>NC_140991.1:312646031-312823531 GCF_052327205.1 Somniosus microcephalus
CGCTCTCTCTTGCTCTCTCGCTCTCGCGCTCTCTCTCGCTCTCTCTCGCTCTCTCGGTCTCTCTTGCCCTCTCTCGCTCTCACTCTCTCGGTCTCTCTTGCTCTCTCTCGCTCTCTCTTGGTCTCTCTCACTCTCTCTCGGTCTCTCTCGCTCTCGGTCTCTCTCGCTCTCTCCCTCTCGCTCTCGCTCTCTCTCGCTCTCACTCTCTCTCGGTCTCTCTCGCTCTCGGTCTCTCTCGCTCTCTCTCGCTCTCGCTCTCTCTCAGTCTCTATCGCTCTCTCTCGCTCTCTCTCACTCTCACTCTCTCTCGCTCTCTCTCACTCTCGCTCTCTCTCGCTCTCTCTCTCAGTCTCTCTCGCTCTCTCCCACTCTCTCGTGCTCTCTCGCTTGCTCTCCCACACTCTCTCCCACTCTCTTTCACTCGCACACACACACAGTGCGAGGTAACTTTGACTCTGTGCGGTAATGTGAAATGGGTGATAGCGAGTCAGCAGCTCGTTCCAAAGGGGGGAAATGTAAAGTGGGCTGCCGACTCGCTATTGCCCGTTTCACACTATCGCACACTCCCCGTCCCCTCCCCTCCCCAGTGTGAATCACAGCCTTCCCACTCTATATTAGACTAAAGGTTTAGAACTGTTACAAAAAACAATAATCATTACATAATAATCAGTTTCCTATACTGCTGTGGTGGGTCAGACAGTATGGAGGGAAAGGGTTTTGCAGGTTTTTGACCTTGCTTGCCCAGGGGAGCATTGAGCAAAATAATGAAAATACATACCCTTCTGTGTTTTGGACCACGATAACATGAAGAAATGAGTAAAGTTTGATTTTTAAGAGCGGTTAAGGCTTTTCCTCGGTTCTGTGATGGGGGGCAGTTGTTGTGAATTGGAAGGAATATAGCGGTGGATCATATCGTCATAATTGTATCCTGTCCTTAAACTTAAATATCTGATGACAGTATATAATTAGAAAGCGAACATGTTATTAGAAACTCTCTCATTGGAACCCTCTAATTTTAACAGACCTTTCCGCCAGTTTATAATAATGAGCTTTGACTGCACCAGCCCATCTTTACTTGTTTACGTAATTATTATCTTCAGTGTAAGCCACACATGTGCACACAGAGAAAATTCGATTTCGGAAGTTGGGTGCTGAAGTGTTCACGAGTATTAAACTATTCATGGTTTATAAAATGTTACGGGCCCTCCACTGTGCTATATATATGTGCTTCCATCAGATAAAGAAAGACTTGCATTTATAAAGCGCCTTTCATAACCGGACATCCCAAAGCGCTTTACAGCCAATGAAGTACTTTTTTGAAGTGTAGTCACATTTGTAATGTAGGAAACGCAGCAGCCAATTTGCGCACAACAAGCTCTCACACACAGCAATGTGATAAATGACCAGATAATCTGTTTTAATGATATTGATTGAGGGATAAATATAGGCCAGGACACCGGGGACACCTCCCCCCGCTCTTCTTCGAAATAGTGCCCTGCGATCTTTTACCTCCACCTGAGAGAGCAGACGGGGCCTCGATTTAACGTCTCACCTGAAATACGACACCCCCCCGACAGTGCAGCACTCCCTCAGTACTGCCCCCCCGACAGTGCAGCACTCCCTCAGTACTGCCCCTCCGACAGTGCAGCACTCCCTCAGTACTGCCCCCCCGACAGTGCAGCACTCCCTCAGTACTGCCCCTCCGACAGTGCAGCACTCCACCAGTACTGCCCCTCCGACAGTGCAGCACACCCTCAGTACTGCCCCTCCGACAGTGCAGCACTCCCTCAGTACTGCCCCTCTGACAGTGCAGAGCTCCCTCAGTACTGCCTCTCCGACAGTGCAGCACTCCCTCAGTACTGCCCCTCCGACAGTGCAGCTCTCCCTCAGTACTGCCCCTCTGACAGTGCAGCACTCCCTCAGTACTGCCTCTCCGACAGTGCAGCGCTCCCTCAGTACTGCCCCTCCAACAGTGCAGCACTCCCCCAGTACTGCCCCTCCGACAGTGCAGCACTCCCTCAGTACTGCCCCTCTGACAGTGCAGCGCTCCCTCAGTACTGCCCCTCCGACAGTGCAGCACTCCCTCAGTACTGCCCCTCTGACAGTGTAGCGCTCCCTCAGCACTGCCCCTCCGACAGTGCAGCGCTCCCTCAGTACTGCCCCTCTGACAGTGCAGCACTCCCTCAGTACTGCCCCTCTGACAGTGTAGCGCTCCCTCAGCACTGCCCCTCCGACAGTGCAGCGCTCCCTCAGTACTGCCCCTCTGACAGTGCAGCACTCCCTCAGTACCGCCTCTGACAGTGCAGCGCTCCCTCAGTACTGCCCCTCTGACAGGGCAGCGCTCCCTCAGTACTGCCTCTCTGACAGTGCAGCACTCCCTCAGTACTGCCCCTCTGACAGTGCTGCGCTCTCTCAGTACTGCCCCTCCAACAGTGCGGCGCTCCCTCAGTACTGCCCCTCTGACAGTGCAGCATTCCCTCAGTACTGCCCCTCCAACAGTGCAGCGCTCCCTCAGTACTGCCCCTCCGACAGTGCGGCGCTCCCTCAGTACTGCCTCTCCGACAGTGCAGCGCTCCCTCAGTACTGCCCCTCTGACAGTGCAGCGCTCCCTCAGTACTGCCTCTCCGACAGTGCAGCACTCCCTCAGTACTGCCTCTTCAACAGTGCAGCGCTCCCTCAGCACTGCCCCTCTGACAGTGCAGCACTCCCTCAGTACTGCCTCTCCGACAGTGCAGCACTCCCTCAGTACTGCCCCTCCGACAGTGCAGCGCTCCCTCAGTACTGCCCCACCGACAGTGCAGCGCTCCCTCAGTACTGCCCCTCTGACAGTGCAGAGCTCCCTCAGTGCTGCCCCTCCAACAGTGCAGTGCTCCCTCAGTACTGCCTCTCTAACAGTGCAGCACTCCCTCAGTACTGCCCCTCCAACAGTGCAGAGCTCCCTCAGTACTGCCCCTCTGACAGTGCAGAGCTCCCTCAGTACTGCCCCTCCGACAGTGCAGTGCTCCCTCAGTACTGCCTCTCTAACAGTGCAGCACTCCCTCAGTACTGCCCCTCCGACAGTGCAGAGCTCCCTCAGTACTGCCCCTCCAACAGTGCAGTGCTCCCTCAGTACTGCCCCTCTGACAGTGCAGCACTCCCTCAGTACTGCCCCTCTGACAGTGCAGCACTCCCTCAGTACTGCCCCTCTGACAGTGCAGCGCTCCCTCAGTACTGCCCCTCTGACAGTGCAGCACTCCCTCAGTACTGCCCCTCCGACAGTGCAGCGCTCCCTCAGTACTGCCCCTCCGACAGTGCAGCACTCCCTCAGTACTGCCCCTCTGACAGTGCAGCACTCCCTCAGTACTGCCCCTCTGACAGTGCAGCACTCCCTCAGTACTGCCTCTCCGACAGTGCAGCAGTCCCTCAGTACTGCCCCTCCGACAGTGCAGTGCTCCCTCAGTAATGCCCCTCCGACAGTGCAGCGCTCTCTCAGTACTGCCCCTCTGACATTGCAGTGCTCCCTCAGTACCGCACTGCAGTGTCAGCCTAGATTTTTGCGCTCAAGACTCTGGAGTGAGACTATAAATGGCCTTCTCTTGTCTGGTGCTGTAATAGGTGTCCTTTGTTGGCAGTGCTGGCCACCATCTTGGTAGAGGAGACACTGCTGGGAGCACGCCCTGCATGGGTAATGAGCCCGTCTTAGCATGATGGGCAGGTGTCACAGTGGATCAGAGCAATCTCACTCATCTAGCGGGGAAGAGGATAATGCGGAATTAGCTGATGGTAGCCAAAGCAACAGTGGGTACACTACAATCGGCCTCAGCGCCCCTGGATTAGAGAGAGGAACATTACTGAAATATGCTTGGCTGTCGTGGGAGGAGAGTATAAGGTTCAAACTATGCTGCCTGCCTGTGGTCAAATAGTCTGATGATACTGTTTGTGCTCGCGTGATGAATGGCCCTTTTAATGAGGTTTTTGAGGGATGCTTGTGCATGTGTCAACCTGAATCACCATCGTCACGAGAGAACTGTGAAGAAGATTGCTTAAAGGTGAAGAAACATGTAGTGGGATAATATTTTGTTCAAAATACTCCCCGATCATAATCTTACCATGAATTGTTTTGGACAGTTTTATTTTAAAACTTTATTTTTAACAACAACTGTAGCACCTTTAGGGGTGGCAATTGGTATGTGTTATGCCCATTTTTTCAGGTGTAAGATGGGCACAAAGCCGCCCAATTTAGCAGTGGGCTGACCTACGCCCAATCTGTGCAAGTGATTGGTCCACTGCTAAATTCATCAGGATCTTATCTTAGGCGTTCCGGGCAGTTGCCTAAAACGGCATAAGGCTCCTTGTTAAGAGAAAGAAAGAAAGATTTGTATTTCTATAGCGCCTTTCACAACCTCAGGACGACCCAAAGCACTTTACAGCCAATGAAGTACTTTTTGAAGTGTAGTCACTGTTGTAATGTAGGAAACCCGGCAGCCAATTTGCGCACAGCAAGCTCCCACAAACAGCAATGTGATAATGACCAGATTATCTATTTTTTTGAGTAATGTTGATTGAGGGAAAAATATTGGCCAGGACATCGGGGATAAATCCGCTGCTGTTCTGCCAGTAGTGCCATGGGATTGTTTGCATCCATCCGCAAGGGCAGACGGGACCTCGGTTTAACATCTCATCCAAAAGACGGCACCTCTGACAGTGCAGCATGTTAAGTATGTGTATTGTATTGAACAATTAACACAAAGACTTAAACGTATAACTCAAACAGGTCTTTACTGGTTGGAGGTAGGGACTACACGTAGGTCTTTACTTCATGCCCACAGGCGGGAACTGAGGGGAGATCAGTACCCACAGTACTATTTATACCCCTATGGCCAGGAGTGGTACTGCGTATCACTGCGCCCTACAAGTAGTGCAGTCCTGTCCATAGGTTTAAAGTAGCACACATATTACATACACAACATTCCTCCCTTCTTAGCTTTACAGTCATCTCCCCATTTAACATAACGTAATAACATATATACATATATAACTTCAGGTTTACATAACAGAATAACATAGATACATAGATAACTTCATGTCAAAACAGATCACAGATTCAGTCTCTGCGGAAAACAGTTCACAGATTCAATCTCTGCGGAAAATAGTTCACAGATTCAGTCTCTATGGTGTAGTCGGTTCACGTTGCTGGAGTGACTCATTCAATAGTCCTTCCATGGATTTAACAGCTTGAACTTCCGAACTGATTTGGCTCCGTTCGGAGGGACCACGTGTGTGATCTGGTAGGGGTGATAATGGTTCAGATGGTTATCATCTTCTGCTTCGTCTTTTCCTTTTCTGCTTCTTAGAGACTCTCTGGGCTCCCCTGTCAGCTGCCAGCTGTAGCGCCACCATCTCCCTATGTTCCTTAGACTTTAAGTGATTCATCCTGATTTCTGCACTTTGGGAGTTTTCATCACAAGCTGGGCAGACCAGGTCACTATAATATTCAGTGTCACTCAATAGGTCATGGTAATATTCGGTGTCGTCCTGATCTAGGCCAGCGAGAGGGTCTTCTATTTCCTCCATACCCAGCTGGGCGTTAGCCAGCTTTTGTTCCAAGTCCAGACATCTTTCCTGAAGAGACTTCTTCATGCGTACCTCTTCATCCAGCTTTTTCTGGGCTTTCAGCAAGTCGTTTACTAATGACCTCATTTGAGATTTTACTACTTCAACTTCTTTTGGAGATTGATTGATCGGACTATTCAATCCCTCTACCGGAGCAGCTGTTTCAGCGGTCTGTTGTTCTACGTTGACCTGAGTCAGCGTACTTTTGGCATCCAAGGGCTGCTCTGTTGCAGTCATCTCAGTCTGTGTTGCCACCTCAGCTCTTCCAATAACCTTTGAGAGCTCCGAACCCCTTTCGTTTGAATATTGAAGTTCGTGTTCAAGTTTTTCCCATTTCAGAGTCCTGTCCTTCAGCATATGCAGGAGTTGGCTGACCGTTAACTCCTCTGACATCAGGCGTTTTGTGTGCTCCTGCTCCATTTGCTCCAGCAGCTGCTTCTGTTGTCTTTCCAGATGTTCCCACTCTATATCAAAGAACTCTTTCGTCGCATTCATCTCTTGCTCAAAATGGTGAATCATTTGTTCTAATTGCTGTTGCAGTTTGAAATGGAGTTGAGTTCGAGCCCGGTGTCCCTCAGAAATGTGCATGTCAGTAGACTGGACAGACTCAGAATTCTCTATCTCAGTGGAATTCTGTGCTGAAACTTTGTCTTTTGCACACGGGTTGGTCTTACCATCATCAGTTCCAGAGTCTGGGTTGATTATGTTCACCGAGTTCTCACTCGTTATTGTTTGTAGGAAATGCCAGTCGATATTCATTTTCCTAATCCACTCCTGTCCTAGTAGTGGAGGACCTCCTTCAGATAGCACATATAAGTCCATTATTTGACTTTCTTCGCCCTTGTGGACCACTGTGACCTCAATTTTCCCGATGGGGTACACTCTTTGCCCCGTGTATGTTTTCAATATGAGCTCCGTATCCTGTAGGGGAATATGTTGGAATAACCTTCCATAATCTTTCTTATTTATGACCGTCAATGCCGATCCAGTGTCCAATTCCAGTTTTACTTGGACTCCTTCTATCTGAAGAGTGACCCAAATTGTCTGGAGGTCTGCACCCTTACCAACGTTGAGTACCCTTAAGCTAGCCAGTTCAATACTGCTTAAGCCAGCCAGTTCATTACTGCTAGCGTCTGAATCGGACTCCTGTTCCAAACTGGCAATATTTCGCTAATTTACGCAATTCCAGCAAATATTCAGCATTGCTTTCATGCTGTAGCTGCCTTCTGTCGTAAAATTTAAATCGTTCCGCTAGCATCAGCGGCGTGGGGTTTAGATGATCTTTCAGGACAGTAACAATCTCATTGAACGTCTTATCCGCCGGTTCATCTGGTGATAACAGGTGTTTCAATTGCCCGTATGTCTTCGCACCCATTAAATTTAATAATGTTAGAGCTTTATCTTGGTCACGAATTTTATTGGCCTTACAATAATTTTTTACTCTTTCAACATATATGGCCCAATCTTCGAGGTCACTATCAAAGGTGCTAATATTCCCGTGTTTAGGCATTGTAGATTTGCAATTTCTCAGATTTTATTTTCTTTACTTGTTATCAAAGATGGCGGCTTCCCGCTCTTGCCGTCGTCCTCCGCCCACAAAATGGTGGTTTTCCCGCGCTTGGCGGTCTTCACCCGTCCCCCGATGCCATCTCCCTTCAGCCCCCGAGTGCAGCCCTTATCTTCGTCGCGATCGCCCGAGTGCGGCCCTTATCAGCGGATGCGATCGCTGGATCGCGAACTGGCTCCCGACCGAAGCGGCTCTCGGCCCTTATCTTCTGTGCGATCGATAGCCCGCGCTGTGCACCGCGGCTCTCGCACCTTGAGCTTCTGCAGCCGCCGCGCCTTTCAGTCCGAGTGCGGCCCTTATCTTTGGTCCCGATCGCTGGCCCGCGCTGCGCCTCGCACTTGAAAGCGGCCCGGCCTTATCTCCGATCGCGATCGATGGCCCTTATCTCCTACGACTTCCCCAGCCCTGTCTTTGCAGCCAACGCTGCACGGCTTACCCCACCACCTAGGTTGAACAAGGAAACTGCAGAAAGACTGCTGTCAGTCGCTGGAAGCTGTCAGGATGGCTGCTGCACTCCAGTGCTCAGTCGCTGATGGAGGCTTCAGAGTCCTAAAGCCTGTCGCTTCTAGTGGGGTGGTGAGGTTTGAAACCTCTCTTCAACTGCCGCAGGGTAAGAACCTGACTCGTCGCCAGTGTTAAGTATGTGTATTGTATTGAACAATTAACACAAAGACTTAAACGTATAACTCAAACAGGTCTTTACTGGTTGGAGGTAGGGACTATACGTAGGTCTTTACTTCATGCCCACAGGCGGGAACTGAGGGGAGATCAGTACCCACAGTACTATTTATACCCCTATGGCCAGGAGTGGTACTGCGTATCACTACGCCCTACAAGTAGTGCAGTCCTGTCCATAGGTTTAAAGTAGCACACATATTACATACACAACACAGCACTCCCTTGGCACTGCACTGGGAGTGTCAGCCTAGATTATGAGCTCAGGTCTCTGGAGTGGGTCGTGAACCCACAACCTTCTTGACTCAGAGGCGAGATTGCCGCCCACTGAGCCACAGGCCTAGGGGGCCTAATGCCTGGTGAAGGAGCCCGTGCCAAATGCCTTGAGTGTAGCAAGCGCCAGCCCAGCTTCTTCCAGGTTGGCCATGTGGCCGAGCAAGCGGCTGCCACTGAAAAATTTAGTAAAGTGATCATTTTTTTTTGTGTTTTACTTGTTAATGTGGTGCCAGGAGGAGCAGGGATGCTTCTCCCGGCTCCACAGTACTTCTAACGGTCTCTGCTAGCCTCAAGCAACCTGTGACTGACAGTATCTTCATTGTGTTTAGGTCTTTGTAGAGATAAAAGCAGGGGTTTATTCAAGAGGTATTCATCAGACCAGTGCGAATGCCCTGAAACCCGCCATATGGTTTCTGTTCCTTGATGATCGAAGCTAATAACAGAAGTGTACTGAAGTGTCTACTCCTACATGTCTGAAAGAAGGTTGAGGGGAGCATTAGAAAGCAACTTTATTGATGAATAGAGACGGAGGAGGAAGGAAAAGCAATCACTAGCGTGCCTAACCACGCCATCCTCACAGTGTTCACGACAGGAGACAGGGATGCTGTGAAATTAGATTCTGGCTCTGTTACTCATCAAATCTTGGGAGGACTGATACTGAAAGCAGTCGTAATGGTGTTTTTCTTGTGAATGGGAGAAGGGGGGCAAAAGACTCTGATCTGATAGAAGAAGAAGAAGCTTCGATTTTTTTTTCCAGTGTCTGCTTCAAGCTCCATTGTCAGAAAAGACTTTCCCTCATCCCAGCTGCTGCCTTCTGATAAGCCATAGAGTGTAAAATATAATCTGTGTTCTTAAGAGCTAATCGACAACAGATTCTCTAAAATAGCGATAAGGCTGCATTAGAATCACGGAATGGTGCAGCAGTGAAGGAGACCAGTTGCTCCACCATGCCGGTGCCGGTTCTTTGGTAGAGCTATCATAAGAAAATAAGATCACTAGAATTAGGAGCAGGAGTCGGCCATTCGGCCCCTCGAGCCTGCTCCGCCATTCAATAAGATCATGGCTGATCTTCGACCTCGACTCCACTTTCCCGCCCCATCTCCATATACCTCGATTCCTCTAGAGTCCAAAAATCTATCGATCTCCGCCTTGAATATACTCAACGATTCAGCATCCACAGCCCTCTGGGGTAGAGAATTCCAAAGATTCACCACCCTCCGAGGGAAGAAATTCCTCCTCATCTCAGTCCTAAATGGCCGACCCCTTATCCTGAGACTGTGACCCCTAGTTCTAGATTCTCCAGCCAGGGGGAAACAGCCTCTCAGCATCTACCCTGTCAATCCCCCTCAGAATCTTACATGTTTCAATGAGGTCGCCTCTCATTCTTCTAAACTCCAGATTGTCCAGATCCAATTAGTCCCACTCCCCCCTGCTCTTTCCCCATAGCCCTGTAATTTTTTCCCCTTCAAGTATTTATCCAATTCTCTTTTGAAAGTTACTATTGAATCTGCTTCCACCACCCTATCAGGCAGCGCGTTCCAGATCACAACAACTCGCTGCGTAATTTTTTCCCTCATGTCGCCTCTGGTTCATTTGCCAATCATCTTAAATCTGTGCCCTCTGGTTATCGACCCTTCAGCCGCTGGAAACAGTTTCACCTTATTTACATTATTAAAACCAGCCATGATTTTAAAACCTCGATCAAATCTCCTCTTAACCTTCTCTGCTCTAAGGAGAACAACCCCGGCTTCTCCAGTCTCTCCACGTAACTGAAGTCCCTCATCCCTGGTACCATTCTAGTGAATCCCTTCCGCACCCTCTCTGAGGCCGGGACATCCTTCCTAAAATGCGGTGCCCCGAATTGAATGCAATACTTCAGCTAAGGCCTAACCAGTATTTTATAAAGATTTAATATTTAGATTTAGCAAAATTTCCTTTCTTTTGTACTCTGCACCTCTATTAATAAAGCCAAGGATCCCATATGCTTTTTTAACAGCCTTCTCAACTTGTCCTGCCACCTTCTAAGATTTGTGTACAGACACCCCCAGGTCTCTCTGTTCCTGCAATCCCTTTAAAATTGCACCATTTAGTTTATATTGCCGCTCCTCATTCTTCCTACCAAAATGTATCACTCCACACTTCTCTGCATTAAATTTCATCTGCCGCCTGTCTGCTCATTTGTCTGTCTATGTCCTCCTGAAGCCTGTTACTAACCTTCTCATTATTTGCTACATTTCCGAGTTTCGTGTCATGCGCAAACTTCTCGGTATAATCATTAGATGGATATAGTTTGTTTACTAATAGCATGATGTAGTCATAGAGTCATAACGGCACAGAAGGAGGCCATTCGGCCCATCGAGTCCGTGCCGGCTCTCTGTAGTGCAATCCAGTCAGTCCCATTCCCCCGCTCTAACCCCGGACCCCTGCAAGTTTATTTCCCAGTGCTTTGTGCATTGAGTGCTGCTGGAGTTTTGGTAAGTGGGAGAAAAGTCATTTAAGTGTATTTTGTGAATTTTAGTGTGTTAAAAAGTCAATTATTTGAAGTAAGTTTAATTTTTTAAGGGTATATTAAACTATTGGGCAGTTTAAACCGGAAGTAGAATCCGGGTATAAAAGGGGCGGGGCTAGTGCTGTGCACGGAGTGCTTTGTGCATTGAGTGCTGCTGGAGTTTTGGTAAGTGGGAGAAAAGTCATTTAAGTGTATTTTGTGAATTTTAGTGTGTTAAAAAGTCAATTATTTGAAGTAAGTTTAATTTTTTAAGGGTATGTTAAACTATTGGGCAGTTTAAACCGGAAGTAGAATCTGGGTATAAAAGGGGCGGGGCTAGTGCTGTGCACAGAGTGATTTGTGCATTGAGTGCTGCTGGAGTTTTGGTAAGTTGGAGAGTTCGGGCAAGTGGGAGGTGAGGGTGTGTTTTTTGCTCTTTTTTTCCCCCACTCCCAGGCTTAGACAGCACTGCGAAAGTGAAGCAGCGAGACGAGTCAACCAAACAGGCCCCACAGACAGTATTCAAGGAGGAGGTTAGTGATCAGCTGGTTGTTTGGTTTTCTTCCTTCTCTTCTCTTTTATACCTTTAAGTTGGTAAGTCCTATTGAATAGTGGTGTGATATTATCATCTATATCCGGGCAGGGTCTTCATAACTAATAATAAGAAATGTAATTAATTATATAGAATGGAGCAGGTGATGTGTTACTGTTGCGAGATGTGGGAGCCGGTGGACCCCATTGAGGCTCACGGTGATTACATCTGCAACAAGTGTTTGCTGCTAGAGGAACTCAAGTTCCATGTTATGGAGCTTGAGACCGAGCTTCAGACACTGCGACACATCAGGGAGGGGGAGAAGTTCCTGGACTCTATGTATCAGGAGGTGGTCACACCTATGAAATTAATTAATGCAGATGTAATCCATGGTCAGGGACAGGACAATGTGACTACAAGTGAGGCAGGTACTGGGATTCAGGAGATAGTGTGGATGGAACCGCAGCCCTTGCTCTTGTCAAGCAGAATCGAGGTTCTTACTCCCTGTGAGGGCGGGAGCGGGGACTGCAGGGAGGATGAGCAACCTGGCCACAGCACCGTGGTACAGGGGGCCATTCAAGTGGAGGGAGTAAAAATAAATGTTGTAGTGGTAGGGGATAGTATTATTAGGGGGATAGATAGGGTTCTCTGCAGTCAAGAGCGGGAGTCCCGAAGGCTGTGTTGCCTGCCCGGTGCCAGGGTTAAGGACACCTCTTCTGGGCTGGAAAGAAACTTGGAGTGGGAGGGGGAGGATCCAGTTGTCATGGTCCATGTTGGTACAAACGACGTAGATAGGACAAGGAAGACGGTTCTGTTAAAGGAGTATGAGCAGCTAGGAGTCAAATTAAAAAACAGAACCTCAAGGGTAATAATCTCTGGGTTATTACCTGAGCCACGAGCGAATTTGGCTAGGATAAATAAAATTAAAGAGTTAAATGCGTGGCTCAAAGACTGGTGTGGGAGAAATGGGCTTTGCTTCATGGGATATTGGCACCAGTACTGGGACAGGAGGGAGCTGTTCCGTTGGGACGGACTCCACTTGGCCAGTGCTGGGACTAGAGTCCTGGCAAATCATATAACTAGGGCTGTAGAGAGGGCTTTAAACTAATTAGTGGGGGGGAGGTTTCTAGAGAGCAAATAATAGAAATGACAACGGAGAAGGTCATAGACTTAGGTAGCAGTGGGGGAATTAAAAAACAGAACGTGTCAGGAAGGGACAGAAGGTATGGAGTAAAAGGTAAAGTACTAAAAGGGGAAGAAACAGGAACTAAGTGTCACAAAACATATTTGAAAGTTCTTTATCTGAATGCACGTAGCATTCGTAACAAAATGAATGAGTTAACGGCACAAATAACTACATATGGGTATGATCTTGTGGGCATTACAGAAACATGGCTGCAGGGTGACCATGACTGGGAATTAAACATACCAGGTTATTTAACAATCAGGAAGGACAGGCAGGAAGGGAGGGGAGGTGGGGTGGCTATGTTAATAAAGGAAGGAATCACTATAATACAGAGAAATGTTATTGGGTCAAAGGAGCAGGATAGTGAAACAGTTTGGGTGGAGATAAGGAATAATAAGGGGAAAAAAACACTAGTGGGCGTAGTCTATAGGCCTCCGAACAGTTGCAACTCTGTTGGATGGAGTATTAATCAGGAAATAGTTGAGGCTTGTAATAAGGGAACAGCTATAATTATGGGGGATTTTAATTATCATATTAACTGGACAAATCAAATTGGGCAGAGCAGCCTTGAGGATGAGTTCATTGAGTGTATTAGGGATGGGTTTCTTGAGCAGTATGTAACTGAACCGACCAGGGGGCAAGCAACTTTAGATTTGGTCCAGTGTAATGAGACAGGATTAATTAAAAATGTCCTAGTAAAGGATCCCCTTGGAATGAGTGACCATAACATGGTTGAATTCCATATTCAATTAGAGGGGGAGAAGGTTGGATCTCAAACAAGCGTGCTAAGCTTGAATAAAGGAGACTATGAAGGTATGAGAGCGGAATTGATTAGAGTGGACTGGGAAAATAGATTAAAGGGTAAGACGGTACATGATCAGTGGTGTACATTTAAGGAGTTATTTTACTACTTCCAAAAAATATATATTCCACTGAGGAAAAAAGGGTGTAAAAGAAAGGACAGCCATCCGTGGCTAAGTAAAGTAATTAAGGATAGTATTCGACTAAAAACAAGGGCATATAAGGTAGCCAAATCTAGTGGGAAGATAGAAGATTGGGAAGTCTTTAAAGGACAGCAAAAAATAACTAAAAGATTGATTAAGAAAGGGAAGATAGCTTATGAAAGTAAATTAGCAAAAAATATAAAAACGGATAGCAGAAGTTTCTATAGTTATATAAAAAGAAAAAGGGGGGCTAAAGTAAATGTTGGGCCCTTAGAGGATGAGACCGGGAAATTAATGGTGGGAAACATGGAGATGGCAAAAACACTGAACGAATATTTTGTATCAGTCTTTACAGTAGAGGACACCAAGAATATCCCAACACTGGACAAACAGGGGGCTCTAGGGGGGGAGGAACTAAATACGATTAAAATCACTAAGGAAGTGGTACTTGGTAAAATAATGGGACTCAAGGCGGATAAATCCCCTGGACCTGATGGCTTACATCCTAGGGTCTTGAGGGAAGTGGCGTTAGGGATTGTGGATGCATTGGTAATAATTTTCCAAAACACCCTGGACTCAGCAAAGGTCCCGGCAGATTGGAAAACTGCTAATGTAACACCCTTATTTAAAAAGGGTAGTAGGCAGAAGGCTGGAAACTATAGACCTGTTAGCCTAACATCTGTGGTTGGTAAAATGTTAGAGTCCATTATTAAGGAGACAGTAACGGGACATTTGGATAAACATAATTTAATTGGACAAACTCAGCATGGTTTCATGAAGGGGAAGTCCTGTTTGACAAATTTGCTTGAGTTCTTTGAGGAAGCAACATACAGGGTGGACAAAAGGGATCCAGTGGACGTAGTGTATTTAGACTTCCAAAAAGCATTTGACAAGGTGGCACACAAAAGATTATTGCTCAAGATAAAAAGTCACGGGATTGGGGGTAATATTCTGGCGTGGGTGGAGGATTGGCTCTCTAACAGAAAGCAGAGAGTTGGGATAAATGGTTCGTTCTCAGACTGGCAATCAGTACCTAGTGGTGTTCCGCAGGGGTCAGTGCTGGGTCCCCAACTCTTTACAATCTATATTAACGATTTGGAGGAGGGGACCGAGTGTAACATATCAAAGTTTGCAGATGATACAAAGATGGGACGGAAAGTAGTGAGTGAGGAGGACATAAAAAACCTGCAAAGGGACATAGACAGGCTAAGTAAGTGGGCAGAGATTTGGCAGATGGAATACAATACTGGAAAGTGTGAGATTATGCACTTTGGCAGAAAAATCATAGAGCAAGTTATTATCTTAATGGCAAGAAACTGGAAAGTACTGTAGTACAAAGGGATCTGGGGGTCCTGGTGCACGAAACTCAAAAAGTTAGTATGCAGGTGCAGCAAGTGATCAAGAAGGCCAATGGAATGTTGGCTTTTATTGCTAGGGGGATAGAATATAAAAACAGGGAGGTATTGCTGCAGTTGTACAAGGTATTGGTGAGACCGCACCTGGAATACTGCATAGCGTTTTGGTGTCCATACTTAAGAAAAGACATACTTGCTCTCGAGTCAGTACAAAGAAGGTTCACTCGGTTAATCCCGGGGATGAGGGGGTGGTCATATGAGGAGAGGTTGAGTAGATTGGGACTCTACTCATTGGAGTTCAGAAGAATGAGAGGTGATCTTATTGAAACATATAAGACTGTGAAGGGGCTTGATCGGGTGGATGCGGTGAGGATGTTCCCAATGATGGGTGAAACTAGAACTAGGGGGCATAATCTTAGAATAAGGGGCTGCTCTTTCAAAACTGAGATGAGGAGAAACTTCTTCACTCAGAGGGTGGTAGGTTTGTGGAATTTGCTGCCCCAGAAAGCTGTGGAAGCTACATCATTAAATAAATTTAAAACAGAAATTGATAGTTTCCTAGAAGTAAAGGGAATTAAGGGTTACGGGGAGCGGGCAGGAAATTGGACTTGAGTCTAGGTTCGGAATGGTCATGGCCCTGTGGGTAGTGGAGTGGGCCCAGGGGCCGTGTAGCCTGGTTCTGCTCCTACTGTGTTCTAATTCTGTGTTAGATTTCAGGAGATGGTTTTATTCCTGTTCCTGGCTGGGGTGGAGATCGCCTTTACAGAAGGTAAGTACTGTAGAAAATATAGGGAGAGAGTGATCTCCTGGACGAGTTTCGATCCCCTAGATGGGTCGGAGAGGAATTTCCCAGATTTTTCCTCCCAAATTGGCCATTGGGTTTTTTATCTGGTTTTTCGCCCCTCCCGGGAGATCACATGGGTTCGGGTGGATGGAGAGGGGTAGAAGATTTGAGGTCAGGATCAGATCAGCCATGATCTTATTGAATGGTGGAGCAGGCTCGAGGGGCCGATTGGCCTACTCCTGCTCCTATTTCTTATGTTCTTATGTCCTTATGTAAGTGCCTATCCAGTCTCCCCTTGAAAACATTGAGTGTCTCCGCTTCCACCACTTCTGTTGGCAGCGAGTTCCAGGTCCTCACCACTCGCTGCGTAAAAAAGTTTTTCCTCACATCCCCCTGAATCTCTTGCCCATAAACCTTAAATCTGTGTCCCCTAGTCCTTGTACCATCAACTAGTGGGAACAGCCTTTCCCCGTCTAGCCTATCCAAACCCGTCATAATCTTGTACACCTTTATCAAATTACCCCTCAACCTCCTTTGCTCTAATGGAAATAAATCCTGCTTCTCCAACCTGTCCTTGTAGCTAAGATCCCCCATCCTCGGAACCAAGAGGTAAATCTCCTCTGCACCCTCACAAAGGCCTTCACATCCTTCCTAAAGTGTGGTGACTAGAACTGGGCACAATACTCCAGTTGTGGCCTAACCAGTGCTTTATAAAGGTTCAGCATAACTTCGCTACTTTTGTACTCAATACCTCTATTTATGAAGCCCAAGATCCCATGGCCTAGAAATTGGGTTGGTAGCGCCGGCGCTGAGCGCCTAAAGAGACCTAGAATTGGGGCGATACCCTATGTTGGGGCGGTCGCTATGAAGATAGCGACAACTCAGATATTGACTATACATTTAGCGCCTGCGCTAAGTGTTTGCACGCGCCCGCGAGCGCAAGCAGCTCATTACGTCATTTCAGTGTGCAACGCCTTCTAGGAGCGCCTGAGCGCATATTGGGTGGCGCCTGGAGCCTTTACGCCTAGCGCTATTAGTGACAGTTCGAGGGAGGGCTAGCAGGCCCTTCTCGGAGTAGGGGGGTGCTATTTAAAGGGGACAGCTCTAGTGCAGAATCTTCAGCCACTTGGCCTGCTCATTGCGATCGTTGCTGGATAGTGTTGGCGAGCTACTGTGGAGCAGAGTTCTGGGAATTTAGCTTCAGAGTACTTGGGACCTTCAAACCTGTCCGGCAGCACTACACCTAAAAGCCTTTTGACCAACTGGCATCGGAATGGGAGCTACTTTGGAGGGTGACGGCCTCATCGCCCAACCCTGTGAAGGGGCAGAGAGACGGCGGGAGAGAGGGCCGGGATTGGCCAGAAGGAGGAGGGGCAATGGAGGTCGGCCAATCCGACGGGATGCTGCGAGGGTCTTTAGGCAGCAGGTGACAAGTCTTGACATGTCGGAGGAGCAGTGTTTGGGAAGGCTCCAATTCTGGAGGGACATTGTTACTGATCTGTGCCACCTGCTTGGTCAGGATCTGCAGCCGCATGAACAGTGCAGAACCTCTCTGTCCGTGATCGCTAAACTGACTGATGGCCTCAAGTTTTATGCCAACAGATCCTTTCAGCCAGCCATTGGGGACATTGCGACTGTCGCTCAGGTTGCAGTCCACTGTTGCATCCGGCAAGTTACAGATGCCCTTTATAGGCGAAGGCGTCAATTCATGACCTTGCCTCTAACCCTGCACAAGCAGGCGGAGCGCGCACAGGGTATCGCTTCTATTGCGGACTTCCCCATGGTGCAGGGGGTGACTGACAGCGCACACGTGGCTTTGAGGGCGCCATGCCATCATCCTTAAGACTTCCGCAACCGCAAGGGGTTCCACTCCCTCAACATGCAGCTGGTCTGTGACCACCGCCAAATCATCATGGAAGTCACCGCGCATTTCCCAGGGTGCAGCCACGATGCCTTTATCCTGTGGTTGACCTCAGTTTGTAACCTTTCTGAGGGGCTGGCTCGAAGACGAGGCTGGCTTACTATGGACAAGGGCTATCCTCTCTGGCCATGGTTGATGACAACACTCCGTCTGGCCGACACCCCAGCAGAAGAGCTGATCAGCAGCGGCCATCAGGCGACCAGGCACAGTAAACAGCACACTATTGGTGTTCTCAAAAAGCGTTTCCGATGTCTGGAACATTCGGGGGGATCCCTGCAGTACTCGCCGCAGCAAGTGGGACACATTGTCGTCGTCTGCTGCATGCTCCACAACTTGGCGAATCGCCGCACCCAGCCAATTCCAGCTGTCCCTCAACGACCAGCAGAGGAGGAGGAGGATGAGGAGGAGGAGGATGAGGAGGAGGAGGAGGAAGAGCAGGCAGAGGAGGAGGCGGAGGAGGATGAGGAGGAGGAGGAGGAGGAAGAGCAGGCGGAGGAGGAGGAGGCGGAGGCGGAGGCGGAGGAGGAGGAGGAGGAGGAGGAAGATGGAAGGGCTGCTGAAAGTGGAAGGGCCATACATCAGAGGCTCATCAGGACTACTTTCGAGACCCCTGTGGCGGAATGATGAGAGTCTTAACTCATGCGCACTTTGGATGTTTGACGGCCTCTGAATGGCAGCATCACTGAAAGTAGTCACGTGCACCATGCCACATTGAAACTTCTGTTTATTGGCACAAAAGTCTTTCATTACAGCAAAACAACATAATGTCAACAGAAACCATAAGTAACTAAATAACTATGAACTCTTCGGCAAAGCCGCAAAACTCAACAAACCTTTTGCAAATATAACAACAGGTGAGGGTGTCCTTGAATTTGGACAAAGAAACGTCTCAGCACCTCCCTCTACAACTGGCCCCTTGAGGGAGAACGACTTCTCTTTCGCGCCCAGCCCCTTCCCTCCCTGCTGCTCCTACGTAATTGGACCCCAGTGGCGGGCTCAAGGCTGGGGGACGCCTGCTGACTGTCTGGAAGCGCAGAAGCCCCTGAGGTACGGCCTGGCCGACCTCTGGGCTTGGAGGGTGCGGACGCAGGATGCTTGATGTGACCATGGCTGGAAGCAGTGTGCCCTGCAGGTGGTGGCAGCTGCAATGCAGACGTCCCAGCGCTGGCATGTGCAATGGTCTCCTGCCGAGAGAGGACACCTGCACCATGGTCGGACGACACACTGGCTATCTGAGGGGAGCGGCTCGGCTCATCCGCCACAATCGCATGCTCCACTGATTCCTGGCCTTGTACGGGAGTGGAAGGGCCGGGGTGATCCTATCTGATGCAGAGAGGGTGGCTGCAGTGAGAGATCGCGTTGCCTCAATCTGGGTGTGGAGGAGCCCAGCAAGTGACTGCGTGGCAACAGTGGGGAGCTGTGTGCCAGGTGCCAGTGCTTTGGAGAAGCCCTGGACAGTTCTTCCCATTGCTTTGGACAAGGCAGGTGCCGACCGCTCCACTGCCTCAGACAAGCCCTGGACAGACCTTTCCAGGGATTGTCCGAAGCCCTGAACAGTCCTTTCCATAGCTGACTCAAAGCTGTGGACAGTCCTCTCCATTGTTGGGCCGAAGCCCTGGCTAGTCCTGTCCATTGTTGCCCTGAAGACCTGGAGAGTCCTGTCCATTGTTGCCCCAAAGCCCTGGAGAGTCCTCTCCAATGTTGCCCCGAAGTCCAACATACTCTTAGCCAATGAATCTATTGACTCAGGCATCTTCTCCACTGCAGCCATCAGCTCCGTGTGTCTGACCCGGGCCTGTTTGCTCATTTCAGCCAGGCGACGCACCTCATCTGCACTCTGTGCAGCAGTCATCACTACCTGCCTTGCCCTCCGGGGAGACGGTGGCCGAACTTGCCTATCCCCCTTGCGTTGCTGCATGCCACTTGGTCCGGCAACTGGTTCATCCTCAGAGCCCCCCCCCCACTCCCCTCCAGGGGACTACTATCCCCAGTCTGTAGATGGGTCCGCTCCCCGGATTCTGCAATGGCTGGTCCTGATTCCTCCTGCTCCTCGCCTCCGGTGGCACTGGCACTGGCAGCTTCACTGCGTTGAGCCCGAGTTGGTGCTGATTCATCTGAAAGTAGGGAGGTGGAAGAGTGGCTTTAGCAAAAGGACAAGTTTGCTGAAAGGCATGCCAGATTGCGGCAAGGCTCTGACATGGCTGCACACTGAGGATGCATGCTGGTGGGGGGACCAAGTGGAAGGCAACAGGTGAAAAAGGTGAGAGTCTTACCCTCGCTGTCGGAAATGGGGTCGGCAGATGCAGTGGTCACAGGACCAGACAGACGTCCTCCAAGAATCTGGTGCACTCTCTCCTCCAGATCCGTGAGAGTGACCACTTGTGGAGGTCCGCCACCGGTTTGACGCTGCTCCTTTCGGATCATCGCCAGCTTGGACTGCAGGGGAAAGAAGGGGAAGTTCTGTAACATGATGCCTTGAGACCTCATCGCATGCCCCCCATGGTGCAAGAGCCCTTACATGAGGCCTTGAGACATCATCGCATGACCCCCATGGTGAAAGAGCCCTTACATGAGGCCTTGAGCCATCTGTCCATGTGTGTGCCCAGAAAGGGCCATGGGTGCTTGCTGACAGATGGCCATTGGGGCATCATTGCAACAGGGTGCCCAAAGTCAGCTGCAGATGGAGGGAATCAGAAGTTTGCTAAACCATCACTCACCCTAACGATCCGTGTGAGGTCGTTGAATTTCTTCCTGCACTGAACAGGGGTCCTGGTCGCCATGCTGCTGGAGTTGACCCTCACAGCAACCTCCCTCCAAGATCGTCAGTAAGCCTTCTGATTCGGCCTCTTGCCATTGTCCGGATACAGGACATCTTGACGGCGCTCAACTGCAGCCACCAACTGGTCCAGAGCCTCAGTGCTGAAGCGCTCTGCTCTCTGCCTAACCTTCTCCATGCTGAGCAAGTTTCTAACGCCAGAGAAGGGCGAGCGCCGATTCTGAGGCCTACAGGGCGTTGGGTGTTGAAGCTCAGGCTGACTGACCCACCCCTTTAAGAGCTGGCCGGCGCCTGGAAGTCTTGTGGTTTCCCGTAATTGAGATCACCTGCGCTGCACCCGTCCGCGTCGATATTGAGTAGCGCCTGAATTTTTGCGCCTTAGGAGCACCGTGCAACGGCTGAATTAGCGCCTCAATCCCCTTTGGGGGCGATGCAACCCAATATCTCGCCAGGCAGCGATAAGTTTCGTCTGGCTATAAACTTAGCGCACCGCCAGTTCTAGCGCCTCAAGCGGGGCTATACCCAATTTCTAGGCCCATATGCTTTGTTAACCACTCTCTCAATATGTCCTGCCACCTTCAGGGACCTATGCACATTAACTCCCAGGTCCCTCTGTCCCTGCACACTCTTTAAAACTGTGCCATTAAGTGTATATTGCCTCTTCCTGTTCCTTCTGGCAAAATGCATCACCTCACACTTCTCAGTATTAAATTCCATCTGCCACTTGTCTGCCCATTCTGCTAGCCTTTCTATGTCCTGTTACAGTCGATTGGTATCATCATCACTGTTTGCCACACCCCCAAGTTTGGTGTCATCGGCAAATTTAGAAATTCTACTTTGTATTCCAATATCCAGGTCATTTATATATATTTTTTTAAAAAGTGGCCCCAGCACTGACCCTTGGGGAACACCACTGTCTACCATCCTCCAGTCTGAAAAACAGCCATTTACCACAACTCTCTGTTTTCTGTCCTTAAGCCAATTCCTTATCCAAGCTGCCACTGACCCACCTATTCCATGAGCCTCAATTTTGTTAACCAGCCTTCTATGTGGTACTTTGTCAAATGCCTTCCGAAAATCCATGTAGACAACATCCATTGCATTTCCTTCATCAATTCCCCCCGTTACGTCATCAAAAAATTCAATTAGATTAGTCAAACACGATCTGCCTTTTACAAATCCGTGTTGGCTCTCCTTAATTAGCTTAAACCTCTCCAAGTGCCCGTTAATTTTTTCCTTGATTATTGTTTCTAAAACTTTATCCACCACTGATGTTAAACTGTAGTTACCTTTAGACATATACATTTTGTGCATGCTTAATTGCAGAGTGTGAAGTTGCTTTGCCTTATGAAGGTGGTAGTGCATAATCTGAGATAGATATTGAGAATTTATATTGCGATTTTTAACTGAGAGCCATCTTTAATCCTTAAACTGGGAGGCATATACAGGATAGGAGTGAAAAATCTTATCGAAAGGTCAATTTAATATGAGAATATTTGGGGAAAAAAGCTGCAGTCAAGCCTCATTAGTATATACCCTGTCAAAAGGAAAAATAGTTACCGAGGGTTTATCTTAGAGATTTGAGCGTCCCTGCTGATTATGCTGGAGCATCCAGTGGGATCAAAGGGGGAAGTTTTGCGAGAACAGGAGGTTTAGTAATAAAGTTCAGTGTAGTTTACAAAGCATCTTCTGAGACCTTCAAGCAGATTCCAGCTGATTTGTTAATTTATCAGAGGTTTACATACCAGTGTCACAACCGGACATCCCAAAGCGCTTTGCAGCCAATGAAGTACTTTTTGAAGTGGAGTCGCTGTTGTAATGTAGGAAACGCGGCAGCCAATTTGTGCACAGCAAGCTCCCACAAACAGCAATGTGATAATGACCTGATTGTCTGTTTTTTTCAGTGATGTTGATTGAGGGATATATATTGGCCCCAGGACACTGCTCTTCTTCGAAATAGTGCCGTGGGATCTTTTACTTTCACCTGAGAGAGCAGACGGGGCCTTGGTTTAAGGTCTCATCCGAAAGACGGCACCTCTGACAGTGCAGCACTCCCTCAGCACTGCACTGGAGCGTCAGCCTAGATTTTTGTGCTCAAGTCCAGAGACTAGCAGAGATGCACTCAAGGAGAAGCTGGATAAATACATGAGGGAGAAAGGAATAGGAGGATATGTTGCAATAGCAAAATACTGCGGATGCTGGAAATCTAAAATTACAACAGAAAGTACTGGAAACACTCAGCAGGTCAGGCAGCATCGAGGAGAGAGGAACAGAGTCAATGTTTCGGGTCGAACCCTTCATCAGAACTGGAAAAGGTTCGGGAGGAGAGATTTTTAAGCAGGGACAGGGAGGAGGGGGGGAAAGAACAAAGGGAAGGTCTGTGATAGGATGGAAGGCAGGAGAGATTGACTGACAAAAGGGATGATGGTGCGAGGCAAAAGGAGAGGGAATGGGACAAGTTACCTCTCCTGCCTTCCATCCTATCACAGACCTTCCCTTTGTTCTTTCCTCCCCTCCTCCCTGTCCCTGCTTAAAAATCTCTCCTCCCGAACCTTTTCCAGTTCTGACGAAGGGTCATCGACCTGAAACATTGACTCTGTTTCTCTCTCCTCACTGCTGCCTGACCTGCTGAGTGTATCCAGCACGTTCTGTTGTTGTTATAGGAGGATATGTTGATGGGGTGAGATGAAGAGGGGCGGGAGGAGGCTCGCATAAGCACCGACATGGACCTGTTGGGTCGAATGGCGCGCCCTCGGTGCTTCATTCACCAGTGATTTCCTGCTGCAAACATAACAATTACTTAAAAAAAAAACAAGAAGCTCGACAGAACTTTCAGTCAGAGGCTAATGGACATTCAAGTGGGTGCAAGGTAAATGGAGTTAGTTCACTTGGCAAGGAAGAAAAAGTTTCTCGTCCGCTGTCTATTGTAGCTGACAGCCTAGACAATAAACCTAGTGGTTTGTCAATAGAGAATGACCTTACATCATGGCCCTCAAGGTTTCCCAGACGGCTTTAGATACAATCAAGCTCACAAATAAAGAACTGCAGATAAAACAAAGATTTTACAAAAACCTAAACAACAACCTGTCAGCCAAAGGGATACAAATTGGGAAAAAAAAACGCAAGGATGGATAGCGCTTCGAGGGAAGAGTATAATCAGAATGTGGGGAACTAAAAAGACTTGGAAAGAAAAAAAAACCCTTTCTGATTTAAGTATTGATATCACAACCACAAATGTGAGCTGGACTGCAGCAGCAATAATCTAAGGATGGCACATGCACAAAAAAAAAATCAATGCAGTTGGTTTTCCATCACCGTCCAGATTAATAATGTATAGGTACCAATGTAAGAACCGAAGAAACATAAACTCTTAGCACAGTGATGGCTCTACAAGAACCACCTATTTATAGGGCACAGATGTGTCACACACGACTTATATAGATCCCGAAACAGGAAGGAAAGTCCAAGGGGATAACTTTTTTTTTATTCGTTCCTGGGATCTGGGCGTCGCTGGCGAGGCCAGCATTTATTGCTCATCCCTAATTGCCCTTGAGAAGGTGGTGGTGGGCCGCCTTCTTGAACCGCTGCAGTCCGTGTGGTGAAGGTGCTCCCACAGTGCTGTCAGGGAGGGAGTTCCAGGATTTTGACCCAGTGACGATGAAGGATCGGCCGATATGCTTCCAAGTCGGGATAGTGTGTGACTTGGAGGTGGTGGTGTTCCCATGCACCTGCTGCCCTTGTCCTTCTAGGTGGAAGAGGTCGTGGGTTTGGGAGGTGCTGCCGAAGAAGCCTTGGCGAGTTGCTGCAGTGCATCTTGTAGATGGTACACACTGCAGCCACGGTACGCCGGTGGTGGAGGGAGTGAATGTTTAAAGTGGTGGATGGGGTGCCAATCAAGCGGGCTGCTTTGTCCTGGATGGTGTCGAGCTTCTTGAGTGTTGTTGGAGCTGCACTCATCCAGGCAAGTGGAGAGTATTCCATCACACTCCTGACTTGTTACTCAACTTACTCTCCCATTTTATAGAAAAGGGAACGATTTTAACCCTACTCGCTCAGCGGAAACCTGGTGGGCTCTTACCTGTCCGAAAGCCGCCATGATTGCAAAACCTGCAATTTTAACCTGCTTTCCTGAGCAGGTGGCAAGGACACACACCCAGAGCCAACAGGGTCCTTCTTTAAGAAAGAAAGACTTGCATTTCTATAGCGCCTTTCACGGCCACCGGACGTCTCAAAATGCATTACAGCCAAAGTACTTTTGAAGTGCAGTCACTGTTGTAATGTGGGAAACGCGACAGCCAATTTGCGCACAGCAAGCTCCCACTAGCAGCAATGTGATAATGCCCAGATAATGTTTTTTTGATTGATAGATAAATATTGGTCAGGACACCAGGGATAACTCCCCCTGCTCTTCTTCGAAATAGTGGCCATGGGATCTTTTACGTCAACCTGAGAGAGCAGACGGGGCCTCGGTTTAATGTCTCATCCGAAAGACGACACCTCCGACAGTGCTGCATTCTCTCAGCACTGCACTGGTGTGTCAGCCTAGCTTTATGTGCATAAGTCCCTGGAGTAGGATTAAACCCACAACCTTCTGATTCAGAGGCAAGGGTGCTACAAACTGAGTCACAGATAGCACTTTACATTTGCATGTTGCGGTCAGATGACATCATTGAGACCCGACTGTGATTTTAACTTGGGCCTGAGTGGGGGAATCTACCTAGAGATTTGGGGCCGATCATCAGGGTTTTCCTTCACGCTTTGGTTAAAAACATCAATGTTATTGCCCAAATGGAGACCCTCCTCCAGTCAAATCACCTTTTCTGAACTAATAAAAGAAAATGCTGGAAACACTCAGCAGGTCAGGCAGCATCCACGGAGAGTGAAACAGAGTTAACGTTTCAGGTCTGTGACCCTTCGTCAGAACCTTCCCTGCTGGCTACTCAAGTGCTGTCACTGACGGGGAGCCATCTCCCAGCTCCCAGCTCCCAGCTCCCACCTCCCAACTCCCAGCTCCCATCTCCCAGCTCCCATCTCCCAGATCCCAACTCCCAGCTCCCAGCTCCCAGCTCCCAGCTCCCAGCTCCCACCTCCCAGCTCCCACCTCCCAGCTCCCATCTCCCAGCTCCCAGCTCCCACCTCCCAGCTCCCAGCTCCCACCTCCCATCTCCCAGGTCCCAGCTCCCACCTCCCATCTCCCAACTCCCAGCTCCCATCTCCCAGCTCCCACCTCCCAGCTCCCATCTCCCAGCTCCCAGCTCCCATCTCCCAGCTCCCAGCTCGCATCTCCCACCTCCCATTCCAAGCTCCCAGCTCCCATCTCCCAGCTCCCATCTCCCAGCTCCCATCTCCCAGCTCCCATCTCCCAGCTCCCATCTCCCATCTCCCATCTCCCAGCTCCCAGCTCCCATCTCCCAGCTCCCAGCTCCCATCTCCCAGCTCCCATCTCCCAGCTCCCATCTCCCATCTCCCATCTCCCAGCTCCCAGCTCCCAGCTCCCAGCTCCCATCTCCCATCTCCCATCTCCCATCTCCCAGCTCCCAGCTCCCACCTCCCATCTCCCAGCTCCCAGCTCCCATCTCCCAGCTCCCAGCTCCCACCTCCCATCTCCCAGCTCCCACCTCCCAGCTCCCACCTCCCACCTCCCATCTCCCAACTCCCACCTCCCAGCTCCCACCTCCCAGCTCCCAGCTCCCATCTCCCAGCTCCCACCTCCCAGCTCCCAGCTCCCATCTCCCAGCTCCCATCTCCCAGCTCCCAGCTCGCACCTCCCATCTCCCACCTCCCATTCCAAGCTCCCAGCTCCCATCTCCCAACTCCAATCTCCCATCTCCCACCTCCCATTCCAAGCTCCCAGCTCCCATCTCCCAGCTCCCAGCTCCCATCTCCCAGCTCCCAGCTCCCACCTCCCAGCTCCCATCTCCCAGCTCCCAGCTCCCACCTCCCAGCTCCCACCTCCCAGCTCCCACCTCCCAGCTCCCATCTCCCAGCTCCCACCTCCCAGCTCCCAGCTCCCACCTCCCAACTCCCAGCTCCCATCTCTCATCTCCAGGCTCCCAGCTCCCATCTCCCACCTCCCATCTCCCAGCTCCAAGCTCCCACCTCCCACCTCCCAGCTCCCATCTCCCAGCTCCCATCTCCCAGCTCCCATCTCCCAGCTCCCAGCTCCCACCTCCCAGCTCCCACCTCCCAGCTCCCACCTCCCAGCTCCCATCTCCCAGCTCCCACCTCCCAGCTCCCATCTCCCATCTCCCAGCTCCAACCTCCCAGCTCCCATCTCCCAGATTCCATCTCCCATCTCCCAGCTCCCAGCTCCCATCTCCCACCTCCCACCTCCCAGCTCCCACCTCCCAGTTCCCATCTCCCAACTTCCATCTCCCAGCTCCCATCTCCCAGATTCCATCTCCCAGCTCCCATCTCCCAGATTCCATCTCCCATCGCCCAGATTCCATCTCCCAGATTCCATCTCCCAGCTCCCAGCTCCCATCTCCCAGCTCCCAGCTCCCATCTCCCAGCTCCCATCTCCCAGCTCCCAGCTCCCATCTCCCAGCTCCCAGCTCCCACCTCCCAGCTCCCATCTCCCAGCTCCCAGCTCCCACCTCCCATCTCCCAGCTCCTAGCTCCCAGCTCCCATCTCCCAGCTCCCACCTCCCATCTCCCAGCTCCTAGCTCCCAGCTCCCATCTCCCAGCTCCCATCTCCCATCTCCCAGCTCCCATCTCCCATGTCCTAGCTCCCAGAACTGCTGCAGGTGCCAAAAGCTTTTGAATTGCTCGGGAGCCTCACACCTTCAGAACGGTTACGGTTGCACAGCGGTTATGTTACTGGACCAGTAATCCACAGACCCGGAATAATAATCCGGGGGATATGAGTTCAAATCCCACCACTGCAGCGGGGGAATTTAAATTCAGTTAATTAAATAAATCTGGAATTTTTTTAAAAAGCTAGCGTCAGTAATGGTGACCGTGAAACAACAAGGTTGTCGTAAAGGCCCATCTGGTTCACTAATGTCCTTCAGGGAAGGATATCTGCCGTCCTTACCCGGTCTTGCCGATATGTGACTCCAGACCCACAGCAATGTGGTTGACTCGAAATGGCCGAGCAAGTCCGTTGTACCAAATCGCTGGTACAAAGTCACCACTGTGGGAGCACCTTCACCACACAGACTGCAGCGGTTCAAGCAGGCGGCCCACCACCACCACCTTCTCAAGGGCGATTAGGGATGGGCAATAAATGCTGGCCTTGCCGGCGACGCCCACATCCCATGAATGAATTGTTAAAAAAATAATCACACTACCATCTGACTCTGCCGGTTTCACAGCTAAAGCATCTAATGCTGTGTTGATTATTTCCTTTCCAAGATAGCTGGAATAAATATCTGCCGCAAAAGGGTATGAAGAGTAACATACTATTGACTGCACCATTTATGCCAAGTGGCTGCTCAGGCACCATAAGCGTGGGCTGTAAAGCGGGGTTAAGAATCTGGAGTTTTGCTTCATTACCCTCAGGGGGTCAGACCGAATATTCACACCGCTTATTTGCTTTGTCCAAGCTCAGTCACCTCTCTTGGGAGACACCATGATGAAGCGAATTGTTGATGGCCTTGCAGAGTATCACAAAGCATTCACAGCACAGAAACAGGCCATTCGGCCCAACTGGTCCGTGTCGGTGTTTATGCTCCACTCAAGCCTCCTCTCACACCTCTTCATCTCACCCCGTCAACATATCCTTCTATTCCCTTCTCCCTCATGTGTTTATCCAGCTTCTCCATGAATGCACCTATGCTAGTCACCTCAACCACTCCCTGTGGTATATTCCACACTCTCTGGGTAAAGGAGTTTCTCCTGAATTCCTTATTGGATTTATTAGTGGCTATCTTATATTTATGGCCCCTCATACTGGTCTTGCCTCCAAGTGGAATCATCTTCTCTATGTTTGCCCTATCAAACCACTTGATAATCTTAAAGACCTCTACCTGGTCACCCATAAGGGGTCGGCTTTTCTTCTTGTGTCCTGATGCTCCTACGGAGCGGTAACGTATTTGCTAAGGTGTCGTGCATGGTGAGTCCAAGGGGAGACAGAAAGCCACCAGGAGGGAGGCAGGAAGTGGGGAGTGAGGAATGAAAAGCAGTGCAAGTGGGGAACAAGTGGGAGCTGGACCTAAAGTAGCAAGAGGCAGCGCGGGAGTGGGGTGGGGTGGCGGGGGTTGGGGCGGTGGGGGGAGTGCAGTGTGGAATGGAAACCGTCCTGAAGTGCCTGAGAGGCAGCAGAGCCAGGAGAGCAGAAGGAAGAGTGGGGCCTCAAGTGGCCCAGCAAAGAACTTGAATTAAGGAGGCTAGGAGGCAGCAGAAAGACCTGGGAGCTCAGTGGTGGGGAAGAAGGAAGTTTATGTTGCAGCGGAGATGGATGATGAGCTCAGGGAGGAGCAACAATCTCACCGAATGAAGGGAGGGATGCATGTGACAGGTAAATGTTGACGTATGTTTAAAAAATCCTGACGTAGGAAGTTGTCCTTAGTTTTCACCCATTTCTCACAACAACAACAACTTGCATTTATAAAACGCCTTTAACGTAGTAAAACATCCCAAGGCGCGTCACAGGCGTGTAAATCAAACAAAATTTATAAACCGAGCCACATAAGGAGATATTAAGGCAGGTGACCAAAAGCTTGGTCAAAGAGGTAGGTTTTAAGGAGCGTCTTAAAGGAGGAGAGAGAGGCGGAGAGGTTTAGGGAGGGAATTCCAGAGCTTAGGGCCCAGGCAGCTGAAGGCGCGGCCACCAATGGTGGAGCGAATAAAGTCGAGGATGCTCAAGAGACCAGAATTGGAGGAGCGCGAATATCCCGGAGGGTTGTGGGGTTGGAGGAGGTTCGAGATAGGGAGGTGGGGCTGAGGCCCTGGAGGGATTTGAACAGGAGGATGAGAATTTTGAAATCGAGCCTTTGCCGGAGAGGGAGCCAATGTAGCATAGAAACATAGAAACATAGAAGATAGGAGCAGGAGTAGGCCATTCTGCCCCTCGAGCCTGCCCCGCCATTCAATGCGATCATGGCTGATCATCCAAATTCAGTACCCTGTCCCTGCTTTCTCCCCATATCCCTTGATCCCTTTAGTCTGAAGAAATATATCCAACTCCTTCTTGAATATATTTAATGAATTGGCCTCTACTGCCTTCTATGGCAGAGAATTCCACAGGTTCACCACTCTCTGGGTGAAGAAATTCCTCCTCATCTCTGTCCTAAATGGCTTACCCCTTATCCGTAGACTGTGACCCCTGGTTCTGGACTCCCCCGCCATCGGGAACATCCTTCCTGCATCTAGTCTGTCCAGTCCTGTCGGAATTTTATAACTTTCAATGAGATCCCCTCCCACTCTCCTAAACTCCAGCAATGAGCGAGCAGAGGGGTGTTGTGTGAACGGGACTTGGTGCGAGTTAGGACATGGGACCAGCGGAGCTTCCGGATGAGCTCAAGTTTACGGAGGGCGCAAGGTGGGAGGCCGGAACAGGAGAGCGTTGGAATAATAAGGAATGCAACGTGAGCAGATGGACAGAAAGTTGTTCTGGCAAGCTAGAGGAATTCAATAATCCAGAGGACTGCTGGAAAGGTTTAAGCACAAGTTATTTCATGTGGATAATAAAGGATAGATTTTCCAAGCCTTCAGCAGCTGCCTTTGTGAATTGGGAACTTGTGAGCAGCAGGTCTGTGATTGTCCAATATTAGCTGACAGTGGGCGGTGGTTTGGAAAAAGCTAACTTCAAGTGGCTGCGTTTTGTTTTTAAAGTGTCTTTTCTTGGCCCATTATTTTTTTTCCTTACAATTACTCTCAGGTTATGCGGGAACTTTTGGCGACAGAGTGTTTGATGGATCTGCCCGCGGCCGACCATCAATAACATTCTTAGCAAATCAGCAGAAGGCACACAGAAGCAACCAGGTCGAGATAAATCATTAGCCTTCCAACAGGAGAAGCCTAGCCTTCACTCAGCGGCTTCCTGCAGAGTTCAGTTGAAATTAAGAGCTCAATGAAAGTAATTGGTAGAAGGATTAGAGGGGAGTTGAGGAGAACCTTTTTTCACCCAGAGGGTGGTGGGGGTCTGGAACTCACTGCCTGAAAGGGTGGTAGAGGCAGAAACCCTCATCGCATTTAAAAAGTACTTGGATATGCTCTTGAAGTGCCGGAACCTACAGGGCTACGGACCAAGAGCTGGAAAGTGAGATTAGGCTGGAGAGCTCTTTTTCGGCCGGCACAGACACGACGGGCCGAAAGGCCTCCTTCTGTGCTGTAAATTTCTATGATTCTATGATTCTATAGAACGGAGTCTCTCTCCACTCAATGATAAGAACGTAAGAAATAGGAGCAGGAGTCGGCCATTCAGCCCCTCGAGCCTGCTCTGCCATTCAATAAGGTCATGGCTGATCTTCTACCTCATCGCCACTTTCCCTCCCTTTAGCGATATCTCTTGATTCCCTTAGTATCTCAAAATCTATCTAGCTATCTTTAATGTACTCAATGACTGAGCACTCACAGCCCTCTGGGATAGAGAATTTCCAAAGATTCACAACCCTCTCTGGAATCAGCGTCCTGGTGAATCGAATAACTAGGGCAGTAAACAGGGCTTTAAACTAATGAAGTGGGGGGTGGGAGGATTCAGGAAAGAATAAATTTAAAAGCAGCAAGGGAATTGTCAAGGCTCTAGAGCAGAGTAGAGTTTTGGGTAAAAATAAGCAGAGTGGTTCAGGAAGGGACAGAGAGAGTAACAAAGGTAACAGGGCATCAGTGACTAAGGTGACATCAGGGAAAAATACAAATAAGTCAAAGCTAAAGGCACCATATCTGAATGCGCGGAGCATTCGCAACAAAACAGATGAATTAATAGCGCAGATAGAAATTAATAGGTTTGATCTAATAGCCATTACGGAGACGCGGTTGCAAAGTGGCCAAGGTTGGGAACTAAATATTCCAGGATACTTAACTTTGAGAAGAGATAGGCAAAATGTAAAAGGAGGAGGGGGAGCCCTGATAATAAAGGATGGGATAAAGACAGTAGAGAGAAAGGATCTTAGCTCCGAAAATCAAGTAGAATCAGTTTGGGTGGAGCTAAGAAACAGCAAGGGGCAGAAAGCATTGGTGGGAGTTGTTTATAGGCCCCCAAACAGTAGTTGTAATGTAGGGCAGAGTATAAATCAGGAAATTAGAGGCGCATGTAACAAGGGTAATACCGTAATCATGGGGACTTTAATCTACATATAGACCGGGCAAACCAAATTTGCAGTAATCGTGTGGAAGACCAATTTATGGAATGTATACAAGATAGTTTTCTACATCAGTATATTGAGGAACCAACGAGGAAAATGGCTATTTTAGACCTAGTATTGTGCAATGAGAAAGGGTTTATTAATAACCTTGTAGTAAAGGGGCCTTTAGGGAAGAGTGACCATAATATGATAGAATTTTATATTAAGTTTGAGAGTGATTTCGTTAAATCTGAAACTAGGGTCTTAAATCTAAACAAAGCAAACTACATAGGTATGAGGGGCGAGTTGGCTAAGGTAGATTAGGAAACTACATTAAAAGGTATGATGGTAGACAAACAATGGCTAGCATTTAAAGAATTAATACATCATTTACTACAAATATACATTCCTTAAAGGCACAAAATCCCCACAGGAAAATTGGTCAGACCGCGGCTAACAAAAGAAGTTAAAGGTAGTATTAGATCAAAGGAAGAGGCTTATAATGCTGTCAAAAGGAGCAGTAAGCCTGAGGATTTGGAGGATTTTAGAATTCAGCAAAGGAGGACCAAGAAATTGAACATAAGAATATAAATATAAGATGTAGGAGCAGGAGTCGGTCATTTGGCCCCTCGAGCCTGCTCCGCCATTCAATGAGATCATGGCTGAACTGATCTTGGCCTCAACTCCACTTCCTTGCCCGCTCCCCACAACCCTGGACTCCCCTATCGTTCAAAAACCTGACTATCTCCACCTTAAATATATTCAATGACCCAGCCTCCACAGCTCTCTGGGGAAGAGAATTCCACAGATTCACGACCCTCAGAGAGAAGAAATTCCTCCTCATTTCCGATTTAAAAGGTTCCCCTTATTCTGAATTTATGCCCCTAGTTCTAGATTCCCCCAGGAGGGGAAACATCCGCTCTGCATCTACCTTGTCAAGTCCCTTCAGAATCTTATATGTTTCAATAAGATCCCCTCTCATTCTTCTAAACTCCAATGAGTATAGGCCCAGCCTGCTCAACCTTTCTTCATAAGACAACCCCCTCATCTCTGGAATCAACCTCGTGAACCTTCTCTGAACTGCCTCAAATGCAAGTATATCCTTCCTTAAATAAGGAGACCAAAACTGTACGCAGTACTCCAGGTGTGGTCTCACCAACGCCCTGTACAGTTGTAGCAAGACTTCCCTACTTTTATACTCCATTCCCTTTGCAATAAAGGCCAACACTCCATTTGCCTTCCTAATTACTTGCTGTACCTGCATGCTAACTTTTTGTGATTCATGTACAAGGACCCCCAGATCCCTCTGTACCTCAGCATTTCATAATCTCTCCCCATTAAAATAATAATTTGCTTTTTCATTTTTGCTACCAAAATGGATAATTCGCATTTTCCCACATTAAACTCTATTTGGCAGATTTTTGCCCATTCACTTAGCCTATCTGTATCCCTTTGGAGATTCTTTGTGTCCGCCACACAATCTCCTTTCCCACCTATCTTTGTATCATCAGCAAATTTGGCTACATTACAGTCAGTCCCTTCATCCAAGTCATTAATATAGATTGTAAATAGTTGAGGCCCCAGCACCGATCCCTGTAGCACCACAGTAGTTACAGTTTGCCAACCTGAAAATGACCCATTTATCCCGACTCTCTGTTTTCTGTTAGTTAGCCAATCCTCTCTCAATGCTAATGTATTACCCCCAACCCCGTGAGCACTTATCTTGTGTAGTAACCTTTTAAGTGGTACCTTATCGAATGCCTTCTGGAAATCCAAATACACGACATCTACTGGTTCCCCTTTATCTACCCTGCTTGTTACATCCTCAAAGAACTCCAGCAAATTTGTCAAACTTGATTTTTCTTTCATAAAACCATGCTGACTCTACTTGACTATATAAGGATTTTCTAAATGTCCTGCTACCACTTCCTTAATGATGGACTCCAGCATTTTCCCAATGACAGATGTTAGGCTAACTGGTCAATAGTTGCCTGCTTTCTGTCTCCCTCCTTTCCTAAATGGGGCATTAGATTTTCAGTTTTCCAGTCTGCTGCGACCTCTCCAGAATCCAGGGAATTTTGGTAGATTACAACCAATGCATCCAGTATCTCTGCAGCCACCTCCTTTAAGACTCTAGGATGCATGCTATCGGGTCCAGGGGACTTGTCCTCCTTTAGTCCCATTAGTTTGCCTAGTACTTTTTCTCTAGTGATAGTGATGGTTTTAAGTTCCCCCCCCACCCCAATAGCCCCTTGATTATCCATTATTGGGATGCTTTTAGTGTCTTCTACCATGAAGACCGATGCAAAATATTTGTTCAAGGTCTCTGCCATTTCCCGGTTTCCTATTATTAATTCCCCAGATTCATCCTCTAGGGGACCAACATTTACTTTAGCTGCTCTCTTCCTTTTTATATACCTGTAGAAACTCTTACTGTCTGTTTTTATATTTCTTGCTAACTTACTCTCTTAAGCTATCTTCTCTCTCTTTATCATTTTTTTAGTCGTCCTTTGCTGGGTTTTTTTAATTTCCCAATCCTCTGGCCTTTCACTATTCTTTGCAACATTGTACGCAACATTGATAAAGAAAGGGAAAATAGAATATGAGAGTAAACTAGCGAGAGACATAAAAACAGACTGTAAAAGCTTCTATAGGTACGTAAAAAGGAAAAGATTAGCAAAAGTAAATGTGGGTCCCTTACAGGCTGAGACAGGAGAAATTATAATGGGGAATAAGGAAATGGCAGAGAAATTAAACAACTACTTTGTGTCTGACTTCACGGAAGAAGATGCAAAAAACCTCCCAGAAATAGTGGAGAACCAAGGGTCTAAAGAATGAGGAACTGAAAGAAATTAGTATTATTAAAAAAATAGTACTGGAAAAATTAATGGGACTGAAAGCCAATAAATCCCCTGGGCCTGATGGCCTACATGAAAGGGTTGGCTATAGAGATAGTGGACGCATTGGTTGTCATCTTCCAAAATTCAATTGATTCTAGAACAGTTCCTGTGGATTGGAAGGTAGCAAATGTAACCCCATTATTTAAGAAAGGAGGGAGAGAGAAAACGGGGAGCTACAGACCAGTTAGCCTGACATCAGTAGTAGGGAAAATGCTAAAATCTATTGGGCCAGTAATTCCGGTCCCAACGCGTGAGTACGGACGGGGTACTCACGTGTGGGCCCGTTGGAAGTGCCGGATTTCAGCATGCACAGCGCATGCGCGGGAAACCGGCATTTCCGGCAAGGGTTTCAGAGGTCCAACGCGTGCGCGCAGGGCTCTGCACGCACGCGTTGAACTTCCTTCTTTTTTGACAGGTTTGCCCGTGTGCAAGGGCCTGAACTTTTTACACATATAAAAAGGAGGCGTAAGGGCTGGATTCTTGAAGGTAAGTGGTCTATTATTTAAAATTATTACATTTTTTCCACAGCGTCATTGTTTTTAAGGACTTTACAGTAAGGTAAGTTTATTTTTAGATCCGATTTCTTAAAAAATTATTTTTTTCAAAAATTTTATTAATTGTTTAAAATAGTTTTTTAAAGTTATTTATAGTTTATTTAATTATTGGGATGTTTTTTAAAATTTTATTTAAAGTTAAACTAGTCTTTTGGGCGCCCGTACTTTTCATGAGTTTGACAGTTCTTACTATCAAACTCATGAATGAAGTTTCCCCTCCCCTGATTGGCTGCACAGTGCTCACCTGGTCCCAGCCGGCACATCGCACTAACTGCGCCGCTGGATCAGGCAAGCACATCGCGCCGACATCTGAACCGGGCCAGTGACAGGAATTCCAAGCAGGCCCAGGCTTCAGATGTCGGCACGCCGGGTGAGTGCGCATCGGGGGCTTGCATGCGCGGCAAGCCCCCGATCCTAATGTCTGGCCCATTATTAAGGACGTGTTAACAGGGCACTTAGAAAACAATAATAGGATTGGGCAGAGCCAACACTGATTTATGAAAGGGAAATCGTGTTTGTCAAATCTGTTAGAGTTTTTTGAGGTTGTAACTAGCAGAATAGATAAGGGGGAACCAGTGGATGTGGTGTATTTAGATTTTCAAAAGGCATTTGATAAGGTGCCACACAAGAGGTTATTAAACAAAATTAGGGCTCATGGGATTGGGGGTAATATACTAGCATGGATTGAGGATTGGTTAATGGACAGAAAACAGAGAGTAGGAATAAACGGGTCATTTTCAGGTTGGCTTGCTGTGACTAGTGGGGTACTGCAAGGATCAGTGCTTGGGCCTCAGCTATTCACAATCAGTATCAATGATTTGGATGAGGGAACCAAATGTAATCTATCCAAGTTTGCTGATGATACAAAGCTAGGTGGGAATATAAGTTGTGAGGAGAATGCAAAGAGGTGTCAAGGGGGTATAGACAGGCTAAGTGAATGGGCAAGAACATGGCAAATGGAATATAATGTGGAGAAATGTGAAGAAATCCACAAAAAGCAGAGTATTTTTTAAATGGAGAGAGATTGGGAAATGTTGGTGTTCAGAGGGACCTGGGTGTCCTTGCACACGAATCACTGAAAGTTAACATGCAGGTACAGCAAGCAATTAAGAAAGCAAATGGTATGTTGGCCTTTATTACAAGAGGACTTGAGTATAAGAGTACATATGTCTTACTGCAATTATATAGGGCCTTGGTGAGACCGCACCTGGAGTGTTGTGTACAGTTTTTGTCTCCTTACCGAAGGAAGGATATACTTGCCATAGAGGGAGTGCAACGGAGGTTCACCAGCCTGATTCCTGGGATGGGGGGATTGTCTTTTGAGGAGAGATTAAATAGACTAGGCTTACATTCTCTAGAGTTTAGAATAATGAGAGGTGATCTCATTGAAATATACAAAATTCTTACAGGGCTTGACAGGGTAAAGGTAGGGAGGATTTTCCTCTGGCTGGGGAATCTAGAACCAGGGGTCACAGTCTCAGAATAAGGGGTCGGCCATTTACGACTGTGATGAGGAGAAATTTCTTCACTCAGAGGGTGGTGAATCTTTGGAATTCTCTACCCCAGAGGAGCAGGTTCGAGGGGTCGAATGGCCTACTCCTGCTCCTATTTAGTATGTTCTTATGATGTTGCTTATCAGGGCTTCAAAGTGCCTCATGGAAGCAACTGCTTCTTAACCCGGTGTGGGCAATTTTAAGAGTCTGCACTTCCACCAGCAACGTATATTGGAAATCCAGGTGTGCAACATTTAGTTCTGAAAACCGTGGGCTGTGCAAGCCTGAGTTTTCAATACGTTCTGCCAGTGGTCAATGCTCCCCACCACCAGCATGGACTTGTAACCTGACCCTAAATATTTGAAGCAGGGTAAAAGAAAGAAAGGAAGACCTAAATTTCTCCAGCACCTTTCATGACCACCGGACGTCCCAAAGCGCTATACAGCCAATGAAGTAATTTTGAAGTGTAGTCACTGTTGTGATGTAGAAAACGTGGCAGCCAATTTGCACACAGCAAGCTCCCAAAACAGCAATGTGATAATACAAAACAACAACTTGTATTTATATAGTGCCGTTAACGTAGTAAAACATCCCAAGGCACCGCACAGGAGTATTATAAGACAAACGATTTGACACTGAACCACATAGGGAGAAATTAGGGCAGGTGACCAAAAGCTTGGTCAAAGAGGCAGGTTTTAAGGAGCGTCTTAAAGGAGGAAAGAGAGGTAGCGAGGCGGAGAGGTTTAGGCAGGGAATTCCAGAGCTTAGGGCCTAGGCAACAGAAGGTATGGCCACCAATGGTTGAGCGATTATAATCAGAGATGCTCAGGAGGACAGAATTAGAGGCGCGTAGATGTCTCTGGAGTTGAGGGGCTGAAGGAGATTACAGAGATAGGGAGGGGTGAGGCAACAGAGGGATTTGAAAATAAGGATGAGAATTTTGAAATCGAGGCACTGCTTAACTGGGAGCCAATGTAGGTCAGAGAGCACAGGGGTGATGGGCGAATGGGACTTGGTGCGAGTTAGGACACAGGCAGCTGAGTTTTGGATGACCTCAAGTTTACGTAGGGTAGAATGTGGGAGCCCAGCCAGGAGTGCGTTGGAATAGTCAAGTCTAGAGGTAACAAAGGCATGGATGAGGGTTTCAGCAGCGGCTGAGCTGAGGCAGGATGGAGACGGGCGATGTTACGGAAGTGGAAATAGGCGGTCTTTGTTATGCCACGGATATGTGGTCGGAAGCTCATTTCAGGGTCAAATATGACAGCAAGTTTGCAAACAGTGCGGTTCAGCCTCAGACAGATGTTGGGGAGAGGGATGGAGTCAGTGGCTAGGGAACGGAGTTTGTGGCGGGGACCAAAAACCATGGCGTCGGTCTTCCCAATATTTAATTGGAGAACATTTCTGCTCATCCAGAACTGTATGTCTTCAAGCAGTCTGACCATTTAGAGACCGTGAAGGGGTCGAGAGAAGTGGTAGTGAGGTAGGGCTGGGTGTCTTCAGCGTACATGTGGAAACTGATGCTGTGTTTTCGGATGGTGTCGCCAAGGGGCAGCATGTAGATGAGAAATAGGAGGGGGCCAAGGATAGATCCTCGGGGGACTCTAGAGGTAACGATGCGGGAGCAGGAAGAGAAGCCGATGCAGATGATTCTCTGGCTACGATTAGATAGATAAGAACTGAACCAGGCGAGTGCAATCCCACCCAGCTGGACGACGGTGAAGAAGGATAGAATGGTCAACCGTGTCAAAGGCTTCAGACAAGTCAAGACCAGATAATCTGTTTTAGTGATGTGCGTTGAGGGATAAGTAATGGCCAGGACACCGGGGAGAACTCCCCTGCTCTTCTTCAAAATAGTGCCTTGTGTTCTTTTTACGTCCGCCTGAGAGAGCAGACGTGGCCTCGGTTTAACATCTCTTCTAAAAGACAGCACCTCTGACAGCGTAGCACTCCCTCAGTACTCCACTGGCGTGTCAACTCAGATTTTTTGTGCTCAAGTCTCATGGAGTGGGACTTGAACCCACAACCTTTTTAAACTCAGAGGTGAGGTAGCTACCCACTGAGCCATTGGCTGATATACGCTACCAGAGCCTGACATCGGTCGTGGGGAAAATGCTAGAGTCCATTATAAAAGATGTAATAGCAGAGCACTTGGAAAACAGTGACAGGATCGGACAAAGTCAACATGGATTTACAAAAGGTAAATCGTGCTTGACTAATCTACTGGAATTTTTTGAGGATGTAACTGGTAAAATAGATAAGGGAGAACCAGTGGATGTGGTGTATTTGGACTTTCAGAAGGCTTCGATAAGGTCCCGCATAAGAGATTAGCATGTAAAGTTAAGGCACATGGGATTGGGGGCAAGGTACTGACTTGGATAGAGAACTGATTGGCAGACAGGAAGCAAGGAGTTGGAATAAACGGGTCTTTTTCCGAGTGGCAGGCAGTAACTAGTGGGGTACCACAGGGATCGGTCCTAGGACCCCAGCTATTCACAATATATATTAATGATCTAGACGAGGGAACTAGATGTAATATCTCCAAGTTTGCAGACGACACAAAGCTGGGTGGGCGTATGTGCTGTGAGGAGGATGCCGAGAAACTCCAGTATGATTTGGACAGGTTGGGTGATTGGACAGATGCATGGCAGATGCAGTATAATGTGGATAAATGCGAGGTTATCCACTTTGGTGGCAAAAACAGGAAGGCAGATTATTATCTGAATGGCAATAGATTGGGAGAAGGGGAAGTGCAATGAGACCTGGGTGTCCTTGTGCACCAGTCGCTGAAGGTAAGCATGCAGGTGCAGCAGGCGGTTAAGGCGGCAAATGGTATGTTGGCCTTCGCAGCGAGAGGGTTCGAGTACAGGAACAAGGATGTCTTGCTGCAGTTGTACAGGGCCTTGGTGAGACCACACCTTGAGTATTGTGTGCAGTTTTGGTCGCCTTATCTGAGGAAGGATGTTCTTGCCATGGAGGGAGTGCAGCGAAGATTCACCAGACTGATACCTGGGATGGCAGGAATGACGTATGAGGAGAGATTGGGTCGATTGGGCTTATACTTGCTGGAGTATAGAAGAATGAGAGGGGATCTCTGTTAAGTCTGTGAGTTGTTCAAGTAATTAATACTCAGACTTAATCAGTAACAATAAAACAGGTCTTTACTGGTTGGAGGTAGGGACTATTCTGAATACAAGATTACTGCACAGTGCTTATATACCGGTGTGTTCACCCCCGGTATTACGTCTACAGCAGCCTGAGAAAGTAGTACATCTCTTAAGGTGGAACAGGCTTAAGCTCTCTTAAGGTGGAACAGGTTACATACACAACACTCCTCCCTTCTTAGCTTTATAGTCATCCCCCCCATTTAACATAACGTAATAACATATATACATATATAACTTCATGTTTAACGTAACATATCACAGATTCAGTCTCTGCGGAAAACAGTTCACAGATTCAATCTCTGTGGTGTAGTCAGTTCACGTTACTCATTCAATAGTCCTTTCATGGATTTAACAGCTTGAACTTCCGAACTGATTTGGCTCCGTTCGGAGGGACCACGTGTGTGATCTGGTGGAGGTGATAATGGTTCAGATGGGTCATCTTCTGTTTTTACTTTTCCTTTTCTGCTTCTTGGAGACTGTCTGGGCTCCATTGTCAGCTGCCACAGCTGCCAGCTGCATGCGCAGTTCCTCCTTCTCTTCCTCCTTTTTTTGTAGTAGAGCCACCTTCTCCCAATGTTCCGTAGACTTTCGGTGCTCCTCCATGATTTCTGTATGGTGGGAGTCGAAGTTACAAGTTGGGCAGGACAGGACATAGTAATATTCGGAGTCGTCCGACAGGTCAGCGAGAGGGTCGTCTATTTCCTCCATACCCAGCTGGACGTTAGCCAGCTCTTGTTCCAAATCCAGACATCTTTCCTGAAGAGACTTCTTCATGTGTACCTCTGCATCCAGCTTTTTCTGGGCTTTCAGCAAGTCGTTTACTAGTGACCTCATTTGTGATTTTAATACTTCAACTTCCTTTGGAGATTGATTGATCGGACTATGCAATCCCTCTACCGGAGCAGCTGTTTCAGCGGTCTGTTGTTCTACATTGACGTGAGTCAGCGTACTTTTGGCATCCAATGGCTGCTCTGTTGCAGTCGTTTCAGTCTGTGTCATCACATCAGCCATCTCAATGACTTTTGAGAGCTCCGAACCCTTTTCCTTTGAAGATCGCAGCTCGTGTTCAAGTTTTTCCCATTTCAGAGTCTTGTCCCTCAGCATATGAAGGAGTTGGCTGACCGTTAACTCTTCTGACACCAGATTATGGCACGCACCTTCAGAACCTGAATCAGCTTTGATTCGTTCGGCCTCCTCGCGCAGATGGTTGGTGTGCTCCTGCTCCATTTTCTCCATCAGTTGCTTCTGTTGCCTTTCCAGATTCTCCCACTCTGTAACAAAGAACTTTTTTATTTCATTCATCTCTTGCTCAAAACGGCGAATCATTTGTTCTCATTGCTGTTGTAGTTTGAAATGGAGTTGAGTTCGAGCCCAGTGTCCCTCAAAAATGTGCATATCAGTAGACTTGACAGACTCAGAATTCTCTGTTAAACTATGTTGTTGTTGCTCAGTGGAATTCTGTGCTGAAACTTTGTCTTTTGCACATGGGTTGGTCTTACCATCATCAGTTCTAGAGTCTGGGCTGATTATCTGCACCGAGTTCTCACTCTTTATGGCTTTTAGCGAATGCCAGTCCATATTTATGTTTCTAAACCACTCCCGGCCTAGTAGTGGTGGACCTCCCTCCGGTAGCACATATAAGTCCATTATTTGACTTCCTTCGCCCTTGTTGGCCACTGCAACCTTTATTGTCCCGATGGGGTACACTCTCTGCCCCGTGTAGGTTGTCAATATAATCTCCGTATCCTGTAGGGGAATATGTTGGAATAACCTTCTGTAATCTTTCTTATTCATGACCGACAATGCCGATCCAGTGTCCAATTCCATTTTTACTTGGACTCCTTCTATCTGAAGAGTAACCCAAATTGTCTGGAGGTCTGCACCCTTACCAACGTTGAGTACCCTTAAGCTAGCCAGTTCAATACTGCTAGCATCTGAATCGGACTCCTGTTCGGCCACCTTGTGTACTTTTGCGTATTTTCCTTGCGGTGACTTCTTGTTGCTGGTCTTCTTCCCTGACCTGCATACTCTAGCTATATGTCCAAGCCTACCACAAGTTCTACATTCTTGGTTTTTAAACCAACACTGGTTCTGATCATGCGTTGTCTTTCCACAACGATAACATTTGCCAGAACTCACACCCAATTTGTGTGCACTGAGCTCCGGTGACCGTAGCTGCATTACTGCCGTGCCCCTCGCTGCGGCTTCGTGTGCTGCTGCCATAGTGACCGCCTTCTCAAGCATCAGCTCATTCTCCTCGAGCAGTCGCTTTTGTGTATCCTGTTTAAATAAACCACACACAAATTTGTCTCGTAGTGCATCTGTCAGTCCCGTTCCAAACTGGCAATATTTCGCTAATTTACGCAATTCCAGCAAATATTCAGCATTGCTTTCATGCTGTAGCTGCCTTCTGTCGTAAAATTTAAATCGTTCCGCTAACATCAGCGGCGTGGGGTTTAGATGATCTTTCAGGACAGTAACAATCTCATCGAACGTCTTATCCGCCGGTTCATCTGGTGATAACAGGTGTCTCAATTGTCCGTATGTCTTTGCACCCATTAAATTTAATAATGTTAGTGCTTTATCAGCCTCACGAATTTTATTGGCCTTACAATAATTTTTAACTCGTTCAACATATATGGCCCAATCTTCGATGTCACTATCAAAGTTGCTAATATTCCCGTGTTTAGGCATTGTAGTACTTTATCAGATTTGCAATTTCTCAGATTTTTTTTTTTTTACTGCTATCCAAGATGGCGGCTTCCCGCTCTTGCCGTCGTCCTCCGCCCACAAAATGGCGGTTTTCCCGCGCTTGGCGGTCTTCACCCGTCCCCCCCGACGCCGTCTCCCTTCAGCCCCCGAGTGCGGCCCTTATCTTCGCCGCGATCGCCCGAGTGCGGCCCTTATCAGCGGATGCGATCGCTGGATCGCGAGGTGGCTCCCGACCAAAGCGGCTCTCGGCCCTTATCTGGAGATGCGATCGCTCTCGCGGCTCTCGCGCCCTATTCCTCCGGCTCCCCCAGCCCCGTTCGTGCGGCCAACGCGGTCGACTGCCTGTCGCGTCGCTGCCCGGCTCAGACAACGGCTTACCCACCACCAAGCTGGAGAAGAAGCTGACGGTCGCCGATGGAGGCTCCGAGGTCAGGATGTCTTCCAGTGGGGTGGAGAGGGTGGAAACCTCTCTGCAACGTCCTGGCTGTGGACGAAGCTGCCGTGGAGTGACTGCCGCAGGGTCCGAATCAGACTCGTCGCCAGTGTTAAGTCTGTGAGTTGTTCAAGTAATTAATACTCAGACTTAATCAGTAACAATAAAACAGGTCTTTACTGGTTGGAGGTAGGGACTATTCTGAATACAAGATTACTGCACAGTGCTTATATACCGGTGTGTTCACCCCCGGTATTACGTCTACAGCAGCCTGAGAAAGTAGTACATCTCTTAAGGTGGAACAGGCTTAAGCTCTCAAGGTGGAACAGGTTACATACACAACAATCTCATTGAAACTTATAAAATTCTAACAGGACTAGACAGACTAGATGCAGGAAAGATGTTCCCGATGGTGGGGGAGTCCAGAACCAGGGGTCACAGTCTAAGGGTAAGGGGTAAGCTATTTAGGACTGAGATGAGGAGGAATTTCTTCACCCAGAGAGTGGTGAACCTGTGGAATTCTCTACCACAGAAGGCAGTAGAGGCCAATTCATTAAATATATTCAAGAAGGAGTTAGATATATTTCTTAAGGAATCAAGGAATATGGGGAGAAGGCAGGGACAGGGTACTGAATTTGGATGATCAGCCATGATCTCATTGAATGGCGGAGCAGGCTCGAGTGGCCGAATGGCCGCCTCCTGCTCCGATCTTCTATGTTTCTATGTTTTTATGTAAAGAGGACGAGCTCAGCTATTAAAATTCCATCAGAAATGATCAGTAACCAGGGAATGTGCGAACCCTTGAGTTCAATTATCATGTTGTATAATTCGGTTTATATTGTAAGAAAGGATAGCATGCAGACGCGCAAGACTCAGAACAGTGGTGTTCATATTCTGACCCTCGGGCCTTTTGCGATCAACCACCTATTTAGCCCCCCTCTCACATGTGGCTCTCAGGAGACCTGCGTTGCACCTCTGGGCACTTGCTTGCAGCTTATCAGCAGAGGGTGAAAGGGGAGGCTATAAAAAGTGGGCCTCATGAAAGTTAATGAGGGATCCTGCTTTGGAAGGATGAACTCTCGGGCTTTGCAGGGGAGTTCCAAAGAAGAAGTGGGGGAGTGGCAGAGTAAAATAAAACGGCAGGAGAAAAAAATAGAACATGTTATGATTTCTTTGAGGAATGTGGTGAGGAAGTACAGTCTGAGGAGAAAAATAACCACACCAAGACTACAGTGGCTGAGCACATAAGTAAAAAATAACTTAAAAGCAAGAAAAAGATTGACTGTTAAAGATACAAGGGCTCCAAAGGACTGGGAGTTAAGCAAGGTCAATAAAGGCTAACTAAGGAAGAGTACATGAAAGGGTTAGGAGAGTGGTAGAAAGGTGTGTTGTTAACAAAAGGGAAGTGTAAAGTTCATGCAGTGAAATATTACCAGGAGGTTGGTAGAATTGTGAAAGGAATCCCACATGTAAATGAAGGCCACGGAAGAATTTCCAATGCAGTGGCGGAGCGCATCGGCCATTCGTCCGTACCCACGGTGAAGAGGCGTCTGCGATTTTGGGGACTTATTTGCATCAGGCTGGCCAAACTGCAGGCTGCCAAAAGGACGTGCCGGTGCATCCCGTCGGATTAAGGCTGGCCAAAATCAGGCCGCCACCACTACCATCAAGCTAAGTGTATGTGGGGGGTTGAAACTTATAAAATTCTAACAGGACTAGACAGACTAGATGCAGGAAGGATGTTCCCGATGGTCGGGGAGTCCAGAACGAGGGGTCACAGTCTGAGGATAAGGGGTAAGCCATTTAGGAAAGAGATGAGGAGGAATTTCTTCACCCAGAGAGTGGTGAACCTGTGGAATTCTCTACCACACAAGGCAGTTGAGGCCAATTCATTAAATATATTCAAGAAGGAGTTAGATATATTTCTTAAGGCTAAAGGGATCAAGGGATATGGGGAGAAAGCAGGGACAGGGTACTGAATTTGGATGATCAGCCATGATCTCATTGGATGGCGGAGCAGGCTCGAGGGGCCGAATGGCCGACTCCTGCTCCTATCTTCTATGTTTCTATGTTTCGGGGGGGAGGGGTGAATAATGAAGATCAAACATGTCTTGGCAGCGCCGCTTTGGCTCCATCGCCCATGGAAATGATCGGAGCGTGCTTTCCGTAGGCTCAGAACCATTCCCAACCTGAAACGGTAATTTGGGATCCACGATCGACAGGTTGAAACGGGCCTGACTTTCCGGAAACGGGCTGGCAAACTTTGGTTGCCCAAGGGTAGGCCGCTTTCAAAAATGGCGCCGGCCGCATCGCCGCGATTAATGGGGTTGGTGAGGTTACCGACCGCCGTTTGTGGTCGTAACCGGCCCGTTAATGCCACAGGTTAAAATCGACCCAGTGAACCGTGCTCGGGGAAACTGTAGCGCACGCGGAGATCAATGAAGAAAAGCAGAAGTCCGAAGCATCAAGGGGTTGCCTTCCAGCTTGTGGGTAGAAATACACTTTAGTTTTGGTGGAAACAATTCCTTTTGGCAAGTCGTTGCACCCCGAGACTAAAATTTAGCAGTGGGGAAAATTGACCCCCACCAGTCGAGGGGATGTGGCGAGGGGTGAGGGAAATCTCAGTCGGCCGGCAGGTCAGGTCTTCGTGCGGGGGTGAGGGGAGAGGGGGGTGGGGGAGAGGTGTCTCAAACAAGGCAGGAGTGGTCCAGAGTTGTTTTTGGAGGGCCCAGGGACAGCGCTCCCGCATCTCCTGAACCCGCAAAAAATAAAAACTGAAATTTTCACGGGCCTTCTTTCCTGAGCAGACTCCAGTCGTCCCCTTCAGGACCGCTGGTTAGACTCTTCAGGATGTCGTACAGCTACACGGTGCATATGCGGCGCAAATCCCGCCCATTTATACCCGAATTTCGCCTTCGGATTCCCACAACCACTGTAGGACCCACGATTTGCACAATAAGAGATCGTAACGCCTGCTTCAGGCGGATGCCTTGGACGGCTAAAAGTCGCCCGAGCCAATATGGCGTCCAACACACTTCCAGTCCAGACGGGACGGTGTCAGGCGTGGCTCAGTGGGCGGCACCCTGGCCTCTGAGTCAGAAGGTTGTGGGTTCAAATCCCCACTCCAGAGACTTGAGCACAAAAATCTAGGCTGACACTCCAGTGCAGTGCTGAGGGAGTGCTGCACTGTCGGAGGTGCCATCTTTCGGGCGAGACGTTAAACCGAGGACCCATCTGCTTTCTCAGGTGGACGTAAATGATCCCACGGCACTATTTCAAAGAAGAGCAGGAGGAATTCTCCCCGGTGTCCTGGGGCCAATATTTATCCCTCAATCAACATCACTAAAACAGATTATCTGGTCATTATTGACATGAATCTTGTCATTTGTGTGGAAATGACTTATGAAATGATACTCGGCGGCCTGCTGGTGGCGCTGTCCAGGGAGAGTATAAATACTCGGGCATGGGCCCAGCTTGCTCAGGACAGTCTTTAACAGGAACTAGTGAAGGACACAACTGGATCTCCATGTTGAAAAACAGTTGATTAAAGCCTTGTTTAATACTTAGACCAAGGGCCTAGTAGTTTTCTTACGTCAATTATCACATTGCTGTTTGTGGGAGCTTGCTGTGCGCAAATTTTCTGCTGCGTTTCCTACATTACAACAGCGACTACACTTCAAATAGTAGTTCACTGGCTGTAAAGTGCTTTGGGACATCAGGCGGTCCTGAAAGGCGCTATATCAATGCAAGTCTTTTTATCTTTGAGATGCGAAAGATCGCGATGTGAAATTCAAAGGACTCATCTCCGGTTTTTTGGGCGCAGAACCCAACGGCTGCTCGTTCACTTTCTCCCACAATACCTCTGCCACCAGGAGTAAAGCCAAACACTCAGTCATAATATTTGAAAAATGACCCCTAAATATCAGAGATAAATGAATTGACATATGCAGAAATTATTTTCCACTTTGCACGCGGAATAAACAAAAGAATGTGATGTCGACCGCAGATTCCTAGCCGCAACCATAATTTTCCATATTACCATGCTAATGAAACTATTTACAAAATGACAAGTTGTAATCACCAGCGTAAAAAGCAAATTTTCTACCATTGTCGCATATTAATGTGGTTGCAATATTATTGCTACAAAAGTCAATTAGGTTTCCAAAGTTTCTGGAAAGAAAATAAATCATCCTTGTTTTCACATCCCTCCATGACCTCGCTCTCTCCCTATCTCTGTAACCTCCTCCAACCCCGACAACCCCCCGAGATCTCTGCGCTCCTCCAATTCTGGCCTCTTGCGCATCCCTGATTGTAATCGCTCCGCCATTGGTGGCCGTGCCTTCAGCTGCCTGGGCCCCAAGCTCTGGAATTCTCTCTCTAAGCCTCTCCGCCTCTCTCTCCTCCTTTAAGATGCTCCTTAAAACCTACCTGATGTAAAAAGATTACTGGGCACTTGGTTTGAGTATAAAACAAGGCTTTAATCAACTGTTTCACAACCATGAGATTCTAGTTACATCACTAGTTCCTGGTTACAGAAACATCCTGAGCAAGCTGGGCCCACACCCGAGTATTTATACTCCTTGGATGGCGCCACCAGCTGGCTGCCCAGTGTTATTTCATGAGTCATTTCTCCATGAATGATAAGATTCATGACACTACCTCTTTGACCAAGCTTTTGGTCACCTGCCCTAATTTCTCCTAATGTGGTTCGGCGTGAAATTTTGTTTGATAAACGCTCCTGTGAAGCGCCTTGGGTCGTGTTACTGCGTTAAGTTGCTGTTGTTGTTATTGTTCTATTTTTCTGTGTGTGGCTCGAGTTATGGCCCCCACTGCTTATATATCAGGCATGCTCATGTTAATGCTGTTTGCTCGTTGTAGAATAATAGAATGGTACAGCACAGAAGGAGGTTATTCGGCCCGTCGTGCATGTGACGGCTCTTTGAAAGAGCTATCCAAATAGTCCCCCTCCCTGGCCCTTTCCCCATAGCCATGCAAATGTTTCCTTGTCAAGTATATAAGCTCTGGCTCACCTTTGGCAGTGGTGGTTGGCGCAAGGTGTAACCTGACGCTAATGACAGGGATTAAGTAGCCAAACTAATCGCACTGTGACAAGGTATGAACTGCTGATTGAACAGCGGAGTCTGCCTGAAACAGCCAGAGGGCTTAATAGTGTGTAACTGGTGCCTTTTGGCATTGGCATCTATGGCTAGAGCCAATTGCCCGGTACAGACAGACGCCCGCAATAACCGTGTTAACGGTGGTGGGGACTGTATTATGTACTTATGTGTGGCCAACGCACTGGTCTGTCCACATGCATTGGGCCTGCAGCTTCAAGAGGTTAGATATCCCTGACATGGGAAGACAGTGTCATTTCTTCTCTTGCCAATATAAAGGAGATGGTTTGGATGAGAAAAGCATAGAGACTACAGGTAAGAGAGAGGAATGAGCTTGGCACACAGCACACAGGCCTTGGAGGGAGTGCAGCGTAGGTTTACCAGAATGATACCTGGACTCCAGGGGTTAAGTTACGAGGAGAGATTACACAAACTAGGGGTGTATTCCCTGGAATTTAGAAGGTTAAGGGGTGATTTGATTGAAGTTTTCAGGATATTAAGGGGAACAGATAGGGTAGATAGAGAGAAACTATTTCCGCTGGTTGGGGAGTCTAGGACTTGGGGGCATAGTTTAAAAATTAGAGCCAGACCTTTCAGGAGTGAAATTAGGAAACACTTCTACACACAAAGGGTGGTAGAAGTTTGGAACTCTCTTCCGCAAACGGCAATTGATGCTGGGTCAATTGTTAATTTTAAATCGGAAATTGATAGATTTTCATTAACCAAAGGTATTAAGGGATTTGGGGCAAAGGCGGGTATATGGAGTTAGGTCGCAGATCAGCCGTGATCTCATTGAATGGGGGAACAGGCTCGAGGGACTAAATGGCCTCCTCCTGTTCCTATGACTGAAGTGATGCAATGAAGCACATGTGTGGGGAATAAACCTATTGAATAAAGCCTAGTCGCAGAAAGTAATTTAGTTTGTAAAGGTCTCCTCCAAAGGGCCTACAGGTAAGAGGGAGGAATCAGCTTGAGCACACAGGCCTGTTCCATTCGTCACGTAACAGTCCCAAACAACACAGAAGGGCAAAATTGGTCCACATGTCACCTGCAGTGACTGTGCATTGTGGACTCAAACATGTATATGGAGTGAAGGGCATCAAGGGATATGGGGAGAAAGCAGGGACAGGGTACTGAATTTGGATGATCAGCCATGATCGCATTGAATGGCGGAGCAGGCTTGAGGGGCCGAATCGCCTACTCCTGCTCTTATCTTCTATGTTTCTATGTTTCTATTGCAAGATGTTTTACAGTGCCATGTGGCCTGGCTGTTGCAGTAAGATACCTCTCTCTTTGATGTAAGGTACACAGTGACTCCACCAATCACCCACCCTACTATACCAAGATGTTCAGACATTCAAGAAACAGCTGAAGGCAACAACAACGTGTATTTATATAGCACCTTTAACGTAGTAAAACGGCCCAAGGCGCTGCACAGGAGTATTTTAAGACAAAAAATTGAACACCGATCCACATAAGGATAAATTAGGGCAAGTGACCAAAAGCTTGGTCAAAGAGGTCGGTTTTAAGGGGCGTCTTAAAGGAGGAAAGAGAGGTAGCGAGGCAGAGAGGTTTAGGGAGGGAATTCCAGAGCTTGGGGCCTAGGCAACAGAAGGCATGGCCGCCAAAGGTTGAGTGATTATAATCAGGGTTGCTCAAGAGGGCAGAATTAGAGGAGCGCAGATATCTCGAGCTGGGGCGGGGGGTTGTGGGGCTGAAGTAGATTACAGAGAAAGGGAGGGGCGAGGCCGCGGAGGGATTTGTAAACAAGGATGAGAATTTTGAAATCGAGCGCTGCTTAACCGGGAACCAATGTAGGTCAGCGAGCACAGGGGGTGATGGGTGAACAGGACTTGGTGCGAGTTAGGACACGGGCAGCCGAGTTTTGGATGACCTCAAGTTTACGTAGGGTGGAATGTGGGAGGCCAGCCAGGAGTGCGTTGGAATAGTCAAGTCTAGAGGTAACAATGACATGGATAAGGGAAACATCGTTTAGGAAACATCGAGTGATGTCTCCGCTAATATCCTCTCCATTTTGATTTTGACCCTTGAAAATTTACCAGTTCAGACTCTGATGTCCTTAGATAAATAAAAAGGAGACACAAAAAGTTAGTGCAACCTCACTTTCTCAATGTTATCATTTATCTGTTAAATCTGTGAGTTGATTAAAGGGGCAGTGGCAGCATGGATACAAAATTAACTAAGGGGCAGAAACAGAGGGTAGTGATGAACGGCTGTTTATCAGACTAGAGGGACGTATACAGTGGTGCTCCCCATTGGTTGGAGGTAGGGACTATACGTAGGTCTTTACTTCATGCCCACAGGCGGGAACTGAGGGGGATCAGTACCCACAGTACTATTTATACCCCTATGGCCAGGAGTGGTACTGCGTATCACTACGCCCAACAAGTAGTGCAGTCCTGTCCATAGGTTCAAAGTAACACACATATTACATACACAACATTCCTCCCTTCCTAGCTTTACAGTCATCTCCCCATTTAACATAACGTAATAACATATATACATATATAACTTCAGGTTTACATAACAGAATAACATAGATACATAGATAACTTCATGTCAAAACAGATCACAGATTCAGTCTCTGCGGAAAACAGTTCACAGATTCAATCTCTGTGGTGTAGTCGGTTCACGTTGCTGGAGTGACTCATTCAATAGTCCTTCCATGGATTTAACAGTTTGAACTTCCGAACTGAATTGGCTCCGTTCGGAGGGACCACGTGTGTGATCTGGTAGAGGTAATAATGGTTCAGATGGGTCATCTTCTGTTTCGACTTTTCCTTTTCTGCTTCTTGGAGACTCTCTGGGCTCCACTGTCAGCTGCCAGCTGCATGCGCAGTTCCTCCTTCTCTTCCTCCTTTTTCCGTAGTAGAGCCACCTTCTCCCGATGTTCCGTAGACTTTCGGTGCTCCTCCATGATTTCTGTATGGTGGGAGTCGAAGTTACAAGTTGGGCAGGACAGGACATAGTAATATTCGGTGTCGTCCTGATCTAGGCCAGCGAGAGGGTCTTCTATTTCCTCCATACCCAGCTGGGCGTTAGCCAGCTTTTGCTCCAAGTCCAGACATCTTTCCTGAAGAGACTTCTTCATGCGTACCTCTTCATCCAGCTTTTTCTGGGCTTTCAGCAAGTCGTTTACTAATGACCTCATTTGAGATTTTACTACTTCAACTTCTTTTGGAGATTGATTGATCGGACTATTCAATCCCTCTACCGGAGCAGCTGTTTCAGCGGTCTGTTGTTCTACGTTGACGTGAGTCAGCGTACTTTTGGCATCCAAGGGCTGCTCTGTTGCAGTCATCTCAGTCTGTGTTGCCACCTCAGCTCTTCCAATAACCTTTGAGAGCTCTGAACCCCTTTCGTTTGAATATTGAAGTTCGTGTTCAAGTTTTTCCCATTTCAGAGTCCTGTCCTTCAGCATATGCAGGAGTTGGCTGACCGTTATCTCCTCTGACATCAGACGTTTTGTGTGCTCCTGCTCCATTTTCTCCATCAGCTGCTTCTGTTGTCTTTCCAGATTCTCCAACTCTATATCAAAGAACTCTTTCGTTGCATTCAACTCTTGCTCACAACGGCGAAGCATTTGTTCTAATTGCTGTTGTAGTTTGAAATGGAGTTGAGTTCGAGCCCGGTGTCCCTCAGAAATGGACACATCAGTAGACTTGCCAGACTCAGAATCCACAGTTAAACTATGTTGTTGTTGCTCAGTGGAATTCTGTGCTGAAACTTTGTCTTTTGCACCTGAGTTGGGCTTACCATCATCCGTTCCAGAGTCTGGGCCGACTATCTTCACCGAGTTCTCACTCGTTATTGTTTGTAGGAAATGCTAGTCCATATTCATTTTCCTAATCCACTCCCGTCCTAGTAGTGGAGAACCTCCTTCAGATATCACATATAAGTCCATTATTTGACTGTCTTCGCCCTTGTGGACCACTGCAACCTCTATTTTCCCGATGGGGTACACTCTTTGCCCCGTGTATGTTTTCAATATAATCCCCGTATCCTGTAGGGGAATATGTTGGAATAACTTTCCGTAATCTTTCTTATTTATGACCGTCAATGCCGATCCAGTGTCCAATTCCAGTTTTACTTGGACTCCTTCTATCTGAAGAGTGACCCAAATTGTCTGGAGGTCTGCACCCTTACCAGCGTTGAGTACTCTTAAGCTAGCCAGTTCATTACAGCTTAAGCTAGCCAGTTCATTACTGCTAGCGTCTGAATCGGACTCCTGTTCGGTCACCTTGTGTACCTTTGCGTATTTTCCTTGCGGTGACTTCTTGTTGCTGGTCTTCTTCCCTGACCTGCATACTCTAGCTATATGTCCAAGCCTACCACAAGTTCTACATTCTTGGTTTTTAAACCAACACTGGTTCTGATCATGCGTTGTCTTTCCACAACGATAACATTTGCCAGAACTCACACCCAATTTGTGTGCACTGAGCTCCGGTGACCGTAGCTGCATTACTGCCGTGCCTCTCGCTGCGGCTTCGTGTGCTGCTGCCATAGTGACCGCCTTCTCAAGCGTCAGCTCATTCTCCTCGAGCAGTCGCTTTTGTGTATCCTGTTTAAATAAACCACACACAAATTTGTCTCGAAGTGCCTCTGTCAGTCCCGTTCCAAACTGGCAATATTTCGCTAATTTACGCAATTCCAGCAAATAATCAGCATTGCTTTCATGCTGTAGCTGCCTTCTGTCGTAAAATTTAAATCGTTCCGCTAGCATCAGCGGCGTGGGGTTTAGATGATCTTTCAGGACAGTAACAATCTCATCGAACGTCTTATCCGCCGGTTCATCTGGTGATAACAGGTGTTTCAATTGCCCGTATGTCTTCGCACCCATTAAATTTAATAATGTTAGAGCTTTATCTTGGTCACGAATTTTATTGGCCTTACAATAATTTTTTACTCTTTCAACATATATGGCCCAATCTTCGAGGTCACTATCAAAGGTGCTAATATTCCCGTGTTTAGGCATTGTAGATTTGCAATTTCTCAGATTTTTTTTTTTTTACTGCTATCCAAGATGGCGGCTTCCCGCTCTTGCCGCCGTCCTCCGCCCACAAAATGGCGGTTTTCCCGCGCTTGGCGGTCTTCACCCGTCCCCCAACGCCGTCTCCCTTCAGCCCCCGAGTGCGGCCCTTATCTTCGCCGCGATCGCCCGAGTGCGGCCCTTATCAGCGGATGCGATCGCTGGATCGCGAAGCGGCTCTCGGCTCTTATCAGGAGATGCGATCGCTCTGTTGAAACGCCTCCCGCTCGAAGCGGCTCTCGCGCCCTATTCCTCCAGCTCCCCCAGCCCCGTTCGTGCGGCCAACGCGGTCGACTGCCTGTCGCGTCGCTGCCCGGCTCAGACAACGGCTTACCCACCACCAAGCTGGAGAAGAAGCTGACGGTCGCCGATGGAGGCTCCGAGGTCAGGATGTCTTCCAGTGGGGTGGAGTGGGTGGAAACCTCTCTGCAACGTCCTGGCTGTGGACGAAGCTGCCGTGGAGTGACTGCCGCAGGGTCCGAATCAGACTCGTCGCCAGTGTTAAATCTGTGAGTTGTTCAAGTAATTAATACTCAGACTTTATCAGTAACAATAAAACAGGTCTTTACTGGTTGGAGGTAGGGACTATACATAGGTCTTTACTTCATGCCCACAGGCGGGAACTGAGGGGGGATCAGTACCCACAGTACTATTTATACCCCTATGGCCAGGAGTGGTACTGCGTATCACTACGCCCAACAAGTAGTGCAGTCCTGTCCATAGGTTCAAAGTAGCACACATATTACATACACAACATTATCTACTTGAAATTATTGTTATACAATAACCTCTACAGTTTCAGGTTTTGATATTCCACAGATCTATGTTGTACTTGGCATTAAAAAGAAAAGGCTTTGTGATATAAAAGATTTCTCATTTATACAACGTCTTTCACTTTAACTAACCATCTGTTGTTTTGCTCACTCTGAAAGTTTCTGCAGTGTTAGAATAAAGGGTTTGTATTGATCACCTTTTTGCTTTGTGTTTCTGTTTGATGCCCATGATAGTTTTTTCAATCAGTTGGCAAATGGGAGTTGCGCCCAAGCCCCCACCTTAGCAGCGATGACTGAACTGTGATTAGTGACTAGTGGGTCCTGCCTTTTGGATTGTGTGCAGGGAATATCCATTTTTTTTTATTTGCTCATCGCTGGCAAGGCTGGCATCTCTCATTGCCCTTGAGAAGGTGTTGGTGAGCCGCTGCCTTGAACCGCAGAGGGCAATTAAGAGTCAACCACATTGCTGTGGGTCTGGAGTCACATATAGGCCAGACCGGGTAAGGACGACAGATTTCCTTCCCTAAAGGACATTAGTGAACCAGGTGGGTTTTTACGACGATCCGATAGTTTCATGGTCACCATTATTGTCACTAGCTTTTTATTCCAGATTTATTTAATTAACTAAATTTAAATTCCCCAGCTGCTGTGGTGGGATTTGAACTCACGTCTACTGGATTATTAGTCCAGGCCTCTGGTATACTAGCCCAGTGACATAACCACTATGCTTCTGTACCCCTGGTTTGTCATTACCATAAAATTGTCACAATTATATAGAATCATAGTACAGCACAGAAGGAGGCCATTCGGCCCATCAGTCTGCGCCGGCTCTTTCAAAGAGCGATCCCAATTAGCGCCCCCCCCCCGCTCTTTCCCCATATTCCTGCAATTTTTTCTCCTTGAAGTATTTATCCAATTCCCTTTTGAAGGCTACTATTGAATCTGTCTCCACCGCCCTACCAGGCAGCGCATTCCAAATCCTAACCACTCGCTGCGTAAAACAATTTATCCTCATGTCGCCTCTGGTTCTTTTGCCAATCACCTTAAATCTGTGCCCTCTGGTTATCAGCCCTTCAGCCATTGGAAACAGTTTCTCTTTATTTACTCTATCCAAACCCTTCATGATTTTGAGCACCTCTATCAAATCTCTCTGCTCGAAGGAGAACAACTCCAGTTTCTCCATATAGCTGTATTCCCTCATCCCTGGAGCCATTCCAATAAATCTCTTCCATACCCTCTCCAAAGCCTGTGCGTCCTTCCTAAAGTGCGGTGCCCAGAATTGGACACAGTACTCAAGCTGGGGCCAAACTAGTGTTTTATAAAGGTTTAGCGTAGCTTGCGAAAATGCTGTTTCCAAATAACGCAGCGATGTAATACTATCATAGAATTTCACAGCCTCGAAGGCGGCCATTCAGCCCATCATGCTGGCTCTTTGAAAGAGCTATCCAATTAGTTCCAGCTCCCCTGTTCTTTCCAACAGATTTATATTTTTATTATTTGTTCTTGGGACAGGGGTCTTCTTCTTGAACATCCCTTCCGCTGATGGTGTTCTCACGATGGTGTTAGGCAGGGAATCCCAGAACATTGAACGTACTATTAGAATGTATAATAGATAGGAGTCACTGAAATATTGGACTGCATTCTAAAGGTAACACTCTAGCCTAAATGTTCCGAGTCTGTCCTGATAAAAGAAAGGAAAGAATTGTTTTTCGATAGAGCTTTTCACAAACTCAGAATGTCCCAAAGCTGTTTCTGGTGACTGAAGTACTTTTTCAAGTGTAGTCTCTGTTCTAAGGGAGGAAATGAGGCAGCCAATTTGCGCACAGCAAGCTCTCACAAACAGCAATGTAACAATGACCAGATAATCTGCTTTTGGTGATGTTGACTGAGGGATATATATTAGCCAGGGCACCGGGGATAACTCCCCTGCTCTTCTTCAAAATAATGCCATGGGATCTTTTACGTTCACCTGAGAGCAAATAAGGGCTCAGTGTAATGTCTCATCTGAAAGGCGGCATCTCTGACAGTGTGGCACTACCTCAGTACTGCCCCTCCGACAGTGCGGCGCTCCCTCAGTACTGCCCCTCAGACAGTGCAGCACTCCCTCAGTACTGCCCCTCCGACAGTGCGGCACTCCCTCAGTACTGCCCCTCCGACAGTGCGGCACTCCCTCAGTACTGCCCCTCTGACAGTGCGGCGCTCCCTCAGTACTGCCCCTCCGACAGTGCGGTGTTCCCTCAGTACTGCCCCTCCGACAGTGTGGTGCTCCCTCAGTACTGCCCCTCAGACAGAGCGGCGCTCCCTCAGTACTGCCCCTCCGACAGTGCGGTGCTCCCTCAGTACTGCCTCTCCGACAGTGCGGCGCTCCCTCAGTACTGCCCCTCCGACAGTGCGGCGCTCCCTCAGTACTGCCCCTCCGACAGTGCGGCGCTCCCTCAGTACTGTCCCTCTGACAGTGCGGTGCTCCCTCAGTACTGCCCCTCCGACAGCGTGGTACTCCCTCAGTACTACCCCTCCGACAGTGCGGCACTCCCTCAGTACAGCCCTTCCGACAGCGCGGTGTTCCCTCAGTACTACCTCTCCGACTGTGCGGCGTTCCCTCAGTCCTGCCCCTCCGACAGTGAAGCGCTCCCTCAGTATTGCCCCTCCGACAGTGGAGCACTCCCTCAGTAATGCCCCTCCGCCAGTGCAGTGCTCCCTCAGTACTGCCCCTCCGACAGTGCGGCGCTTCCTCAGTACTGCCCTTCCGACATTGCGGCGCTCCCTCTGTACTGCCCCTCCGACAGTGCAGCGCTCCCTCAGTACTGCCCCTCAGACAGCGCGGTGCTCCCTCAGTACTGCCCCTCCGACAGTGCAGCACTCCCTCAGTACTGCCCCTCCGACAGTGCGGCGCTCCCTCAGTACTGCCCCTCCGACAGTGCGGCACTCCCTCAGTACTGCCCCTCTGACAGTGCGGCACTCCCTCAGTACTGCCCCTCTGACAGTGCGGCGCTCCCTCAGTACTGCCCCTCCGACAGTGCGGCGCTCCCTCAGTACTGCCACTCTGCCAGTGAAGCGCTCTCTCAGTACTGCCTCTCCGACTGTGGCGCTCCCTCAGTCCTGCCCCTCCGACAGTGAAGCGCTCCCTCAATACTGCCCCTCCGACAGTGGAGCACTCCCTCAGTACTGCCCCTCCGACAGTGCAGCACTCCCTCAGTACTGCCCCTCCGAAAGTGCAGCACTCCCTCAGTACTGCCCCTCCGACAGCGCGGTGCTCCCTCAGTACTGCACCTCCAACAGTGCGGCACTCCCTCAGTACTGCCCGTTCAACAGCGCGGTGTTCCCTCAGTACTGCCCCTCCGACAGTGCGGCGCTCCTTCAGTACTGCCCCTCCGACAGTGCGGCCTTCCCTCAGTACTGCCCCTCTGACAGTGCGGCACTCCCTCAGTACTGCCCCTCCGACAGCGCGATGCTCCCTCAGTACTGCCCCTCCGACAGTGCGGCGCTCCCTCAGTACTGCCCCTCCGACAGTGCGGCACTCCCTCAGTACTGCCCCTCTGACAGTGCGGTCTTTCCTCAGTACTGACCCTCCGACAGTGCGGCGCTCCCTCAGTCCTGCCCCTCCGACAGTGAAGCGCTCCCTCAGTACTGCCCCTCCGACAGTGCAGCACTCCCTCAGTAATGCCCCTCCGACAGTGCAGTTCTCCCTCAGTACTGCCCCTCCAACAGTGCGGCGCTCCCTCAGTACTGCCCCTCTGACAGTGGAGCACTCCCTCAGTACTGCCCCTCCGACAGTGCAGCACTCCCTCAGTAATGCCCCTCCGACAGTGCAGTGCTCCCTCAGTACTGCCCCTCCAACAGTGCGGCGCTCCCTCAGTACTGCCCCTCCGACATTTCGGCGCTCCCTCAGTACTGCCCCTCTGACAGTGCGGCACTCCCTCAGTGCTGCCCCTTCGACAGTGCGGCTTTCCCTCAGTATTGCACCACTGACAGTGCAGCGCTCCCTCAGTACTGCTCCTCCGACAGTGTGGCGCTCCTTCAGTCCTGCCCCTCTGAAAGGGAGACGCTCCCTCAATACTGCCCCCTGACAGTGCTGCGCTCCCTCAGTACTACCCCTCCGACAGTGCGGCGCTCCATCAGTACTGCCCCTCCGACAGTGCGGCGCTCCCTCAGTACTGCCCCTCCGACAGTGAAGCGCTCCCTCAGTACTGCCCCTCCGACAGTGGAGCACTCCCTCAGTACTGCCCCTCCGACAGTGCAGCACTCCCTCAGTAATGCCCCTCTGACAGTGCAGTGCTCCCTCAGTACTGCCCCTCCAACAGTGCGGCGCTCCCTCAGTACTGCCCCTCCGACAGTGCAGCGCTCCCTCAGTACTGCCCCTCTGACAGTGCGGCACTCCCTCAGTACTGCCCCTCCGAAACTGCGGTGCTCCCTCAGTACTGCCCTTCTGACAGTGCGGCACTCCCTCAGTACTGCCCCTCCGACAGTGAAGCACTCCCTCAGTGCTGCCCCTCTGACAGTGCGGCACTCCCTCAGTCCTGCCCCTCCGACAGCGCGGTGCTCCCTCAGTACTCCCCCTCCGACAGTGCGGCACTCCCTCAGTACTGCCCGTTCAACAGCGCGGTGTTCCCTCAGTACTGCCCCTCCGACAGTGCGGCACTCCCTCAGTACTGCCCCTCCGACAGTGCGGCACTCCCTCAGTACTGCCCCTCTGACAGTGCGGCACTCCCTCAGTACTGCCCCTCTGACAGTGCAGCACTCCCTCAGTAATGCCCCTCTGACAGTGCAGTTCTCCCTCAGTACTGCCCCTCCAACAGTGCGGCGCTCCCTCAGTACTGCCCCTCTGACAGTGCAGCGCTCCCTCAGTACTGCTCCTCCGACAGTGCGGCGCTCCCTCAGTACCGCCCATCCGACAGTGCGGCACTCCCTCAGTAATGCCCCTCCGACAGTGCAGAGCTGCCTTAGTACTGCCCCTCCGACAGTGCAGTGCTCCCTCAGTACTGCCTCTCCGACAATGCAGCACTCCCTCAGTACTGCCCCTCCGACAGTGCGGCGCTCCCTCAGTACAGGCCCTCCGACAGTGCAGCGCTCCCTCAGTACTGCCCCTCTGACAGTGCGGCGCTCCCTCAGTACTGCCCCTCCGACAGTGCAGCGCTCCATCAGTCCTGCCCCTCCGACATGGAGATGCTCCCTCAGTACTGCCTCTCTGACAGCGCTGCGCTCCCTCAGTACTGCCCCTCTGACAGTGTGGCGCTCCATCAGTACTGCCCCTCCGACAGTGCAGCGCTCCCTCAGTACTGCCTCTCCGACAGTGCAGCACTCCCTCAGTATTGCCCCTCCCATAGTGCAGCGCTACCTCAGTACTGCCCCTCCGACAGTGAAGCACTCCCTCAGTACTGCCCCTCCGACAGTGCAGCACTCCCTCAGTATTGCCCCTCCGACAGTGCAGCATTCCCTTAGTACTGCCCCTCCGACAGTGCGGCGTTCCCTCACTACTTCCTCTCCGACAGTGCAGCACTCCCTCAGTATTGCCCCTCCCACAGTGCAGCGCTACCTCAGTACTGCCCCTCCGACAGTGCAGCGCTCCCTCAGTACTGCACCTCTGACAGTGTGGCGCTCCCTCAGTACTGCCCCTCCGACAGTGAAGCACTCCCTCAGTACTGCCCCTCCGACAGTGCAGCACTCCCTTAGTACTGCCCCCCCGACAGTGCAGCGCTCCCTCAGTACTGCTCCTCCGACAGTGCGGCTCTCCCTCAGTATTGCCCCTCCGACAGTGCAGCGCTCCCTCAGTACTGCTCCTCCGACAGTGTGGCGCTCCTTCAGTCCTGCCCCTCTGAAAGGGAGACGCTCCCTCAGTACTGCCCCTCTGACAGTGCGGCGCTCCCTCAGTACTGCCCCTCCGACAGTGCAGCGCTCCCTCAGTGCTGCCCCTCCGACAGTGCGGCGTTCCCTCAGTACTGCCTCTCCGACAGTGCAGCACTACCTCAGTGATGCACTATCAATTGCTACAAAAGACTGGAGATTGAGAAAGTAACAAACAGGCTTTTATTACCAAAGAACAGAGCATGCCTCTTGTGGTTGCCTGGTATCCAAAAGGGCCGGGGGCTGCCGAGCAGCGACCTTTATACCCAGCCATGAGGGTGGAGCCAGGGGCGGATTCAGCAGAGGCATGCACAGACAAGTACAACAATATGCAAGAGTGAACAACAGTACTAACAACAGTGGTGAACAACAATACTAACAACAGTGGTTTACCACATTCACCCCTTGTTTAGAATTCAGTCCGGCGGGGTGAAGTGCACTAAAAATTCGTGTACTGAAGTCTATCAGGAGGCCTTGTAAGCCGTCCTGAGCGTCGCAGCAGCGGCGGTGATGGTGCAGCATCCAACGTTGAACCCGGTGTCTCGTTCAGAGGAGGAGTAGCAGGTGGCAGACCCTGGGGCTGCTGCATGCCGTCTACAGGGGTCAGAGCATGGGTAATGGGAGGTAGCGATGGTGGTCTCTCAGAGGCACCCGAAGGTGCGAGGTCTCGTGCGGGGACTGTGTCCTGGGGGTAGGCAGGAGTAGCGGTGGGTGGCGAAGAGGGTGTTTCAGGAGCACCCGCAGGTGCGAGGTCTCGAATGGAGACTGTGTCCTCCCGCCCGTCCGGGTACACCACGTAAGCATACTGCGGGTTGGCGTGGAGGAGGCTCACCCTCTCGACCAGGGGGTCCGCCTTATGGGTCCTCACGTGCTTCCGCAGTAGGACGGGGCCTGGAGAAGTCAGCCATGTTGGTAGCGAAATCCCCGACGTGGACTTCCTGGGGAAGGAGAACATTCTCTCGTGAGGAGTGGCATTGGTGGGTGTACAGAGCAGCGACCGAATGGAATGGAGCGCCGCAGGGAGGACCTCCTGCCAGCGGGAGGTCAGAAGGCCCTTAGATTTTAAGTTTAAAAGGACTGCCTTCCAGACTGTCGCATTCTCCCTTTCCACCTGGCCGTTACCCCGGGGGTTATAGCTGGTGGTCCTGCTTGTAGCAATGCCTCTCGCGAGCAGGTACTGCCGAAGTTCGTCGCTCATAAAAGATGAGCCCCTGTCGCTATGGATATAGCTAGGGAAACCGAACAATGCGAAGAGGTCATTCAGACATTTAATGACCGTGGTACTGGTCATGTCCGAGCAAGGGATGGCAAACGGGAAACGGGAGTACTCATCAATTATATTGAGGAAGTACACATTGCGGTCAGAGGAGGGGAGGGGCCCTTTAAAATCGATGCTCAGCCGCTCGAAGGGGCGCGTGGCTTTGATCAGGCTCGCTCTGTCTGGCCTATAAAAATGCGGCTTGCACTCAACACAGATCTGGCAGTCCCTGGTCATGGTCCTGACCTCCTCGATGGAGTAGGGCAGGTTACGGGATTTGATAAAATGGAAGAACCTGGTGACCCCCGGGTGGCAGAGGTCATTGTGGAGGGTCTGTAATCTATCAACCTGCGCGTTGGCGCACGTACCACGTGATAGGGCATCTGGGGGCTCATTGAGTTCCCGGGCCGGTACAAGATATCGTAATTGTAGGTGGAGAGTTCGATTCTCCACCTTAATATCTTGTCATTCTTGATTTTGCCCCGCTGCTTATTATGAAACATAAAAGCTACTGAACGCTGGTCAGTGAGCAGGGTAAATCGTTTTCCGGCCAGGTAATGCCGCCAATGTCGCACGGCTTCCACAATGGCCTGGGCCTCCTTTTCGACAGAGGAGTGTCGAATCTCAGGGCCCTGGAGGGTCCTTGAGAAAAAGGCCACGGGTCTCCCCGTCTGGTTAAGGGTTGCAGCTAGGGCAAAGTCGGATGCGTCGCTCTCCACTTGAAAAGGGAGGGACTCATCCACAGCGTGCATTGTGGCCTTCGCAATATCGCTTTTTATGAGAGTGAAGGCTGCACAGGCTTCTGCTGTCAGGGGGAAGGAGGCGGACTTGATGAGGGGTCAGGCTTTATCCGCATAGTTGGGCACCCACTGAGCATAGTAAGAGAAAAACCCCAGGCATCTCTTCAGTGCTTTCTGGCAGTGGGGGAGGGGGAGCTCCATAAGAGGGCGCATTCTATCGGGGTCTGGGCCGATGACTCTGTTCTCCACTACGCAGCCAAGAATAGCAAGGCGCTTAGTACGAAACATACATTTGTCTTTGTTGTATGTGAGATTCAGCCGCTGGGCCGTCCGGAGGAATTTCCCTAGATTAACGTCATGGTCCTCCTGGTCGTGGCCGCAGATGGTGACGTTGTCTAGATATGGGAAAGTGGCCTGGAGCGCGTTCTGGTCAACCATCCGGTCCATCTCCCGTTGGAAGACAGAAACTCCGTTGGTGACGCCAAAGGGAACTCTGAGAAAGTGATAGAGCTGACCGTCAGCTTCAAAAGCTGTGTACTGGCGGTCCTCAGCCCTGATGGGGAGCTGGTGGTATGCCGACTTCAGATCAATCGTCGAGAACACCTGGTATTGTGCTATCTGATTGACCATGTCAGATATGCGGGGGAGTGGGTATGCACCCAACTGGGTGTAGCGATTGATCGTCTGGCTGTAGTCAATAACTAGGCGCTGTTTTCCGCCAGTCTTCACCACCACCACTTGTGCTCGCCATGGGCTATTGCTGCTCTCGATAATCCCTTCCTTCAGGAGTCTCGCTACCTCGGATTTAATGAAACCCCTATCCCCGGCACTGTAACGCCTACTTTTGGTAGCGATGGGCTTACAGTCGCGGGTGAGGTTAGCGAACAAGGAGGGGGGGGAGACTTTAAGGGTGGAGAGGCTGTAAATGGCGCGCGGCGGGCGATTTAAAAACTGCTGGCTGCAGACCGTGAGAGGGGGGAGGGGTCCACCGTACGCTAAAGTGACACTCTTAAGGTGGCACTGAAAATCCAACCCCAGTAGGACGGCAGCGCAGAGATCGGGCAGGACCAGAAGTTTAAAATTTTTGTATTCAGTACCCCGCACTGAAAGAGTCACCATACAGTAGCCACCGACTTCCGCTGACTGGGCTTTGGAAGCCATAGAGATGCGATGACGCGTCGGCAGGGCCGGGAGAGAGTAACTGCGCACCGCGTTGGGGTGTATAAAACTCTCCGTGCTCCCGCTGTCAAAAAGGCAGGTAGTGGCGCGGCCGTTTACCGTAATGTCCATCATAGACCTGGACAGTTGATGCGGGAGAGATTGATCCAGCGTCACGGAAGCCAGCGTATGTTCAAGCGCGTCGATGCGGTCGTCCGATGAGGCGGTGGTGGAGTTCGGGTCCCCCGTAACCGAAGTCGGAGGCGTCCAAGATGGCGGACAAAATGGCAGCGCCCACGGTCCCGATCCCCACGCGGCTGGGGGAGCCCAAGATGGCGGGCAAGATGGCTGCGCCCACGGTTCACACGCGGCGCTGCTGGCGTTAGCGGTCTTCCCTTTGCAGGCGCTAACGTAGTGACCTTTCTTCCCGCAGCTGGAACAGGTAGCATTCTTCGCGGGGCAGCGTGCTCTAGGGTGTTTAGCTTGGCCACAAAAATAGCATTTTTGTGCCTTGGACATCGCTGCAGCAGTCGGAGGTGGCGGTCCCATGGCCCAAGATTGCGGCGTCCACGGTGCGGGGCGATTAGGGGAGAAAGCGTCCATATTTCTGTGGGCCGCATCGAGCGAGAGCGCAAGGGACACTTCCTTTGTCAGGTCTATTTCACCCTTCTCCAGCAGCCTCTGCCGGGAGTAGTCGGACCTTAGACCCACAACGAAAGTGTCTCGTATCAGTCCCTCCGCATGTGCCGCAGCCGATACTTCCTTGCAGTCGCAGCCGCGTCCGAGTACCCGCAGTGCCCGTAGGAAGGCCTCCACCGATTCCCCGGGCTGCTGTCTGCGAGATCTTAAAAGGTGCCTGGCATAGACCGTGTTAACCGGGCGTGCATACTGCCCTTTCAGTAGGTCGATAGCCACCGCGTAGGTCGTCGCATCTTGGATTAAAGTATAGACTTCACAGAATCACAGAAACCCCACAGTGCAGATAGAGGCCATTTCGGCCCATCGAGCCTGCACCGACACATATCCCACCCAATTCCCCGCAACCCCTACACCAACACATATCCCACCCTATCCCCGTAACCCCATGTATTTAATCCCCCTAACACTAAGGGTCAATTTATCATAGCCAATCAACCTAACCCGCACATCTTTGGACTTGGTGGCTCACCTTCGAGGCCAGGATTTTCAGTTTATTTTCATCAAGAGTCACGGTCGAGGCTTCCAGATACGCCTCAAAGCAACGCAGCCATTGTGCGAATTTAGTCGACGAACCCGCTTCTTGGGGGTCTAGGTCCAGGCATGTTGGTCTGAGGGCTCGCAGCAGCGCCTGCTGCTCAGCGTTTTGCGCCATCGGTTGATCAGCATCCGCAGCCAACATTTAACTTTGGTAATAAAATTGATGCACTATCAATTGCTACAAAAGACTGGAGATTGAGAAAGTAATAAACAGGCTTTTATTACCAAAGAACAGAGCATGCCTCTTGTGGTTGCCTGGTATCCAAAAGGGCCGGGTGCTGCCGAGCAGCGACCTTTATACCCAGCCATGAGGGTGGAGCCAGGGGCGGAGTCAGCAGAGGCATGCACAGACAAGTACAACAATATGCAAGAGTGAACAACAGTACTAACAGTGAACAACAGTACTAACAACAGTGGTGAACAACAATACTAACAACAGTGGTTTACCACACTCGGTATTGCCCCTCCCACAGTGCAGCGCTCCCTCAGTACTGCCCCTCTGACAGTGCAGCGCTCCCTCAGTATTGCCCCTCCGACAGTGTGGCGCTCCCTCAGTACTGCCCCTCCAACAGTGCAGCACTCCCTCAGTATTGCCCCTCCGATAGTGTGGCGCTCCCTCAGTATTGCACCTCTGACAGTGCAGCACTGCCTCAGTACTGCCCCTCCGACAGTGCAGCGCTCCCTCAGTACCGCCCTCTGACAGTGCAGCGCTCCCTCAGTACCGCCCCTCTGACAGTGCAGCACTCCCTCAGTACTACCCCTCCGACAGTGCAGCACTCCCTCAGTACTGCCTCTCCGACAGTGCAGTGCTCCCTCAGTATCGCCCCTCCGACAGTGCAGCACTCCCTCAGTACTGCCTCTCCGACAGTGCAGCATTCCCTCAGTACTGCTCTCCGACAGTGCAGCATTCCCTCAGTACTGCTCTCCGACAGTGCAGCATTCCCTCAGTACTGCTCTCCGACAGTGCAGCATTCCCTCAGTACTGCTCTCCGACAGTGCAGCATTCCCTCAGTACTGCTCTCCGACAGTGCAGCATTCCCTCAGTACTGCTCTCCGACAGTGCAGCATTCCCTCAGTACTGCTCTCCGACAGTGCAGCATTCCCTCAGCACTACACTGGAGTGTCAGCTGAGATTTTTGTGCTCATGTCTCTGCAGTGGGACTTGGTCCCACAACCTGGGTGCAGAAACCAATTGTAAGCCTGCTTAAATTTACTCAAATAGGCAGAGTAGTAGAGACTGAGGAAGTAGTTAATGATTTAGATCATTTATGCGGACAAATAATAAACACAAGTTAGTACAAACGTACAACATTGTAAATTTGGGAATGTAATAAGCAGCATATGTACACTGCGCAAGGAACAATTAGCACTAGGGGACCGAGAAAGGAAGCTGGGAATAACAAGAGTAGAATTATCACTTTTGGTGTGGAGACAAGGAGGAGAAGCAACAACAACAACGTGTATTTATACAGTGCCTTTAATGTAGTAAAGCTTCCCAAGGCACTTCACAGAAGCGTTATCAAACTATATTTGACACCCAGCAACATAAGGCGATATTCGGACAAGCGACCAAAAGCTTGGTCAAAGAGGTAGGTTTCAAGGAGCGTCTTAAAGGAGGAGAGAGAGGCGGAGAGGCGGAGAGGTTTAGGCAGGGAATTCCAGAGCTCAGGGCCCAGTATCCCAAAATGCCATTGAATTCTAGAGAACATATAATATCCATGCAAGCTGGAGAGACCATCAAGGATTCAATAATATCTTCCCACAATTAAAGCAATTTCCAACTGGTTCGTAGTGGTACGACAATTTATAAGTAAGTGGAATAATTGGTTCTTATTTATTTATGATATACACTTTGATTTTGTTTATCTTCAGTTTCGTGATTCCCTCCCTCTGCCGCACTCCTATAGCTCAGGGTGGGGAAGGTTACTGTCCAGGGAGCTGTGGATTTTCAACGGGCGTCTGGGAAGCGAATTGCTGCAGGGGTTCTCCCGCTTGCCCGCTGTAACATAGCTGGAAGAGCAACAGAGACCCTGGACAGATTGGCGTTAAACATAGAAACATAGAAGATAGGAGCAGGAGTAGGCCATTCGCCCCCTCGAGCCTGCTCCGCCATTTAATGAGATCATGGCTGATCATCCAAATTCAGTACCCGGTCCCTGTCTTCTCCCCACATCCCTTGATCCCTTTAGCCTTAAGAAATATATCTAACTCCTTCTTGAATATATTTAATGAATTGGCCTCAACTGCCTTCTGTGGTAGAGAATTCCACAGGTTCACCACTCTCTGGGTGAAGAAATTCCTCCTCATCTCTGTCCTAAATGGCTTGCCCCTTATCCTTAGACTGTGACCCCTGGTTCTGGACTCCCCCGCCATCGGGAACATCCTTCCTACATCTAGTTTGTCTAGTCCTGTTAGAATTTTATAAGTTTCAATGAGATACCCTCTCATTCTTCTAAACTCCAGCGAACATAAGCCCAATCGACCCAATCTCTCCTCATACATCATTCCTGCCATCGCAGGTATCAGTCTGGTGAATCTTTGCTGCACTCTATCCATGGCAAGAACATCCTTCCTCAGATAAGGCCATTTTCCCCGAGGTGTTCACTGCTGTTCTGTCCAAGTTACGGTGTACGAGCAGGAAAACCCGGGTGGGAATTTATCCACCCCCCCCACCACTCCCTCAGTGCACTGATGAGCTGACAACAAGTGCACCTCAGTGCAACTTTCCCAGGTGTCTGGTTGGGGCTAAGGTACTGAGTGGCTGTGTCACGTTGGTTCCAGATCTGATCCTTAGGCTGTGCTGAGTTAACTTATGTTAACCAGGCCAATACTGGGGGGGCTACAGATCGCTCCTGACTTAGCGAGTGGAAAACTGCCCAGGTTTCCGACACCTGGTCATGACCTTGTGCGCATTGTTGGTAGTATGTGCATGTGGATGGCTGGGACAGATTTGGGCTTAGATGTTAGAATGATGCAGCACAGAAGGAGGCCTTTCAGCCCATCGAGCCTGCGCTTAAGCCCATCATAGTGGAATAGCCTGACGACACTCAATGTGATGGGCTCAGTCATGAACAATAGCCAGTTCGACACGGTGCGCAAGGGTTGTCTGTGCTCACCATGGTTGAGTATCCTGCAACACTTGTTGCCTAGGTATCAAATGGTTGCCGATGGGAGTGAAATCATGTGCAACGTGAGCCAGCGGCCCGTATTTTCCGATCGGAGGCTTCCCGCGTGCGGAGGCCTCCTATCGGAAAAAAATCTACTCCCTTACCTGAGTGCTCCCGAGGTCCGGACACTCCCGCTCCTGGGCCCTCTCCACAGTCGAAATGCGCAGGGCCCACGTATCCCAGGGGGCGCAGGTGGTTCGCAAGCGTCCCTGGGATCACGTGGGGCCAGGCCAGCCAATGAAAGAAGGGAATCCCCCTTTATACTTATGACAAGGAGACCCGTCAAAAGTATGAATGGAGAGCACCCCAAAAAGACACTAAAACATTAAATAAATTATAAATAAACCATCACGTTTTTAAATTGAGTTAAAATTACATTAAATTAAATATTTTAAACAAAAGTTAACTTTTTTAGAAAAAAATAATGAAAGTTTTGTACGGGGCTAAAAAAACATACCTTTTTTAAAAGTATTTTTAAATTATAAATGAGTGAAAAAAATTATTTCTTTTACTTTGTTAAACTCTTATGCTGGTAAAAGCAGGCCTTACCGGGCGTAAGATTTCTAAGGGTTTTCAGCGGGCGGAGGTTCTCCACAAAGCGGAACTCTCCCCCCGCAGAGGCCCTTCTCCAGGGCAGGCGTCCGATCTGTCAAGAGGATTCTTTGCAGGTCGGAAATGCCGGTTTTCAGCGTATGCGCTTCACGTGCCTGAAACCGGCACTTGCGAGGTCCCTACGGGTGGGTACGTCGGCATCGGAAAATATGACCCAGTGTCTACAGGAAAGGAGGGGAGGAAAGGAATGATTGCGCAGGAGTCCAGCGCTTTGATTACTTTTTTCAAACCAAAAAAAATCACAGAAGAGCCAAAACTGTGATCGATTTGTAAATAAAAATGGGGTAGGGGGGAAATTATAGCTGAAAACAGATCTGAAAGACAAGAAGGATTGATACTGAAAGGAATAGAGATCGTACTGAGTTGTCAGAGACACTAGCAGTACTGCCAAAACATATCTCGCTTGATTTTTGTTCTCAAGATGATCCCCACATCGTTTTGCTACACTGTATGTAACAACGGATTATCTCACTCACATGTCGCTGTGTCACTGACTGAATGGAACCTGACAGCAAATAATTCCAAAGGGTAGCCTGTGACCCACTCATAAACCCAGGACCTTGTGGGAGCTAACTGTATTGTCTTCTATCAGTGAAACTGGTGCACAGGGCAGAATGCTCAGTCATGGTTATCCAGTCTACATTGCCCCACGTTTAATTCTGGTGATGTCTTTGCCATTCTAAAACAAAGAAAAGAAAAAGAGAGACTTGCATTTATATAGCGCCTTTCACGACCACCGGACGCCCCAAAGCGCTTTACAGCCAATGAAGTACTTTTTGAAGTGCGGTCACTGTTGTAATGTAGGAAACGCGGCAGGCAATTTGTGCACAGCAAGCTCCCACAAACAACAATGTGATGGTGACCAGGTAATTTGTTTTTTTAGTGATGTTGATTGAGGGATAAATATTGGCCCCAGGGCACCGGGGACATCTTCCCGTTGAATTTAACTGGCCGCTGCTTTAGCGAGGGCATTAACCCATTTTATGTTAAAATAGCAGTCAGAGAAGTTTGCTCTGAACACATTCATTTCTTTGTATGTTGACATCCTTTTACCCCAATTTACATTTGCAGTGGACCCTATGGGGGCTAAATTCGTTGATTTGCACCTCCCGTTAGCGGCCTAAGAGCGCAAATCAACTAGCGCCTGGGCACGGCGCCGCTTACGCCTCCCGTGAAATTCAGCGGAGGTTAGTGGTGCCGCGAGCCGTTAGCACCGCCGGCGATGATGTCATCGCTGTGCGCAACACCCCGCTCGCACCCTGGCTGTAATATTGAGTGGCGCCCCCTGACTTACCGCCGGATGCTAAGTCCGACGGGATCAGGGGGGCCTACCTGCGGCCGGGGCGGCGCTAGTTAAAGGGGAGGTGGCGGGCGGCCATTGTTGTTGCTGGCCACCTGCCAGCACCTGCCCCCGTTGCTGTCCCCGGCACCCCCCCGTGAAGCCCCCCCCCGCGGGGTGCCGGCTGCTCTCTGTGAGCCCGGCACTCCTATTGAGTGCCGGGCTTGTTTGCCGGCACTCCCGATCCCTGGTGACCCAGCAGGGTGCCGGGACGCGTTGCACCAGGCACCTTTAAGAAGGGGAGGAAGGCCTGTAGTCCCACGGCACAACCTGCCGCGGTTTTGGCTCTCAGCGCCCAAGAGGGATGTGGGGCACTTCCAGTAATGCCCCTCCTCCCTCTCGGGGTGCTACCTGGGAAAATCGGATGCAGGGGTGCTAACTTTTTCGCCCTGGCGAAGGTAGCGCCCCTATGATTATCCATAGAAGCCAAATCCAAAAAATGAGAGGTTACCTGGATGCTCAATGTCTTCCTGCAAATAATGGACAATATGAAGCGTGCAACACACTTTTAAGTCACCAAATAACTTGACATTTCGACAAGCACAAAGAGATATAAAACATAAGAAAGGGGAACTGGAGTATCTCTCCTTCTCTTTCCCAAACGCCATGTATAATTCATATTTTCACAGAATCTCTCCAATTCATTTAAAACCGTGAGAAAGGTAAATAATCACAAGTAAAATGCCCAAGAAGGTATAACTCTAAAACTGATTTAGCTGGCTCCACAAAGAACCTTGTGTGGTCTGTAGGGGATGACCTATTGCTCCTATGATCTTTCTCATCATTCCGGTTTACACTCTGCTTCACTGGTGGAAAATCTTAGGGGGCAGGATTTTCATTCAGAAGTCGGGTTGGAGGCGGGACTACAACTTTTGGGGTTGTAGTCCCGCCTCCATCAAGATGCGGCCAATCCACGCGATTTTAACTTGATTGACCTTGTGGAGCCCGCCCAGCGGGCTCAGCAGGCCAGTTAAAGGCCACCCGGCAACAGGTGACGTCACAGCATGAAATTTCATCAGTCAAGAGGTTTTGACAGATGAAATATCTGTCTATCACAGCTGTATGAAGCTGTCAAACACTGACAGTCTTACTTCTAACATGAGTCCTTCTCCACAGACTCAGTTAGAAATCTCTCCTGCACAGAAAGCTGAAGGCTGTCACTTTTGACAGATCACAGCCATTCTGCTTTCTGTGCCGGTGAGATGAGGGACTCCCGAGACCTAAAGGAAGGAAGGCTGAAAAGGTAAGAAAAGGTCATTTACACTTCTTTAATCACTTTAGACACACCAAACACACTTACATTTGCACTCATGCACACATCACTCACCTGAACACCGACATCTCGACCCCTCCAAGCCCTTCAACCCGACGGCCCGACTCCTCCAACTTGGCGTGGTTTGGAGCTGTCAGGAATCCCACAGTTCAAGCTTCAAAATAGGGATTAGGCTAAAAACTGCCTGTTAACTACCTGTTAACAGGCAGTTAATTGGCACTAATCCCCTTCCCGCCTCGGGGAGGCGGGTCCCAGTGCGGGGCGGGTACCCGCCTCCTTTGAAACTGGCACGGAGGTGGGTTGGGAGTGGTATGGTGTCGGGACCCCCGATTTCGGGAATTTAACCCCCTGCACGCCTCCAATCCCGACTCCACAGCCCAATGAAAATCCAGCCCTTAGCCTACAAAATGTTCTGGTACTTCTCCCACTGCTAATATTAAACAAAGTCATCTAAAATTGGTCTGCGCGGGTCTTGCTCCTTTTTATTATCGTGGGAGTTGACAAAATTTATCCTCAGGCGCAACTCCTGAGTACCTAAAATATTATCCTATTTCCTGACTCACTTTGAAATTTTCAGGATGAATCTCATCTGGCCGAGGTGTACTGTAGGCAGCTGGAGAACTGGTTCAGTGGTTAGGGGGAGAGAGAGGGGAGATGGGGAGGGAGAGCGGTGAAGGTGGAATTTTATAAGTGTCACTGGTAAGTCATGGGCTGAAACAATTTCTGACAATTTGAATTCTGACTTGTAATTATATGCGTCAGCCATGGCTCCCACTGAGTCAGAAAGTTGTGGGTTCAAATCCCACTCCAGAGATTTGATCTAGGCTGACGCTCCCAGTGCAGTGCTCAGGGAGTGCCACACTGTCGGAGGTGCCGTCTTTCGGATGAGGCGTTAAACCGAGGCCCCGTCTGCCCCCTCAGGTGGATGTAAAAGATCCCACGGCCACTATTTCGAAGAGGAGCAGGGGAGTTCTCCCCGGTGTCCTGGGGCCAATATTTATCCCTCAATCAACATCACTAAAAAACAGATTATCTGTTCATTATCACATTACTGTTTGTGGGAGCTTGCTGAGTGCAAATTGGCTGCCACATTTACTAAAAAAAGACTTGCATTTATATAGCGCCTTTAAAGACCACCGGACGTCTCAAGCTCTTTACAGCCAATGAGGTACTTTTGAAGTGTAGCCACTGTTGTGATGTGGGAAACGCGGCAGCCAATTTGCACACAGCAAGCTCCCACAAACAGCAATGTGATAATGACCAGACAATCTGTTTTTGTTATGTTGATTGAGGGGATAACTATTGGCCAGGACACCAGGGAGAACTCGAACTCCCCTGCTCTCCTTTGAGATAGTGCCATGGGATCTTGTACGTCCACCTGAGAGAGCAGACGGGGCCTCGGTTTAACATCTCACCCGAAAGACGGCACCTCCGACAGTGCAGCACTCCCTCAGCACTGCACTGCGAGCGTCAGCCTAGCTTTATATGCTCACGTCTCTGTAGTGGGACTTGAACCCATAACCTTCTGACTCAGAGGTGAGTGCGCTGCCAACTTTTTTTTAATTTTTATGATACTTTATTGAACATTAAGAACATTTACAACATCGTGATCATTACATTGTATGATACAAATCAATTCCACTGCCCTGCACAGCCATTCCGCCACCACATTTTAACATCAAAACCTGAAGTTTAATTTGTCACCTGTAACATATATTAATCGATTGTACTTTAAAAATTGGTTGTAAAATACTGTCCTTAAATTCCTTTCTGAATAAAACATCCACAGAGCCTTATAATGGTCTTTTAGCTTATATTTAAAATACTCTTTTAGATTGATTCTCCTCCCCTTAAAAAACAGAGCATTCCTTCTTTGCACAATCGCGAATCTAGCCAAACTGAACATTAAATTAATTGCCACTCCGCTAGACTCTGGCAGACTCTCCTGCAATCCCCATCTCAAAATTGAGTCCCACGGGATTCCCATTCTCGCTCTTCGGTCCCCACACAGCAAAAAAGCTTCACACAACTGTCGAACATAGTACTTAAAGTCATTTAACTGCGGACATAACACCAGTAAATGGGACAGAGTCTCATCCCATGTCCCACACACTGGGCAAGTTGCCGCCTCCACTCGTCCAATCTTGCACAAGACCGTCATGGTAAAAATCCAGTTATGAGCCAATTTGAAATCCAGTTCAATCCATTCTGGGCATTTAAAATTCACCCACACTCCCTTCCAAATCCTGTTGAAGTCCAGCTGTGGGTATATACTCTGCCAAAACTCCTGACCAGCAGGTGTCTTGAATCTCCATTCTCTGAATACCTCATAGAAATCTCGAGTATTACAGTTGTCAAATTGGACTAACTCTCCCCCTTTCTCCAGTACAAAGCTTGGAAAAGCAGGACGCATTTTACTTCCTTTGGAGATTTCCGCATTTATTTCTTCCATCCAATCCTGTGGCATTGCCCTCACAATCTTCTCATACATGATTCCTGTTGCTTTTCCTTCTACCTCCTGATCCTCCTCCCACACCATGTCCCTCACGATCGCTTCCGGCAACCAACCTGGAATCACCTCGTATAATACACCTTTCACCGATAGAATCCCAGCTTTTATAAAAGCTTGATTAAATAAAACCTCTCCTTCGATGTTGACCCACCTGTTCAAAAATAAGGGCTGTTCTAAAAATTCCTCAGCCCCCTTGGGCATAAACTGCACACTTTTTAAAAATTGAGCCCAAGTCTCTACAACCCCCTTATAAAACCTAGGGAGAAGCTTAATCGATTTCAAAAACATATTATTGTATTCCATATACAATATGCCCTGCCCTCCTATCCCACTTTGTTTTAAAAAATGCTCAAAACAACTCTTCCAAAAACTTGAATTTGGCTTCTGAAGAAATCTCTTCACTCATTTGATTCTAAAGGATTTTTTCTTCAAATCAATATCTGTGAAGTTGAGTCCTCCCTGATTTCTCCGTCCAATGATGGTATTGTAAGCCACCAAGGCTGGTTTCCCTTCCCATAAAAACCTCACACAAGCCTCTCGGATGGACTTTTCTGCCCACTCAGGAATATCCTCCACCGTCAATAAGTACCATAGCTTAGATAGCAGGAGAGCAGACACCACTGTCGCTCTTCCTTGCACTTTCAACCACCTTCTTTCCCATCTTCCCAAAATCTTTTTAATTTTCATAACCTTCGGTTCCCAATTTAATCGATCCACTTCTTCCCTGTCTTTCTTGCACCCCATATGCACCCCCAGAACTTCCAAAACCTCCACCACCTTAAAGGGACATTCCCCCAACCATTCCCCCCTACCCCTCCCTGCAGCCAGGCATTGGGACTTACTATAATTCACTCTGGCACCTGAAGCTCTACAATATTCCTCCGCTACCTCCATAGCTTTCCTCACTGACTCCCCATTTCTCAATGTTAAAGTTGTGTCATCTGCATATTGGTGTATCACCGACACCAGCCCAGAACTGGGTACCACAATCCCAACTACATCTTGTTTCTTTCGCATCATGTAACCTAATGGCTCTGCTACCAATGTGTACAGCAGTGGGGACAGGGGACAACCCTGTCTCACTGATCTCTGTATCGGAAAATACTTAGATAAAAAACCATTACATTTAACACAGCTAAATATGTTTGAATAAAAAATCCTTATCCACTGAATGAAATTTTCCTTGAAACCAAATGCTTCCAAAACCTTCAATAAAAACTCATGAGAGACCCTATCAAAGGCTTTCTCTTGATCTATCTTTAATACATAAGCCTCCCTCCCACTCTCTTCCATGAGTTCTATCGCATCTCGGATTGAGACCACAGAGTCTGCGATGTCCCGGCCTATGACTCCATAGGGCTGAGAGGGCCAATCTATCTCCGGTAACACCTCCTTCAAACGATTTGCCATAACCCTCGCCAAGATCTTATAATACACATTTAATAGTGTGATGGGCCTCCAATTCTTCAGATCCCGTCTATCCCCTTTATTTTTATATAAGCTAAGCTTATGATACCTCTCCTCATAGATGGGGCCCGGCTTCCCTCAATTTTAATTTCCTTAAAAACTCCTAAGAGCAATGGACTTAAAATCTTGAAAAATTCCTTATAAAATTCTGCACTTAGTCCATCGGACCCTGGGCTTTTCCCCCCCTTCATTCCACTTATTGCTATTTTTATTTCCGCTAATCCTACTTCTTTATCACACATGCTTCTCTCATCCTCCTTTAAACCCTTTTCAATAAAAGCAGTAACCTTCTCCATCACCAAATTGGAAATGTCTTCTTTTGTATATAGCTCTTGATAAAAGCTGCTAGCTGCCTCCAAAATCTCCTCACTTTCATGAATGATCTTCTCCCCAACCTTCAACTCCTCAATTAACGATAATCTCTGTCGCAGCTTCTCTTGCTCTAGAAAATATCTAGTGCATCTTTCGCCCTCCAATGCATCTCTAGCCTTTGCACGGAGAATGGCCCCCTTGCATTTTTCAGCTTGCAATAATTCCCACTCTTCCTTTAGCACCCGGAACTTAGTCTCAGCTCCCTTATCCCCTCCGTCAACTGCTTTACAGACATCCGTAAACCTTTTGTTTATATTCTCTTCTCGATGCCGGTTAGCTGCCGCCCTCTTTTTCCCCATAACGTACCGAAAAAACTTTGACCTCATATTTGAAATTGTCCCACCAAACTCTTCTTTCTTTCAAGAACAAAAGTTCCATCTGAGCATTCGTCATTATATTTATAATCCCTTCTTTATAAGCACTTTCCTTCAGGTATTGATTGTTTAAAATCCACACCCCTGAACCGATCTTAACTCTGATGTTCCTAATTCTAAGAACCAAAGCCGAGTGATCACTAAAAAATACTTTTTTATAATAAATCTCCATCACCTCCGAACTTAACCCTTCCCGCATTAACACAAAATCTATTCGGCTCTGTTTTAAAACATCACCCACCCAACCTGCTCTGGAGAACTCCCTTTTTATGGGGTTCCGGTCCCTCCATAAGTCTCTCAAATTTAAATTTGCCATCATTTTTATAATCATCCCTCTGGCGTTATCCTCTTTAAAGGTCATCTGGGCTGAAATGTCCATCCAAGATAAAAATACATTAAAATCCCCCACTATACAAGGATTTTCCACCTCTGCCACTTCAGTGAATAACCCCCGAAAAAACTCGCGACGCTTGCAATGGTCGTTCGGTGCATAGATATTAAAAAATCACAATTAAATCCCTCCAACTTTTCCCTTAGCCATAAAAATCTCTCCTCAGCGTCCTTGTCCACCAAGGCAACGTTTTCTTCTATGGACGGACTCACCAAAACAGCCACCCCTCTACGGTTATTGTTTGCACAACTTGCAAACACCTCTCCCTTCCAAACCTTCTGAACTCTTTCTAGAATATCCTCATCCCAAAAGGTTTCTTGCAGACACAACAAGTCCGTGCCTTTAAAACCCTGCAACAACTGCTGCAATTTCTTCTCACCCCTCAGTCCGTTCACATTGATCGAGACCAATGTAATCATGGCTCCAAAGAAGGGAAGTATGCCCAATAATCTCCCCATCATTTAATCTCTGGCTCTTCCCTCCTCTCATGCTCCTTCTCAACTTTTTGGGCAGCTGTTGCTTTTTCCTGCAGCCTCCGGCTCTTTTTCCCCTCCTGTTTGACCCCTCCCTGCTGTTTCAGCCTCTTCCGGCTCTTTTTCCCCTCCTGTTTGACCCCTCCCTGCTGTTTCAGCCTCTTCCTTGCCTTAAGTTTGGGCCCAGGAGCTGCCCTTTCTCCCTTCTGCTGCCCCTCACTAACCTTTCCCTTTCCACATGATGCCACCCCATCCCCGACTTCCATGTCTCTGTCCCCCTCTAATTCTTCACACTCAAGCTCTTCTGCAACCCCTTGTGCCTGCTCCCCGTCAGATACATAATCCTGCTCCCCGTCAGATACTTCATCTCCCATAGAGAGTCTTCCTGCTATCGCAGTTTCTCCCACTGTGCCGCCCCCTTCGACCACGTCTCTACCTCTGACCCTTGCACCTTGTTCCCTCACTCCATGGGACAATGGCGCCCCTAAATTGTTCCCTTCTGACGTCTCTATCTCGCCGATCCCATTCTGCTGTCCCTTTAAGGCTCCTGCCTCTTGCACCCTCTCCCCGCCCTGCCCCCTCCCGCTCAGCAAAATATCCGACTCCCCGCCTCTCCCCGGAGCACTCACTTCCACCACACACCCCGCTCCTGCCTCCTCTCCCCCGCAGACACCAGACTCCCCAGGGGGAGCCGAACTGCACTAAGGCTCGAGTCTGCACTCGACCCTCGCTGCCCGCTGCTTTCTTTGTTCCCCTCCATAGCACTCGCCGTGTTTTCCGCCATCTCCATCTCGATCTCCGCTCCGCCAACCTCTGCCTCTTCCTGTGCTCCTCTTTCCTTCATTTTACCGGCTGTGTCCTCCGACTGCACCGCACCTCCGGCCGTTCCACACTCCTCTCCTGCTCCTTCTCCCATCTCCTCATCACTCATTTCGCTCCCTTCTGCCACACACTCACTGCGGGCGGGGCCTTTACGACACACCCCACAGCTCTCCGCCTTGCAGCTCCGCGCGATATGTCCCGACTCACCGCAATTATAACAATACAAATCAGGACAGTTTCGCACGAGATGGTCATGTCCCAGACAACAGTAACACACCTTTACTTGGTTATCGTGCAGCACACGAAAGTATTGTACTCCTTCCAGTGTCTCAAACTTCATACTGTACGGCAAAGACCTCACCCCCTCTGGGAACCGCACCTTAACATACCGGGTTCCGTCTGCTACCCGTGTTCCCGGATAGTACCTCCTCTTTATTTCGGAACAGATTTTAATGTCCCACGACTCCAACTTTTTGCTCAGCACTTCGTCCTCGATGTACACAGGCAAGTTCAAAAATGAAACCACCACCTTCTCTGAATATAGCAGAGTCACCTCCAAAAATTTCTCCCCAACTTTCAGACTGAGCAGCAGTTTTTCCACCTCCTCACGGCCACTGCCCGTCACCTCAAATCCCACATTTGGTTTTGGTCGGCAGGCAAAACAGCTTCCCTCACCACAGTCCTCATGAACCGCCTGGATTATATCCCAGGCTCGAATCTTCTTATCTTCACATTGCACCACCACCGTATTTTCTTTACCAAACCTCCTGAGGTTCCGGCCCAAATCTTTGGGCCTTTTTTTTCCCCTTCCCACCACAGTTTCTTCCCTAATAAAATTCCTCTCGGGAATATTGTCCTCTGAGGGGCCCGGCACTCCGGACCCCTCAACAGCCATCTGGCTGTTTTTTGTGGGCCAAAAAGGCCCTAAAACCTGAAAACAACACCCCAAACCCTCCACCAACTTTTACAAAACTTCCTCCAACACCCAGCTGCAATTAGGCAACCAGTCACACCTGGCTCACTCCTAGCCCCTCCCACCTAGAGAGTGCTGCCCACTGAGCCACAGCTGACACTACATTGCAACAGTGACTACGCATCAACAAGTACCTCATTGGCTGTGAAGCGCTTTGGGACATCCAGTGGTTGTGAAAGGCGCTGTAGAAATGCAAGGCTTTCTCTTTTCTTTCTGGGCTCCTTGCTGCTCAGGTGAAATCTCAAAGTGAACGGGAGGTAGCCAGGAGAGAGTGCGTTCTTTCAAATGGAAGCAAGAGTCCCACCAGAAACATGGTGGGGTAATGTTAAGTTTTTTTTAATTCGTTTTTATGGGATCTGGGTGTCGTTGGCAAGGCCAGCATTTATTGCCCATCCCTAATTGCCCTTGCGAAGGTGGTGGTGAGCCGCCTTCTTGAATCGCTGCAGTCCGTGTGGTGAAGGTGCTCCCACAGTGCTGTTAGGGAGGGAGTTCCAGGATTTTGACCCAGCGACGATGAAGGAACGGCCGATATACTTCCAAGTCAGGATGGTGTGTGAGTTGGAGGGGAACTTGGAGGTGGTGGTGTTCCCATGCGCCTGCTGCCCTTGTCCTTCTAGGTGGAAGAGGTCGCGGGTTTGGGAGGTGCTGCCGAAGAAGCCTTGGCGAGTTGCTGCAGTTGTAGGGGGTTTCTCTTGCTCGTTCTGGTCTCCTGCCAGGCTTCGTGCAATAATTACCCTTGAGTGGTTCGACCCACTCCCCCTACGGTTCTAGACCTTGGACTTAGATGCAGAGAACAGTAGTGCAGAGAAAGGACTCAATAGACCAGGTTGAATAGCACGAAATGGATGCTTTTATTTTTAAACAGTTTGAAGCATTACAAAATACATGTCATAGGCACAGATTAAAGTAACTACAATCATGCACAAATTTATGAACTTGACTCTATGGAAATGGGGAACACACGGCACATCGTAAAAGGGAAAACACATTACGATTACCCTTAACTCCCTCCCCTATACCTAAACTAAGTTTCGACCTGGGGAACTTGGGATCATGCTCACCACTCTCAAAATCGCGAAAAAAAAAAAAGGGGGTTCGCAGCCTTTTGGCACCGCTTTCCGTCGTCACGTGGATTTGGAAACTTCTGGCGCAGTCGATATTCTCTCTCTCTCTCGAGGCGGCGGGGTAGACACAGCCTCGATGAGCGCTCGTCAAGGTTGAAGATCCCTAAGTCTGTTGTCGATTTTGGTTCATGGAGCAGACCAACAACCAGATGGGATGTTGAGACACGGAAGTGTCAGGCCCGGAATGTCCTTTTTCTCCGGCTTGGATCGTCGGTTTTCCAGAGGGTTTCTTCTCCTTCGGCCTGGGTCGTCGATGATCTCCCGACCCCAGTGCCTGGGCCACCCTCGTCGTCTTCTCGTCGTGGCCGAGCCTTGTCTGGCTGAACACCGACCACGTTGTCTTTTCACCGAAATTGTCCGTCCGAAGCGTCTTTAAAAAGACGAAGCGTCTTCATCGATTCCGAAGCTACCGAGGTAGAAGAGGCGCCGATCCTGGCACCGTCCGTCCTTCGTTCGTCCGTTCGTTCCGTCGATCACTCCGATAACGTCGATCGTGTTTCCTCCGAATGTTGATCGCCCTCCGATTTTCCTCCGATCGTTCCTTGTAACTTTTGATGGACTTTCAATCCATAGTTATACCCTTTTGGGACAGTCTTATCTCCCGCCAAATCATAGTCCTGTCTTTGTATTAATTTTGGCGGGCAGAAATCTCTGCAGGGGCGCTTTGTCTTGTAACGGGAGCCGGTGATAACTTAACTGGCCTTCCTGGCCGATAATGTCTTTTTAAGTCTTTTACATTGTCATCGCGACTCGGTTCGCATATTGATCGGTCCGGAGATTTTCCTTGATGGCTGTTAAACGGTTTCTCCTTTGTACAATAAATGGGTATAAGTGTTTTTGCATTGTCCGCCCATATCTTGATGGGCCCCATCCTGTACTTAGAATCCATTGAATATGTATGCTGTTTCCCTGAGTTTCGGTTCCCAGATACTGGCTTTCGCGAGCTTACTGTCTTCAATCCACAAGCCTGTCTGGCTTGCAGTAACAGAAATAAAATGGTCCCGAAAACTGATCATGAGGCCCGGCGGCCATTTTGTATGCCCTTTTATCAAAGGTTTTTCTGTGCAAGCTTACTTTGGTCAATAAACAGTCTTATTTTATCCGGTTTTCTTGCGTGATTATTGCTGAAAATTTCGAATCTTACACAGTGCATCTTGTAAATGGTACACACTGCAGCCACGGTGCGCCAGTGGTGGAGGGAGTGAATGTTTACGATGGTGGATGGGGTGCCAATCAAGCAGGCTGCTTTGCCGGGAGCATACTCTGCCAGCTGTACAAACTGTAAATTCGGCAGCTCGCGGCCAACAACTTTCCAGCCGTTGGCACATGCCCGAATTCCAATTTGTTCTGCCTGCCTTGACCTCAGGCAGTGCCGACTTCACAAATTACCCTCAATAAACTTAGACAAACTTTGTATTAATCCATCTTCACTCAACAGAAATGAGCGCAATGAAGGCCTATCATCTAAAATATATATGTGGCTTGCAACATTAATTAACTATCAAATCTTACTGCTTAATGATTGACCAATTGATTCAAGATTCAGTATAGTGTTTCCGCTATCATTTCTCTGCTTTAATTCTTTTCAGCGACAGCCATCATATGTCATACTCTCCCAGGATGTTAGCCGCACACTGACATAAATGATTTATGCATGACATAAATCACATTGTCTTTCGCTTCCTTCAAGGAGTTTAAGAAGACATCTGAGCATTCATTCCACTGCATCATAGGTGGACTCGAGCAATTGAACACGCGTGCAGATTTTCATTGAGGTTAAAGTCAAACAACGGCAGTAAGGCAAGAAAATAACATTACCGCAAAAGCAAAATACTGCAGATGCTGGAAATCTGAAATAAAAACAGAAAATGCTGGAAATACTGAGCAGGTCAGGCAGCATCTGTGGAGAGAGAAAGAGAGTTAATGTTTCAGGTCAATGGCCCTTCGTCAGAACTGGAAAAAGCTGGAGATGGAACAATTTTTTAAGCAAGTGCAGGGGCTGGGAAAGGGGGGAGAAAAGAACAAGAAGGGAAGGTCTGTGATAGGGTGGGAAGCAGGAGAGATTAAGAGACATTAAGAGAGATTAAGGGATGGTGCAAGGCAAAAGGATGAGATGTTAAACCGAGGCCCCGTCTGCTCTCTCAGGTGGACGTAAAAGATCCCACAGCACTATTTTGAAGAAGAGCAGGGGGAGTTCTCTCGGTGTCCTGGGGCCAATATTTATCCCTCAATCAACATCACTAAAAAACAGATTATCTGGTCATTATCACATTGCTGTGTGTGGGAGCTTGCTGTGTGCAAATTGGCTGCCGCGTTTCCTACATTACAACAGTGACTACACTTCAAAAAGTGCTTCATTGGCTGTAAAGAGCTCCGGGACATTCGGGGGTTGATTCCTGAGATGAAGGGGGTTGTCTTATGACGAAAGGTTGAGCAGGTTGGGCCTATACTCATTGGAATTTAGAAGAATGAGGGGTGATCTTATTGAAACTGATTCTGAAGGGGCTTGACAGGGTAGATGCAGGGAGGATGTTTCCCCTCATGGGGGAACCTGGAACTAGGGGGTATAATTTCAGAATAAGGGGACACCCTTTTAAATCGGAAATGAGGATGAATTTCTTCTCTCAGAGGGTCGTGAATCTTTGGAATTCTCTTTCCCAGAGAGCTGTGGAGGCTGGGTCATTGAATATATTTAAGGTGGAGAGAGACAGATTTTTGAATGATAAATGAGTCAAGGGTTATGGGGAGCGGGCAGGGAAGTGGAGTTGAGGCCAAGATCAGATCAGCCAGGATCTTATTGAATGGCGGAGCAGGCTCGAGGGGCCTAATGGTCATCTCCTGCTCCTACGTCTTATGTTCTTATGAAAGGCGCTGTCGAAATGCAAGTCTTTCTTTTTCTTTTTGCCAACCTCATTTCCTCGTGAAAATGCGTAAAGTCAGTACCCATTTATAGTGTAATAAAATGTATAAGCATGATGATCAATAGAAGCTTCAGAATACTTTTGGAGGTGAAATAATCGAGTTCTGTAAAAGAGCTGGACTCACGATTGTGATAATTAACCACAGGCCATTCAGACGTTTGACAGAATAAATGTTTAACCTCAAAAGCTAAGAGTTTGAAAATGATTAAAAACCTCGCAATAAACCTCCCAGCGTTAAGCTGCGGATTTAAATAATCAAGAGGCAAAAATGATTGACAAATTCCCACCTTGTTGGCGGGTGAACTGTTCTCAGTGAGCCAGTTAAGCCTTTACGAGGCAACATTTGTAGTGTTTTGTGTCTTGCCTTTTGTCACTCTAAGATCCGATTCGATTCACAGAGCAAACGGGAAAGGAACGAACGAACGGACCCGGTTCAGGCTCTCTTTCAGGATAACGTTTATTATTTTCTATAGGATCCGATGCATTCGGTGCCAGTAAAAAAAATAGTAAAGCTGCTGTACTTGAATGCATGTCTGATGGCCTGAAGGGTGTACATCAGAGTTTTCAATTAAGAATTTGCCAAATATGAGGCGAGGCTTGACAGCTTGACAAACTCAACCTTCAAATGCATCCTTCAGTTGTCTGGCCTGTTCTCAGCTTGTCAGCACATGCTTGTCACTGCTTAAATCCGAGCTGAGGTTTTTGTTGAAGTTTCTAACTAGGCGACAGGGCTTTGACGTATACACTGAAACCTTATTTAACCGCGTGTACAGAGAAAATAAGCATTAAACGGGAGTGCTGTATACCCCTACTCGAATGCACATGAAAGGAACGATCCAACTCATAAAGATAATTGAAAATGCTGTTTCTTTATCGAAGAATTAATACCACACATAATAACTTTTCACTTGCAGTCTCCTTACACTGCCCTTTTGTTTTGTTGGTTGTTTGAGCAGGTCAGTCTTGCAAACTTTTGAATCCATTTGCTGCTCCAGCCATATCATTTCAAAGAGAACATTCAGTCACTTCAGCAGCACTGGTACAAAAATGAAGGGCTTATCATCCTCTTCAGAGGAATCATCTGTAACATCCACAGCACTCTGACTCCAGGCCATAGATGTAAGCCCACGCTCATTCAGATCGCCCTACTCCACATCGTGTTCTTCCACTTCTTGATGTTACCTCTGCTGAGAGATATTCGTCATCCCACCTCGCTGGGAACGCCCGTCACTTCCATATTTATTCGATAGTTCTTTGATGTCGAGCTAACCCCTCTGCAGCGAGTATAACAAGTTGGATTTGTAAAAGCGCTGTCTAGTATACTGTATTCGCTGCTCACGATGCGGTCTCCTCTACATTGGGGAGACCAAATGCAGATTGGGTGACCGCTTTGCGGAACACCTCCGTTCAGTCCGTAAGGGTGACCCCGAGCTTCCAGTCGCCTGTCACTTTAATTCACCACCCCATTCCCACTCAGACCTCACCGTCCTCGGCCTCTTGCATTGTTCCACGGAAGCTCACCGTAAACTCGAGGAACAGCACCTCATCTTCCGATTAGGCACTTTGCAGCCTTCCGGACTCAATATCGAGTTCAACAATTTCAGATCATAACCTCGGCCCCCATTACAGTTTTACTTATATTTTTTATCCCCACCTTTGTTTTGGCCCTTCCCCTCCTCCCTTTTCTCTCTCCCGGCAATGTGGAAAATTGCCCAAGTATATCCTGTCTACAAGAAGCAGAACAAATCCGACCCGGCCAATTACCGCCCCATCAGTCTACTCTCAATCATCAGCAAAGTGATGGAAGGTGTTGTCGACAGTGCTATCAAGCGGCCCTTACTCAGCAATAACCTGCTAACTGACGCCCAGTTTGGGTTCCACCAGGGCCACTCAGCTCCTGACCTCATTACAGCCTTGGTCCAAACATGGACAAAAGAGCTGAACTCAAGAGGTGAGGTGAGAGTGACTGCCCTTGACATCAAGGCAGCATTTGATCGAGTATGGCATCAAGGAGCCCTAGCAAAACTGAAGTCAATGGGAATCAAGGGGAAAACTCTCCATTGGTTGGAATCATACCTAGCACAAAGGAAGTTGGCTGTGGTTGTTGGAGGTCATTCATCTCAATCACATGACATCACTGCAGGAGTTCCTCAGGGCAGTGTCCTAGGCCCAACCATCTTCAGCTGTTTCATCAATGATCTTCGCCCCATCATAAGGTCAGAAGTGGGGATGTTCGCTGATGATTGCACACTGTTCAGCACCATTCGAGACTCGTCAGATACTGACGCAGTCCATGTCCATATGCAGCAAGATCTGGACAACATTCAGACTTGGGCTGACAAGTGACAAGCAACATTCGCACCACACAAGTGCCAGGCAATGACCATCTCCAACAAGCGAGACTCTAACCATCTCCCCTTGACATTCAATGGCATTACCATCGCTGAATCCCCCACTATCAACATCCTGGGGGTTACCATTGATCAGAAACTGAACTGGACCAGCCATATAAATACTGTGGCTACAAGAACAGGCCAGAGGCTGGGAATTCTGCGGCGAGTGTCTCACCTCCTGACTCCCCAAAGCCTTTCCACCATCTACAAGGCACAAGTCAGGAGTGTGATGGAATACTCTCCACTTGCCTGGATGAGTGCAGCTCCAACAACACTCAAGAAGCTCGACACCATTCAAGTTAAAGCAGCCCACTTGATTGGCACTCCATCCACCACCTTCAACATTCACTCCCTCCACCACCGGCGCACTGTGGCTGCAGTGTGTACCATCTACAAGATGCACTGCAGCAACTCGCCAAAGCTCCTTCAACAGCACCTTCCAAACCCACGGCCTCTACCACTTAGAAGGACAAGGGCAGCAGACGCATGGGAACATCACCACCTACAAGTTCCCCTGCAAGCCACACACCATCCTGACTTGGACCTGTATCGCCGTTCCTTCACTGTCGCTGGGCCAAAATCTTGGAACTCCCTTCCTAACAGCATTGTGGGTGTACCTACACCATATGGACTGCAGCGGTTCAAGAAGGCGGCTCACCACCATCTTCTCAAGGGCAATTAGGGATGGGCACTAAATGCAGGCCTAGCCAGCCAGCGACGCCCACATCCCATCAATGAATAAAAAAATTTAAAAAACATGACAGCTGTCTCCCATTCTGCCAGCGCATTTCACACCTAATCTAGAACCGTCTTTTGTCTCCATTAGTCCTATCACCATCTCGTCTCGTTTTGAATACCTCTTAATGTCTCTTCACTTCTCTTTTGTTCTCTCCCAGCCCCCACTGGCCTTTTAATCGATTTCATTTCCTGTGCTTCTTCAGTCTTGACAAAGGGTTTACCTGAAACGTTGATTCTATTGTCTCTCCACGGATGTTGCCTGGCCTGCTGAGTTTTTCCAGCATTTTCTGTTGTTATTTTGTAAAAGCGCTCCTTGCAGAACAGAAGTGGCTCAGGGCCGCTTTGGGAGGGGAGGGGTTGGTCACAGAGCAGCCGATGGATGAAGATTAGAGGGGAAGACGGAGAGCCTGATCAAAGAGATGGGTTTGTCGGAGGCTTTTGAAATCAGGATAGAAGAGCAAGGCAAAGAACTTTTGTGAGAGAATGCCAGAAAACAGGGGTGTGTTCAAAATCGTAAGGGAGCTAGACAGAGTAGATAGAGAACATAAGAAATAGGAGCAGGAGTCGGCCATTCGGCCCCTCGAGCCTGCTCCGCCATTCAATAAGATCACGGCTGATCTGCAGAGAAAATGTTCCCATTGGTGGAAGGGTCGAGAACCAACAGACACAGATTTAAGGTGATTGGCAAAAGAACCAAAGGTGACATAAGAAAAAAAAATTTACGCAGCGAGGGGTTAGGATCTGGAATGCGCTGCCTAAAAGGGTGGTGGTGGCAGACTCAATCGTGGCTTTCAAAAGGGAATTAGATAAGTACCTGAAGGGAAAGAATTTGCAGGGCTACGGGGAAAGGGCGGGGGAGTGGGACTGGCTGAAGTGCTCTTGGAGAGAGCCGGCAGGGGCTCGACGGGCCGAGTGGCCTCCTTCTGTGCGGTAACCATTCTATGATTGTATGATTCTATTGGCCGTATTTTGTGACCTCTACACGAGCATATGAGGTGTGTGCGCCCGTAGGGGCTGCGCAAGTTCCGGGTTTAGGCGCACAAAGCGCATGCGTTAAAACGCGGAACTTGCAATCTGGGGGAAGGGCCTCTGCGGGTGGAGCGTTGCGCTATTTGCCCAACTTCCGCCCGCCGAATGCCTGGGAAATTCTTACGCCTGGTAAAAGCAGGATTTCCTTCTTTTATTGGTTGGGCCGGCCTGCGCCCCTGGGATATGTGGACCTCTGCCCGCGGGTACCCGCAGTGGACCAGGATCGCGAGTCTCCGTACCTCCCGGGCCACCAGGTAAATTCAGAGATTTTTTACAGGCCCGCGGGAAGCCACTGATCACAAATTTTGGGCCTATGTTTCTAAGCTTCTAGAGACTTGGAAGACCAGTCTCCAAGGTGGACTGTGAAGCGAAAGAAAGAAAGAAAGAAATGCATTTCTGTCGCGCCTTTCACGACCACCAGATGTTTCAAAGCGCTTTACAGCCAATGAAGTACTTTTTGAAGTGTAGTCACTGTGTAATGTGGGAAACACGGCAGCCAATTTGCGCACAGCAAGCTCCCACAAACAGCAATGTGATAATGACCCAATAATCTGTTTTTGTTATGTTGATTGAGGGATAAATATTGGCCAGGACACTGGGGATAACTCCCCTGCTCTTCTTCGAAATAGTGCCACGGGATCTTTTACATCCACCTGAGAGCAGACGGGGCCTCAGTTTAACGTCTCATCCGAAAGACGGCACCACCCCAACAGTGCAGCACTCCCTCAGCACTGCACTGGGAGTGCCAGCCTAGATTTACGTGCTACAAGTCCCTGGAGTGGGACTTGAACCCACAACCTTCTGACTCGAAGGCAGAGTCAGAGGAACAGTGGGTGCAAGCTGGAGCAGGTCAGTCAAATAGGGTGGAGCAAAGCGATGGAAGGATTTTAAAGGATTTTGAAATTGATTCACACGGGGAGTCAGTGGCGCTTAACAAAGACTGGGGCGATGGTAATGTGGGGCTTCGTGTAGGAAAGAATTTGAGTCCCAGAATTAGTTGACGAGCTGAAGATTGTGAATTGTAGAGGAAAGGAAGACAGAAAGTAAGTGATAAAACATTTGAGCAATAGTAGATTGGAGTTAGTGTATACAATGGGCAACGTTCCAGAGCTGGAAGAATGTGTTCTTGGTGAGTTGAAAAGCTTAGTTGTGTCCCTTCCTATTGTGCGCTGTCAGAATGGATTAACAGATTCTTTAGAGGCTGCCGTGCAATTGAAAGGCACCTTATTCTGTTTTTTGCTTGAAGCAATCCAGCCAGCCTTAACTTGCTGGAATCGCCACATTCCCATTTAACTCCCAGTGGAACTGTCGTGCTTTCTGCTTCAAGATCGTCCCTGAGATTGATGTACCTTTTCAGCAATTTTGTATGGACCACATGTAGACAACCTGGTTTCATCTCAGCAGGTCTCCATGGCTTTGCCAGTCTCAGGAACTTGGCTACAATCCAGTGAAGCAGCAAAGTTGCAGAACTTTCCTTTGCTGTCTTAATATTGCAAACTGTAGCATTCCCGATGTTGAATTTCCACACGACCTCAACTAACCTCTCACCCTAGTCAACGCAATGCAGGATACAGAGCAATTGCAAAGCGCCCATCGATAAAGGTTTGCCCTTTGCCACTGTCGCAGACATTGATCAAACTGATGAAATCCTCAGCTATTATAATCCCCATGTTGAATTAAATAAAAAAGAAAGACTTGCATTTCTACAGCGCCTTTCACAACCACCGGATGTCCCAAACCACTTTACAGCCAATGAAGTACTTGGCAGCCAATTTTGTAGGGGGTTTTGGTTTGGGGTTTGTGTCTGGCCAGTCAGGCGTATCTGAGCTGCTCCAGCCCCGTGCGGTTCGAATCGCTTCCCCTCTGGTTCTGACCACCGGACTTATTACGAGCAGCGATATAAACAAAACGAGACCAGTGGTTTGGTGCAAAGAAAACCAATGTTTATTAAAAATAGGGAAAAATAAACACTATACAGAGAAAATCACTATGTATGTAACACAATTACACTTAGCGGGGGAGGAGAAACGGACACATCGAGGGAAAATGACTAAAATGACAATTTTAGCAATCCCCTTAACTCCCACCTTTTACACCTATCTAACTTGTCTTGCGATGGGCCAGAAAGGTTATGCTCACCAGTCTCGGATGTTAGAATGCCTGCTCCGTGCCCCATTGCCTGCCGATGTCTTTACCTTCTTGATGGTAAGGCAGGGCACCGGAGTCCAGGCAAGAGAGAGAGAGAGATGGCTTCCCGAGGGACTACTTATACCCCTTTCTGGGAGCCCTTATCACTCACCAGATCAGCTTGTTTCTTTGTCTGACCTGCACGTGTTGAAGTCTATACAAAGGAAACCGTTCTGGGCCCATCGACCTGGATGGCCGGTTAATTGGTCTTTAAACGTCCCATAAGTGTTTTCCTTTGTGTAACTGGCCTTGTGATGGGGCCATTCCAGTTTTAATGCCCCATTGATCGTTTCCAAACAGTGTTGAAGTCAGCTAACGAAGGTCTGAATGAGGCTATTACCCGTTGATTATCTGTGCAAACGGCTTTGATGGGTTTTAATCAGAGGCCCGAATGCCACTGTTTGCAGCATTTGATCGAGTGTGGCATCAAGGAGCCCTAGCAAAACTGAAGTCAATGAGAATCAAGGGAAAAACTCTCCATTGGTTGGAATCATACCTAGCACAAAGGAAGTTGGCTGTGGTTGTTGGAGGTCATTCATCTCAATCACATGACATCACTGCAGGAGTTCCTCAGGGCAGTGTCCTAGGCCCAACCATCTTCAGCTGTTTCATCAATGACCTTCCCTCCATCATAAGGTCAGAAGTGGGGATGTTCGCCGATGATTGCACACTGTTCAGCACCATTCGAGACTCGTCAGATACTGACGCAGTCCGTGTCCATATGCAGCAAGACCTGGACAACATTCAGACTTAGGCTGACAAGTGGCAAGTAACATTAGCACCACACAAGTGCCAGGCAATGACCATCTCCAACAAGCGAGACTCTAACCATCTCCCCTTGACATTCAATGGCATTACCATCGCTGAATCCCCCACTATCAACATCCTGGGGGTTACCATTGATCAGAAACTGAACTGGACCAGCCATATAAATACTGTGGCTACAAGAGCAAGCCAGAGGCTGGGAATTCTGCGGCGAGTGTCTCACCTCCTGACTCCCCAAAGCCTTTCCACCATCTACAAGGCACAAGTCAGGAGTGTGGTGGAATACTCTCCACTTGCCTGGATGAGTGCAGCTCCAACAACACTCAAGAAGCTCAACACCATTCAGGATAAAGCAGCCCGCTTGATTGGCACTCCATCCACCACCTTCAACATTCACTCCCTCCACCACCGGTGCACTGTGGCTGCAGTGTGTACCATCTACAAGATGCACTGCAGCAACTCGCCAAAGCTTCCTTCAATAGCACCTTCCAAACCCGCGACCTCTACCACTTAGAAGGACAAGGGCAGCAGACGCATGGGAACATCACCACCTACAAGTTCCCCTCCAAGCCACACACCATCCTGACTTGGACCTGTATCACCGTTCCTTCACTGTCGCTGGGCCAAAATCCTGGAACTCCCTTCCTAACAGCATTGTGGGTGTACCTACACCATATGGACTGCAGCGGTTCAAGAAGGTGGCTCACCACCACCTTCTCAAGGGCAATTAGGGATGGGCACTAAATGCAGGCCTAGCCAGTGACGCCCACATCCCATCAATGAATAAAAAAAAATTTTTTTTAAATACATAAATGCAGAAGGCTTGTCTGCCTTCTAATTTCTGGAACATTCCTTCTTTGTCAGTCCAAACCTGAACTTTGCAGGCCTTGGCCATGAGGTTGACCGTAGCCATCTTGTTGGGCCCTGGAGCCCTGGATTTTAAACTCAGTCCAGCCAGGGCTTCTCCAATAAGCCAGAAGAAAATCTTCAGGGGAGACATGAAATTTGCGAATCCTTTCAATTTACACACAGCAAGCTCCCACAAACAGCAATGTGATGATGACCAGAAAATCTGTATTAGTGATGTCCATTGAGGGATAAATATTGGCCCCGGGGAGAAGTTTCCCAGCTCTTTCTTCGAAATAGTGCCATGGGATCTTTTACACCCACCTGAGAGAGCAGATGGTTTCACCCCTAATCTGAAAGACGGCACATCTGACAGTACAGCGCTCCCTCCGTATTGCACTGGGAGTGTCAGCTTCGATTTTTGTGTTCACTGGAGCGAAACTTGAACCCACAACCTTTTGACTCAGCGAGCAAGAGTGTTACCCAATGAGCCATTGGCTCACACAGCTAAATGAAGAGTTAATCATGAAATCATATGATCTGAAATTGCAGTGGCCAGAGAGAGGAAATAGAAAGGGTGGATTGCCCACAAGAGAGCTGGAATTTGCAGCCTTGTTTAAATTCTGACCCAAATTCTGGTCGGGCGAGGGGGTGGTGGGGTGGTGGGGTGGGGAGTGGATGTGTCTTCCACCCAATTCTTACTCTGTCTTTGAGGTGTTTTGGGAGGAGTTCCCAGGCTACCTCATGAATCTTGCCCAGTAAGTCCTTCTTCGGCCCAACATAACTCTGGCCAGAGCTGGGGGGATCAATTATTTTTCTAAACATGGCCACATACTCCTTTAGAATTTTTAATAAAAGATTTCAACTCCCCGCCCCACCCCCAACCCCGCCTGGCGGGAATGTGAGGATGGGTGGGGAGAGGCTAAGATGGTGGTGGGATTAAGATGGTGGTGGGGTTGAGATGGTGGTGGGGTTGAGATGGTGGTGGGGTTTAGATGGTGGTGGGGTTGAGATGGTGGTGGGGTTAAGATGGTGGTGGGGTTAAGATGGTGGTGGGGTTGAGATGGTGGTGGGGTTTAGATGGTGGTGGGGTTGAGATGGTGGTGGGGTTGAGATGGTGGTGGGGTTGAGATGGTGGTGGGGTTTAGATGGTGGTGGGGTTGAGATGGTGGTGGGGTTGAGATGGTGGTGGGGTTTAGATGGTGGTGGGGTTGAGATGGTGGTGGGGTTGAGATGGTGGTGGGGTTTAGATGGTGGTGGGGTTGAGATGGTGGTGGGGTTCAGATGGTGGTGGGGTTGAGATGGTGGTGGGGTTGAGATGGTGGTGGGGTTTAGATGGTGGTGGGGTTGAGATGGTGGTGGGGTTGAGATGGTGGTGGGGTTTAGATGGTGGTGGGGTTGAGATGGTGGTGGGGTTAAGATGGTGGTGGGGTTAAGATGGTGGTGGGGTTTAGATGGTGCTGGGGTTGAGATGGTGGTGGGGTTGAGATGGTGGTGGGGTTGAGATGGTGCTGGGGTTGAGATGGTGGTGGGGTTGAGATGGTGGTGGGGTTTAGATGGTGGTGGGGTTGAGATGGTGGTGGGGTTTAGATGGTGGTGGGGTTTAGATAGTGCTGGGGTTTAGATGGTGGTGGGGTTGAGATGGTGGTGGGGTTAAGATGGTGGTGGGGTTAAGATGGTGGTGGGGTTGAGATGGTGGTGGGGTTTAGATGGTGGTGGTGGGGTTGAGATGGTGGTGGGGTTGAGATGGTGGTGGGGTTGAGATGGTGGTGGGGTTTAGATGGTGGTGGGGTTGAGATGGTGGTGGGGTTAAGATGGTGGTGGGGTTAAGATGGTGGTGGGGTTGAGATGGTGGTGGGGTTTAGATGGTGGTGGGGTTAAGATGGTGGTGGGGTTGAGATGGTGGTGGGGTTTAGATGGTGCTGGGGTTGAGATGGTGGTGGGGTTGAGATGGTGGTGGGGTTGAGATGGTGGTGGGGTTTAGATGGTGGTGGGGTTTAGATGGTGGTGGGGTTTAGATGGTGGTGGGGTTTAGATGGTGGTGGGGTTTAGATGGTGGTGGGGTTGAGATGGTGGTGGGGTTGAGATGGTGGTGGGGTTGAGATGGTGGTGGGGTTAAGATGGTGGTGGGGTTGAGATGGTGGTGGGGTTTAGATGGTGGTGGGGTTGAGATGGTGGTGGGGTTGAGATGGTGCTGGGGTTGAGATGGTGGTGGGGTTTAGATGGTGGTGGGGTTGAGATGGTGGTGGGGTTGAGATGGTGGTGGGGTTAAGATGCTGGTGGGGTTGAGATGGTGGTGGGGTTAAGATGGTGGTGGGGTTGAGATGGTGGTGGGGTTGAGATGGTGGTGGGGTTAAGATGGTGGTGGGGTTGAGATGGTGGTGGGGTTAAGATGGTGGTGGGGTTAAGATGGTGCTGGGGTTGAGATGGTGGTGGGGTTAAGATGGTGGTGGGGTTGAGATGGTGGTGGGGTTGAGATGGTGGTGGGGTTTAGATGATGGTGGGGTTGAGATGGTGGTGGGGTTGAGATGGTGGTGGGGTTAAGATGGTGGTGGGGTTAAGATGGTGCTGGGGTTGAGATGGTGGTGGGGTTAAGATGGTGGTGGGGTTTAGATGGTGGTGGGGTTGAGATGGTGGTGGGGTTGAGATGGTGGTGGGTTTGCGCAGCATTCCTGATACATTCCAGCTCCCCCCCCACCCCCCCCACCCCCACCACCCCCAACTATCTTTCCTTATCTAAGAACGTGCATGGATGCGACACCCACCCTCTGGCAGGCGGGGACCTACTCTACATTGGAAAGTTGTGGCCCAATGATGTCATCGGTGACCCAACGACATTTTAACTTGTGGATTCAGGAGGTTCGCAATTACTGTACCGCGTATTTACATACTGCGTTTCTTGGCGAGCTTCGGTGAATGGAGTGTAAGACGTGCGGGAATCGCCCTCGCCCCGTCAAACAGTTTCCAAAGTTCTGACCCATCGAACAGACAACACAAAACCCAAAGAATCTGTGAAAAACCTCTTTTACTTAAACATCAGCAAGAGATTCCAAGTAATCCAATAGTCTGAAACATATAAGGCTCTGAGGGGGATTGACAGGGTAGATGCTGAGAGGTTGTTTCCCCTGGCTGGAGTGTGTAAAACTAGGGGATCACAGTCTCAGAATAAGGGGTCGGCCATTTAAGACTGAGATGAGGAGGAATTTCTTCACTCGGAGGGTGGTGAATCTTTGGAATTCTCTACCCCAGAGTGTTGTGGATGCTGAATCGTTGAGTATATTCAAGACTGAGATCGATAGATATTTGGACTCATGGGGAATCAAGGGATATGGGGATCGGGCGGGACAGCGAAGTTGAGGTCGATGACCAGCCCTGATCTTATTGAATGGCAGAGCAGGCTCGAGGGGCCGTATGGCTGACTCCTGCTCTTACTTCTTATGTTCTTATGTTCTTGTAGCGTATAATAATTCCCAATTATACCTCAGCATACACAGAGCTATCCCTTTACTTTAAGCTCAAGCAAAACAAAACCACATACGTACTACACCAGCGAGTGGTCAATTCGACGTATGATTTCTGGCAACTGACAAGGTTGCCTTTCCTGACTGCAGCCCTGAGTGTCTTGAAACAGTATCTTTTATACCCCCAAATTTGGCAACCCTCCCACTGCGTATGTGTCCCTAATTATAAGGCATTAAGTTCATCAGTTGTTTCTCAGACCCTCTCATCACTAGTTCATTGAGCAACTGTGGTTCTCGAGGCTAGGTACATTCCACAGTCTGAAGATGTTTCTGTCATTTTTTTGCAACGGCTTCACAGTTCAACAGCTAATAGCTTCTTCTTCACAAAACTTTTTGAAGTTCTGTTTCCCTCATCTGTTGAAAGACAGTTGGCAGCCTTCCACATTTTTTTTTAGCCGAAAGTCTCTGTTCATGTTCAAGGCCTCTGAATCTGCGAACAGTTTTTTTCCACACAAGTTCCCACAGAAACCTCTCAATCTCTCAAAGCATGCTGGTATATCAAAATGTGGTCAAGTTTGTTTTCAGTTTTGGTCAAGTTACAGCAATGTTTAATGCAAATGGCTTATTCTTACAGGAGGTTATGATAACAGTCAACAAATACATCCACTGCACTTAACATAGAAACATAGAAGATAGGAGCAGGAGTAGGCCATTCAGCTCCTCGAGCCTGCTCCGCCATTCAATGAGATCATGGCTGATCATCCAAATTCAGTACCCTGTCCCTGCTTTCTCCCCATATCCCTTGATCCCTTTAGCCTTAAGAAATATATCTAACTCCTTCTTGAATATATTTAATGAATTCGCCTCAACTGCCTTCTGTGGTAGAGAATTCCACAGGTTCACCACTCTCTGGGTGAAGAAATTCCTCCTCATCACTGTCCTAAATGGCTTACCCCTTATCCTTAGACTGTGACCCCTGGTTCTGGACTCCCCCGCCATCAGGAACATCCTTCCTGCATCTAGTCTGTCTAGTCCTGTTAGAATTTTATAAGTTTCAATGAGACCCCCTCTCATTCTTCTAAACTCCAGCGAGTATAAGCCCAATCGACGCAATCTCTCCTCATACGCCATTCCTGCCATCCCAGGTATCAGTCTGGTGAATCTTCGCTGCACTTCCTCCATGGCAAGAACAAAACTGCACACAATACTCAAGGTGTGGTCTCACCAAGGCCCTGTACAACTGCAGCAAGAAATCCTTGTTCCTGTACTCAAACCCTCTCGCTACGAAGGCCAACATACTATTTGCCTTCTTAACCGCCTGCTGCACCTGCATGCTTACCTTCAGCGACTGGTGCACAAGAACACCCAGGTCTCGTTGCACGTCCCCTTCTCCCAATCTATTGCCGTTCAGATAATAATCTGCCTTCCTGTTTTTGCCACTAAAGTTGCCAAACTGCCAGGATTGTCTTGGAATCTCCAGGAATTAAAGGTTAATCTCCAGGAAGTGTTGCCAGCAAAAAGCCCCAGGAGAAAAGTCATAGGAGCATTAAAAAAAAAATCGTCATTTTTTTTTCTCCTTTCATTTTCTTTTAATCAAAATATTGAAGATGGGGGCTGTTTGGTTGACAGCCAAGATTCATCCAATCAGGTAATGGAGAGTCTGTTCGCTTTCCAATTGGCTGGCTTGGGAAGGCGGGCCACCATGACGATGGGCGACCAATGGTGGGAATGCAAGGGGGGTGGTGGGGGTGGTTGGAGACAGGAGGTCATGTGACGAACCCTCCAGGAATCCATCCAATCAGAATTGGCAGCCCACACTGCACTGTCTAGGTATGTAAACTGTGCCCACTGATTCATTGCAGCCTCAACACTGGAATTACAAGTACAATAATGGATACCTGAGAGTGTTGCAAGTCAGTAATTTAATCAAAGTGGTTTGTGTAAGTTATAACCTATACTTGAGCAGGGAGGGCACTTGAGGACAAGCTGAAGGCTTACAATTCGATTCCTATTTTGAAATCACTCCTGTTGTTTGTTTTATAATATTTGCCAACAATTTTTGTGGAATAATTCGTTCAGTATTTGCTGTTCAGTGTGGATCGGGATCAAAGTCAGGGATTTTATGCTTGTGCAGTTCATTTAAATGAATCAACTGAGCCATTAGTACCAATTTTACTCAATATGTATTGATTAATCTGCTGAATGATGCACGCTGACACTCGTATTGGATGACAAAGGGTACTGGGAGGAGCGGCGCAATGGGATTTAAATTGATCGCCTCAGCACAGAGCTAGATTAGCTACAGACATAAGGAGGCCAATGGCATCCATCTGTGCTGAGAGTTCTCAGTCTGCTGCAAGTTTATCAAGAAATAATTTTCAGGGGATTTCCAGAACACCGTCATGGCTCTAAGTGTATGCTGTAAATGTACATTTGTTAGTCAACTAAAGGAAAAACACTGAAGTATTATCCTATATATTCCCTCACAAATGTATTCAAATCGGCCGACTCCCGAGTCCCCACCATCACAGAAGCCAGTCTTCAGCCAATTCGATTCACTCCACGTGCTGTCAAGAAACGGCTGAGTGCACTGGATACAGTAAAGGCCATGGGCCCCGACAACATCCCAGCTATTGTGCTGAAGACTTGTGCTCCAGAACTAGCTGCGCCTCTAGCCAAGCTGTTCCAGTACTGCTACAACACTGGCATCTATCCGACAATGTGGAAAACTGCCCAGGTATGCCCTGTCCACAAAAAGCAGGATAAATCCAACCCAGCCAATTACCGCCCCATCAGTCTACTCTCAATCATCAGCAAAGTGGTGGAAGGTGGCACTGATGGTGCTATCAAGCGGCACTTACTCACCAATAACCTGCTCACTGATGCCCAGTTTCACAGAATCACAGAATCACAGAAACCCCACAGTGCAGATAGAGGTCATTTCGGCCCATCGAGCCTGCACCGACACATATCCCACCCGATCCCTGTAACCCCTACACCAACACATATCCCACCCTATCCCCGTAACCCCACGTATTTAATCCCCCTAACACTAAGGGTCAATTTATCATAGCCAATCAACCTAACCCGCACATCTTTGGACTGTGGGAGGAAACCGGAGCACCCGGAGAAAACCCACGCAAACACGGGGAGAATGTGCAAACTCCACACAGACAAGTCACCCGAGGCCGGATTCGAACCCGGGTCCCTGGCGCTGTGAGGCAACAGTGCTAACCACTATGCCACCGTTTGGGTTCCGCCAAGACCACTCGGCTCCAGACCTCATTACAACCTTGGTCCAAACATGGACAAAGGAGCTGAATTCCAGAGGTGAGGTGAGAGTGACTGCCCTTGACATCAAGGCAGCATTTGACTGAGTCTGTCATCAAGGAGCCCTAGTAAAACTGAAGTCAATGGGAATCAGGGGGGAAATGCTCCACTGGCTGGAGACATACCAAGCACAAAGGAAGATGGTTGTGGTGGTTGAAGGTCAATCATCACAGCCCCAGGACATCGCTGCAGGAGTTCCTCAGGGCAGTGTCCTAGGTCCAACCATCTTCAGCTGCTTCATCAATGACCTTCCCTCCAACATAAGGTCAGAAATGGGGATGTTCGCTGATGACTGCACAGTGTTCAGCGCCATTCACAACTCCTCAGATAATGAAGCAGTCCATGCCCGCATGCAACGAGACCTGGACGACGTTCAGGCTTGGGCTGATAAGTGTCAGGTAACATTCGTGCCACAGAAGTGCCAGGCAATGACTATCTCCAACAAGTGAGAGTCTAACCACCTCCCCTTGACATTCAATGCCATTACCATCGCCGAATCCCCCACTAGCAATATCCTGGGGGTCACCATTAACCAGAAACTTAACTGGACCAGCCATATAAATACTGTGGCAACAAGAGCAGGTCAGAGGCTGGGCATTCTGCAGCGAGTGTCTCACCTCCTGACTCCCCAAAGCCTTTCCACCATCTATAAGGCACAAGTAAGGAGTGTGATGGAATACTCTCCACTTGCCTGGATGAGTGCAGCTCCAACAACACTCAAGAAGCTCGACACCATCCAGGACAAAGCAGCCCGCTTGATTGGCACCCCTTCCACCACCTTAAACATTCACTCCCTCCACCACTGGCGTGCAAAGGAAATAGCCATATTCCAAGAGATACACCATCCTATGAACAGATTTCTCATATTATTAATACATGACATTCTGGGTTTAAAAGTCTGGAACGCCTCGACGACACAGGCTGCAAACAGAACACAGGCTTTTGAGATAAGATGAAGTGTTAACACAAAAGTTGTAAACACCACACAAGCTTTTGAAATGGGAATTGATTGTTAATACTGAGACAATAGCCCTGTTGAAACAGCAGGCTGGAGGTTCCTCTATGTCTGAACATTGGAACCAACACAATAGCAATGCCCAAGTAAAGTGTTAAAAACTGACACTTCGAACAGGAACACAGAATATTAAAAAAACATGTGCCTTTGATAAATATGGCATCAAATGAAACAGGAAACACGATTATATATACAATCAATTGAAGTAGCTAAGAAATGCAAAGAACACCCTAGATGAAGTGTTTTTAATTTACATGTTGTAAAAGATATCTACAGAACACTTTGCAAATATGATATCAATAGATGACACCAAGCAATCACATTGTGTTTGTGTTGAAAATGGAACAGTTAGGAGACAGGAGTCTGTAATACAACCAGTTAAGGTGTTCTAAATGTAAAAAGATACAAACAGGAGACTTTGATAAGAATGGCATCAAAGAGATACGTCGGTCACAACCATTTTAACGATAAATTTGAACACCTAAAGGTAGAGACATAATTATGCTGCAGCAGCTAAATTGACAATAAGAATAGAAAAGAATTCAACAGAGAATGACTAGAGATAATTAGCTTACATCAGCAGAAAACTTCTAAGAATAAACCACTAAAAAAAGGTATAAAAATAGAGGTTTTCAGATGGAAAGTCAGAAGTCGTTGGAAAGGGCAAGCGATTCTCAACTTCAGAGGCACGCTCTGTAAGTTTTAAATTATTTGAGTCTCGAGGATCAAAAAGGTACTCTTATTTGATTTTGGTGGATATTCTGGATTAGAAAAATAAGAAATGTAAAAATGTGCAAAGTTAAGATTTGAGAATAATGATCTCTGAAAATAAGAAATGTAAGCTATTTGTATTTTGAACTGTTAAAGTCGCGATTGACTCATCAGCTGTTAACTGTATGTCGGCTCTTAAATAAACCTATATATTTTTAGAATTGTCTCAAATAGTATTTCTTATCAAACTCGCAAACTCAATTTCTGTAACTCTTTTGTGAGGTGTTGCAGAATTCTGGTGTGTTTTTCCGGACCCTCATAATATCCGGAAAGTTACAATCTAGTTAAACTTATTAAAAGTGCTATCTGGAGGACGGTAACATCATCAAGTCGTTCCTTTCCTTTAGGGAGAGATAGTCTGGACCTTTAGACCCAATTAAGCGTCTTATAGAATTCGGCTATCTCTAACTTTAGTTGAAGGTGAATGTCTGTGGAATACGCCTGATCTGGGGTAGCCCGAAAAGAGCTAGGACTAGTAATTATCCCTTCAGGTGTACTATGGCTGCAGTGTGGACCATCTACAAGATGCACTGCAGCAACTCACCAAGGCTTCTTCAGTAGCACCTCCCAAACCTGCGACCTCTACTGCCTAGAAGGACAAGAGCAGCAAGCGCATGGGAACACCACCACCTCCAAGTTCCCCTCCAAGTCACACACCATCCTGACTTAGAAGTATATCGCCGATCCTTCATCGTCGCTGGGTCAAAATCCTGGAACTCTCTCCCTGACAGCACTGTGGGAGTAACTTCACCACTCGGACTGCAGCAGTTCAAGAAGGCGGCTCACCACCACCTTCTCGAGGGCAACTAGGGATGGGCAATAAACGCTGGCCTTGCCAGCGACACCCAGATCCTGTAAAAACGAATACATTTAAAAAAAATAATTCCCATCCCTGCATTGAAAATTGCCTTCCAAATGATTAAGACTTACAGTCGACCTCTGGGTCTCAGCTATGATTCCTTCTATTCCTAGTAGTGCTGATACCCTGGCCAAGCCCAGCACCAATACATGTATTCGATGATTACTGCACTCTGCTTGCAATGGTAATAGAAGGGACTTTATGCATTGGCGGTGGTGCAGACACTCTCTCCATCAAGGCAAAAATCGGAAATTTGGCTGCAGAGGAGAAAGGTGTTACCCCACAAGCCCGCTTATCAAATTTCCGCCAAATTTTCTTTGAGTGCGTGGTCCCATTAAGGGGCCATGCATGGTTTGTTCCCATTACAATGCCGTTGAGCGGCTTGCATGGGACCTGCAGATCAATGTGCATCCATGCAATTTAAAGGGAACATTCCCGCTTACCCCCCACACCCACTTAACCACCCCCACCCACTTACCCCCACACCCACTTACCCCCACACCCACTTACCTCCACACCCACTTACCACCCAAAACCCATTTACACCCCACACCCACTTACCCCCTCGCCCACTTACCCCCTCGCCCACTTACCCCCACACCCACTTACCCCACACACCCACTTAGCCCCCCACACCCACTTACCCCCTCACCCACTTACCCCCCCACACCCACTTACCCCCTCGCCCACTTACCCCCACACCCACTTACCCCACACACCCACTTACCCCCCCACACCCACTTACCCCCTCACCCACTTACCCCCCACACCCACTTACCCCCTCACCCACTTACCCACCACACCCACTTACCCCCTCACCCACTTACCCACCACACCCACTTAACCCCCCACACCCACTTACCCCCTCACCCACTTAACCCCCACACCCACTTACCCCCACACCAACTTACCCCCCCACACCCACTTACCCCCCACACCCACTTACCCCCCACACCCACTTACCCCCACACCCACTTACCCCCCACACCAACTTACCCCCCCACACCCACTTAACCCCCACACCCACTTACCCCACACACCCACTTACCCCCCACACCCACTTACCCCCTCACCCACTTACCCCCTCACCCACTTACCCCCACACCCACTTACCCCACACACCCACTTACCCCCCCACACCCATTTACCCCCACACCCACTTACCCCCCACACCCACTTACCCCCCACACCCACTTACCCCCCACACCCACTTACCCCCTCACCCACTTACCCCCCACATCCACTTACCCCCTCACCCACTTACCCCCCCACACCCACTTACCCCCCACACCCACTTACCCCCCCACACCCACTTACCCCCCCACACCCACTTACCCCCCACACCCACATACCCCCCACATCCACTTACCCCCCACACCCACTTACCCCCACACCCACTTACCCCACACACCCACTTACCCCCTCACCCACTTACCCCCCACATCCACTTACCCCCTCACCCACTTACCCCCCACACCCACTTACCCCCACACCCACATACCCCCCACACCCACCTACCCCCTCACCCACTTACCCCCTCACCTACTTAGCCCCCCTCACCCACTTACCCCCTCACCCACTTACCCCCCCACATCCACTTACCCCCTCACCCACTTACCCCCCCACACCCACTTACCCCCTCACCCACTTACCCCCCCACACCCACTTACCCCCTCACCCACTTACCCCCTCACCCACTTACCCCCCACATCCACTTACCCCCTCACCCACTTACCCCCCCACACCCACTTACCCCCTCACCCACTTACCCCCCCACACCCACTTACCACCTACACCCACTTACCCCCATCAGCTTAACTGTACATAAATTGCCTTTGTATAGCTCCTTTCATGACTTTGAGATGTGCCAATGAAGTACTATTTAAGTGTAGTCACTGTTGTATTGTAGGAAACACGGCAGCCAAATCGTGCACAGCAAGCTCCCACAAACAGCAATGAAATGATGACCAGATAATCTGTCTTTTTAAAAAATAAAACTCACTTTAGTAAATCGCAGTGCGCGACGAGGAAGTTCTAAATTAGCTGCAATTGCTGACATAAGTGAGGAACAGTCGAGACTAAACCTTGAGGCTCCCTAGTTCACCTCTGTGTCGTGGGCAGCGGAGTTGTATAACATGCAAAAAGACAGAAAGGCTTGCATTTCTATAGCACCTTTCACGACCACCGGACATCTCAAAGCGCTTTACAGCCAATGAAGTACTGTTTTGAAGTGTAGTCACTGTTGTAATGTAGGAAACACGGCAGCCAATTTGTGCACAGCAAGCTCCCACAACAGCAATGTGATAATGACCAGATAATCTGTTTTTGTTATGTTGTGGTGTGGAGATGCTGGAGTTGGACTGGGGTGGACAAATGTAAGAAGTCACACAACACCAGGTTATAGTCCAACAGCTTTATTTGAAATCACAAGCTTTCGGAGCGCTGCTCCTTCTTCAGGTGAAGTGGAGAAATGCATAAAGACACAGCTTATATAGTCAGAGAATCATGTCAGATGTTTACAGGTAACCTTTCCAACTGCCATTTATCACACCTCGGCAGAGAGATAATCACAGCAGTCAAAGGTGTGAATGGTGTCCAAACAGGTCAGTCAGGGAAACATTACATCAAAGAACAATGAGGTGGGGTCACAAGGGGTCAAATATTGCAGATGCTGGGGTCTGTATGAAAAACAAAAAAACAGACAAAAAACATTTTTTTTTTTTTTTTTTGGCTGGAAATCACAGCAGGTCCGGCCGCATCTGTGTAGAGAGAACAAGCCAATGTCGACTCGAGTCTGGATGACCCTGCATCAGGTGGGGTTACTTGTAGCGTGACATGAACCCAAGGTCTCGGTTGAGGCCGTCCTCATGGGTGCGGAACTTGGCTATCAGTTTCTGCTCGACGATTTTGCCTTGTCGTGTGTCTCGAAGGCCATTCCTGGACACACGAATCTCCATCAAAGACGGACACCTCAGCACTTCACTCTACCGTAAGCCCACGGACAACCTCACGATGCTTCACTTCTCCAGCTTCCACCCTAACCACGTTAAAGAAGCCATCCCCTATGAACAAGCCCTGCGAATACACAGGATCTGCTCAGACGAGGAGGAACGCGATGGACACCTACAGACACTGAAAGACGCCCTTGTAAGAACGGGATATGACGCTCGACTCGTTGATCGACAGTTCCGACGGGCCACAGCGAAAAATCGCATAGACCTCCTCAGAAGACAAACACGGGACACAACCAACAGAGTACCCTTCGTCGTCCAGTACTTCCCCGGAGCGGAGAAACTACGCCATGTTCTTCGCAGCCTTCAACATGTCATTGATGATGACGAACACCTCGCTAAGGCCATCCCCACGCCTCCACTACTTGCTTTCAAACAGCCGCCTAACCTCAAACAGACCATCGTTCGCAGCAAATTACCCAGCCTTCAGGAGAACAGCGACCACGACACCACACAACCCTGCCACAGCAACCTTTGCAAGACATGCCAGATCATCAACACAGATACCATCATCACACGTGAGGACACCACCCACCAGGTACATGGTACATACTCATGTGACTCGGCCAACGTTGTCTACCTCATACGTTGCAGGAAAGGATGCCCCGGAGCATGGTACATCGGCGAGACCATGCAGACACTGCGACAACGGATTAACGGACACAGCGCAACAATCACCAGGCAGGAGTGTTCCCTCCCAGTCGGGGAACACTTCAGCAGCCAAGGACATTCAGCCTCCGATCTTCGGGTAAGCATTCTCCAAGGTGGCCTTCGAGGCACACGACAACGCAAAATCATCGAGCAGAAACTGATAGCCAAGTGCCGCACCCATGAGGACGGCCTCAACCGAGATCTTGGGTTCATGTCACGCTACATTTAACCCCACCTGATGCAGGGTAATCCAGAATCGAGTCGACATTGGCTTGTTCTCTCTACACAGATGCAGCCGGACCTGCTGTGATTTCCAGCCAAAAAAAAAAAAATATATATTTTTTGTCTGTTTTTTTGTTTTTCATACAGACCCCAGCATCTGCAATATTTGACCCCTTGTGACCCACCTCATTGTTCTTTGATGTAATGTTTCCCTGACTGACCTGTTTGGACACCATTCACACCTTTGACTGCTGTGATTATCTCTCTGCCGAGGTGTGATAAATGGCAGTTGGAAAGGTTACCTGTAAACATCTGACATGATTCTCTGACTATATAAGCTGTGTCTTTATGCATTTCTCCACTTCACCTGAAGAAGGAGCAGCGCTCCGAAAGCTTGTGATTTCAAATAAAGCTGTTGGACTATAACCTGGTGTTGTGTGACTTCTTAGATTTGTCCACCCCAGTCCAACTCCGGCATCTCCACACCATGGCTACTATCGACACCACAAACTGCCGGCTCAAAGTGGAGAGGATCTCCAAGAAGATCGCACATATCGACACAGACATCAAGTTTCTACAGAGATGCAAGAAAGCAGACAAGATCCCAAAAGGACTACAGATCACTAACCCACTCAAGTCGACCCACAACACAGACTACGCTGAGAGACTCTGCCGTCGTACCTCTCGCACACTCCTCAACCATCTTGTACACCAGCTCTACAGCAGACGCCGCAACCTCGAAACCGAGATGGAGTCCATGTTCTCAGCCTGTGCTCAGGACGCAGCAGACCAGCTACGAGACACCGCCAAACAAACAAGGCAACGGAACTACGCTACCTACATGCACACCAAGAACAGGAAGCTTGAGAAACTTGGCATCACCAGCAGCAGCAACGAAGCCTCCCCCGGTACCACGGTTGAAACCACAGGGAAATCCATCATCAACCTGTCCGACCACACCCTTCAACCAGACGAAATTGAAGTTCTCAGCCGAGGGCTCAATTTCTGCCCCACCACCAAAATGGACCCCATCGGTCTCGCGGCAGACACAGAGGAATTCATCAGGAGAATGAGGCTCCGGGAATTCTTCCACAAATCCCAAGATGTCAGCAGCGAACCCAATGAGACAATCAATGATCCGGAACAGCAGACAGAGGGATCCGCAGTGCAGCAACCGAAGAAGAAAGAGTCAAATTGGACCCCTCCGGAGGGTTGCTGCCATAAGCTTGACATGTATGCTCAAGCTGTCAGGAGATGCATCAACGCCAGATTCATCAGCCGCACTCACAAGACAGCCCAGAATGTCACCCGAGCACAACGCAACGCCATCCACGCTCTCAAGACCAACCGCAACATCGTCATCAAACCAGCGACAAAGGAGGTGCCATCGTCATACAGAACAGAACGGACTATTGCAAAGAAGTATACCGACAACTGGACAACCAGGAACACTACAGACAGTTACCCGCAGATCCGACCAAAGAACACACCCGCCAACTCAACAGACTGATCAAAACCTTCGATCCAGACCTTCAAAGCATCCTACATGCTCTCATCCCACGTACCCCCCACGTGGGAGACTTCTACTGCCTCCCAAAGATACACAAAGCCAACACACCTGGATGTCCTATCGCATCAGGCAACGGAACCCTGGGTGAGAACCTCTCTGGATATGTCGAGGGCATCCTGAAACCCATCGTACAGGGAACCCCCAGCTTCTGTCGCGACACTACAGACTTCTTACAGAAGCTCAGCACCCACGGACCAGTTGAACCAGGAACACTCCTCGCCACGATGGACGTCTCGGCACTCTACACCAGTATCCCCCACGATGACGGCATCGCTGCGACAGCCTCAGTACTCAACACCAACAACAGCCAATCTCCAGACGCCATCCTACAACTCATTCGCTTCATCCTTGACCACAATGTCTTCACCTTCGACAACCAGTTCTTTACCCAAACACACGGAACAGCCATGGGGACCAAATTCGCACCCCAATACACAAACATCTTCATGCACAAGTTCGAGCAAGACTTCTTCGCTGCACAGGATCTCCAACCAACGCTATACACCAGATACATCGACGACATTTTCTTCCTATGGACCCACGGCGAAGAATCACTGAAAAGACTACATGATAACATCAACAAGTTCCATCCCACCATCAAACTCACCATGGACTACTCCTCAGAATCAGTCTCATTCCTGGACACACGAATCTCCATCAAAGATGGACACCTCAGCACTTCATTCCACCGCAAGCCCACGGACAACCTCACGATGCTTCACTTCTCCAGCTTCCACCCTAACCACGTTAAAGAAGCCATCCCCTATGGACAAGCCCTGCGAATACACAGGATCTGCTCAGACGAGGAGGAACGCGATGGACACCTACAGACACTGAAAGACGCCCTTGTAAGAACGGGATATGACGCTCGACTCGTCGATCGACAGTTCCGACGGGCCACAGCGAAAAATCGCATAGACCTCCTCAGAAGACAAACACGGGACACAACCAACAGAGTACCCTTCGTCGTCCAGTACTTCCCCGGAGCGGAGAAACTACGCCATGTTCTTCGCAGCCTTCAACATGTCATCGATGACGACGAACACCTCGCTGACGACGAACACCTCGCTAAGGCCATCCCCACGCCTCCACTACTCGCTTTCAAACAGCCGCCTAACCTCAAACAGACCATCGTTCGCAGCAAATTACCCAGCTTTCAGGAGAACAGCGACCACGACACCACACAACCCTGCCACAGCAACCTCTGCAAAACATGCCAGATCATCAACACAGATACCATCATCACAGGAGTGTTCCCTCCCAGTCGGGGAACACTTCAGCAGTCAAGGACATTCAGCCTCCGATCTTCGGGTAAGCGTTCTCCAAGGTGACCTTCGAGGCACACGATAACGCAAAATCGTCGAGCAGAAACTGATAGCCAAGTTCCGCACCCATGAGGACGGCCTCAACCGAGATCTTGGGTTCATGTCACGCTACATGTGACCCCACCTGATGCAGGGTCATCCAGACTCGAGTCGACATTGGCTTGTTCTCTCTACACAGATGCGGCCGGACCTGCTGTGATTTCCAGCCAAAAAAAAAAAAAAAAAAATGTTTTTTGTCTGTTTTTTTGTTTTTCATACAGACCCCAGCATCTGCAATATTTGACCCCTTGTGACCCCACCTCATTGTTCTTTGATGTAATGTTTCCCTGACTGACCTGTTTGGACACCATTCACACCTTTGACTGCTGTGATTATCTCTCTGCCGAGGTGTGATAAATGGCAGTTGGAAAGGTTACCTGTAAACATCTGACATGATTCTCTGACTATATAAGCTGTGTCTTTATGCATTTCTCCACTTCACCTGAAGAAGGAGCAGCGCTCCGAAAGCTTGTGATTTCAAATAAAGCTGTTGGACGATAACCTGGTGTTGTGTGACTTCTTACATTTGTTATGTTGGTTGAGGGATAAATATTGGGTAGGACATCGGGGATAACTCCCCTGCTCTTCTTCGAAATAGTGCCATGGGATTTTTTTACATCCACCTGAGAGAGCAGACGGGGCCTCGGTTTAACGTCTCATCCTAACGACGGCACTTCTGACAGTGCAGCACTCCCTCAGCACTGCCCTGGAGCGTCAGCCTAGATTTTTGTACTCAAGTCTCTAGAGTGGGGACTTGAGCCCACAACCTTGTGATTCTGAGGTGAGGGTGCCGCCCACTGAGCCACGGCTGACAATAGGGTAAAACTGTCCAGCCTAACTGCAAGTGGTTCAGTCATCATTGGCCCAGAAATTCGGGTCTCCACGGGTGAGTACGCGCTGGGTACTCACCCGTAGGCCCAACGAAAGTGCCGGTTTCATGCATGCACTGCGCATGCGCGGGAAACCGGAACTTCCGTTCCCTTAAAGGAAGGGGTTCAGAAGTGGAACGCGTGCGCCAAAGAGGCAGCGCGTACGGCCGGAACCAGTTCATTAAATATATTCAAGAAAGAGTTGGATATATTTCTTGAGGCTAAAGGGATCAAGGGATATGGGGAGAAGGCAGGGACAGGGTACTGAAATTGGATGATCAGCCATGATCACATTGAATGGCGGAGCAGGCTCGAGGGGCCGAATGGCCTACTCCTGCTCCTATCTTCGATGAAACTTACTTTTTTTTTGCAGGTTTCTCCGGGAGGGTAAGTCTCCAGCAGATACACTTTTAAAAAGCAGGCGCAAGGCCTGCTTTTAAGAAGGTAAGTGGTGAATTAATTAAAATTAAAACATTTTTTCCACAGGTTTATTATTTTTAAATACTTTAAAGAAAGGTAAGTTTATTTTTAGTTCTGTTAGAAAATGTAATTAATTTTTTCAAAAATTTAAATTATTGTTTAAAATAGTTATTTTATGTATTTATAGTTATTTTAAAAATGTGATTTAAAAAAAAATGTATTTGAAGTTTTAGTTATGTTTTGGGGCTTATAGTATTTGTAGGTTTGACAGCTCTTCCTGTCAATCTTATTAATGGGCATTCCCTGCTCCGATTGGCTCCCCATGGCCCACGTGATCCCAGAGGACGCATCGAACTAACTGCGCCCCTGGGATACGCAAGCTGGAGCAGGCCCAGGATCGCAATCCCACGCGGGCCCACAGCACAACGGCCGGCGCGCTAGGTAAGTGCAGGTCAGGGGCTTGCACCCGCGGGAAGCCTCCGACCCGAATTTCTGGGCCATTGTTTTCATCCGGCGGGCTTTATCCTGAGAGCAACAAATCAAACGTACAAAACGTGTGGTCACGATTAATTAATTTCCAAAAACATCTGGCTTAGTTGTAGCCCATCTAATTATTGTCTTTGGTCAGGAAATCAAATGGATTTCTGTGCTCATCTGGATTCGTGTTAACATGTGCAGCAATGTTTGCACACAAATACCGCAGTAATATTTCCCTTTCAAGCACACAACATTACCATACTTATAAAACACAGATTGCACTAGGTCCTGCTGAAGTCTCAGGGGGGGAGGGGGGTTGGGAGGCAGTGGCTGCTCCCACTGGGATAAAGAAGATTGAACTGAAGCCTGCAAGAGTCGGAGCAGTTAAATACACTTAATCTAATTCTAATGCTTGAAGGATTTTTTTTTCTCTCAGATAAAACTGTACCAAGCTAAAGATAAGGCAGATTCATCAGTGGAAAGTGTCAAGACGGGCCACAGCGCACAGAAAAAAACACCAGCTCGATATGAAACGCCGTTGTTCTGTTTTAATATGGGGTGTGAAGTAAAATCGGAATAATCTGCTTGTCTTTTAGAAGTGGCCTTTTGGAAATGCTGTCTGTACTTTTATTTTTCAGTGGGTTTGACATTGCTAAAACTTATAACCGATTACAGTGATATTGTTCTGCCTGGCCACGGGGGCCATTCCTAATATCTGGCTCGTGCCCTAGGCAGCATAAGTAAATAGAAAACCCACACGTTCTTTTTTGTTCAGAATCATCTATTTTGACAGTTCCAAATACTCGCAGGAGAAACAAAGTGAGGTTTTCAAAGACTGTCAACTCCACAGGCCTAGATTTTCCGAACAGCATTTCTTTGGGATGGTTTTATGTTTAGTCAATAGTCCCTTCCTTTGTTCGTTTGCAACATTTGACCCCTTGTGACCCCACCCCATTGTTCTTTGATGTAATGTTTTCCTGACTGACCTGTTTGGACACCATTTACACCTTTGATTGCTGTGATTACCTCTCTGCCGAGGTGTGATAAATGGCAGTTGGAAAGATTACCTGTAAACATCTGACATTATTCTCTGACTATATAAGCTGTGTTTTTATGCATCTCTCCACTTCACCTGACGAAGGAGCAGCGCTCCAAAAGCTTGTGATTTCAAATAAAGCTGTTGGACTATAACCTGGTGTTATGTGATTTCTTACATTTGTCCACCCCAGTCCAACACCGGCATCACCACACCTTTGTTCGTTAGAGCAACGGTTTAGTAAAAAGTGGCAGGGCGCGATTTTAACCCTACTCGCTCAGCAGATACCTGGCGGGCGGACGGTTAAAATCGCCCCTGGCTCTTACCTGTCTGAAAACCGCCACAATCGCAACATCTGCAGTTTTAACCCTGCTCTCCTGAGCAGGCAGCAAGGACAGGCGCCCGGAGCCAACGGGGTCCTTCTTTACGATAGCAAAATACTGCAGATGCTGGAAATCCGAAATAACAACAGAAAATGCTGGAAAAACTCAGCAGGCCAGGCAACAACCGTGGAGAGAAATTAGAGTCAACGTTTCGGGTCGAAACCCTTCTTCAAACTGGAAAGGAAATGAAATAGATCGAAAGGCAGGGCTGGGGAGGGAACAAAAGAAGTGAAGAGACATTAAGAGGTATTCAAAACGAGACGAGATGGTGGTAGGACTAGTAAAGAGACAAAAGACAGCTCAGATTAGGTGTGAAATGTACTGGCAGAATGAGAGACAGCTGCCATGTAAAAAAAAGAGGAAGGGGAAGGGGGGAGGGAAAACCCAAAACAAAGGGGTGGGAAAAAAAATTAAGTAAAAATGTGATAGGGGCCGAGGTTATGATCTGAAATTGTTGAACTCGATATTGAGTCCGGAAGGCTGTAAAGTGCCTAATCGGAAGATGAGGTGCTGTTCCTCGAGCTTACGTTGAACTTCCGTGGAACAATACAAGAGGCCGCAGACGGTGAGGTCCGAGTGGGAATGGAGCGGTGAATTAAAATGACAAGCGACCGGAAGCTCGGGGTCACCCTTACGGACTGAACGGAGGTGTTCCGCAAAGCGGTCACCCAATCTGCGTTTGGTCTCCCACAGGCACGTTGCGGCCCCGTGACATCATTTGAGACCCGACTGTAATTTTAACTCAGGCCTGAGCGGGTGAATCCTGCTTGAGTTAAAATCGGGGCCTGTACAGTTTCCACATTTGCACTTGACAATTTTAAAAAGTGGGTTTTGCGAAGAAATAGGGCTTCAAATCTCCCAAAGGTTATTGTTTCTGCAGGACACGAGAAGCTATATTTCAGCGGAAAAGATATTAACACATTTTTTTCCTTCTGATGGCTAATTTCCTTTGCGTCGCTGGTGCCTTCCCATTGGTTTATATTTTCGTAACCTTTTGCGAGGTTAAACTAATTCAAAGAGAACGTTGCGCCAGTGTGGGAGTGACCTTGCTCAGGGCTTCTCTTGCTCCGCCACCCTATCTTCAGCCAAACTTCAGCGGAAATCCCTGTTTACATGCTTTAAAATGATATTCATACAATAATGAATATATTCAAAATTAAATCATTCTGACAAAACGAAGCTCTGAATTTGCCCAGAAGGCTAGTCGCTGTATAATAGAAAGGCGTCAGAGAAGATTCTTCTGCACAATTAGCCCTTCTCTCTGGGGCCAGATGTTTCAGCATTGCTTCATCTGCAAAGCTTACATCGTGCAAAGGGGCTGTGGATGGATTCCTTGTTATTTTGAAACTCTGTGAGTGTTTGTGTGTGTGCGTGTGCGTGTTTGTGTGTGTGTAGGGAGGGGTGAGTGTGGGTGTCTTCATATGTGTGTGTGTGTGTGTGTGTGTAGGGGTGTGTGTGTGGGGGGGTGTGGGGGTGTGTGTGGGTGTGTGGGTGGGTGGGTGGGTGTGGGGGGTTGTGTGTGGGTATGTGTGTGGGTGTGGGGGGTGTGTGTGGGGGTGTGTGGGGGGTGTGTGTGGGGGTGTGTATGTGTGGGTGTGTGTGTGGGGTTGTGTGTGTGCGTGTGTGTGGGTCTGTGTGTGGGTGTGTGTGTGGGGGTGTGTGTGGGTATGTGTGTGGGTGTGTGTGTGGGGGTGTGGGTGTAGGGGGGTCTATGTGTGGGTGTGTGTGTACCGGGGCCCTACAGCAGGAGTCGGATTCCTCTTTGCATATTAAAATAGGCTCCCGCCTGAAACAGGCAAAGGCCCCGATGAAACCCCTGAAGAAAGTGGTGGCGGGCGGATCGGGGTGAGAACAGGGCGGTAAGCCTTGCGCTGTGATTTTTGTGGTGCTGTTGCCTCATTCACACCAGGCGGAGGCTCTCGATCTCCGGGTCAGTGTGTCTGAACGACTGTCTGTGTTGTACCACGGGTAGCATCTGTCTGCTTCAGAAACCTTCTATTTCATTCCTGTGTTTGAAATACAAAAATCAGATTTGATTTGTGGATATATTTGAAATATGTATAATCGTTTGAAAGCAACCAAACAAAGATCACAATTGTGCTCCGTGCATTGTGAACTATCTGAGGCATCTATTTATGTTTCTTAAGACAGCTGGAAACATTCTACAGGCTAGAAGTTGAATTATAGATTGACTTTACTGTTTATATCCAAAGATAAAGCGTATCAGCGGTTTTGTACACAAGATAAGCAAGCCAGCTCCAGTAAGCTTCCTTCGCTGATACCTGCTTTGTGGAAGTGTGCTTGCAGCCTTCATTGACTGCAACATGAGTTGTTATCTAATGTGCTTCACTCGTTATCTGAGAAATGAGCTTGCCACTAATGTGAAAAATAGTTTGTATTCAGTCGCGGTTTTTTTGAACCAGTCTTCTGAGCAATAGTGACCATTGTCTCTAAATTGGCACCCAATTTAAGTCAGGTGGGATACTTTCCAATGAGGATACACCCGGTGTGTGACAAAAATATGAGTTCGAAAGAAAGAAAGAAAGATTTGCATTTATATAGCGCCTTTCACGACCACCGGACATCCCAAAGCGCTTCACAGCCAATGAAATACTTTTGAAGTGTAGTCACTGTTGTAATGTAGGAAACACGACAGCCAATTTGCACACAGCAAGCTCCCACAAACAGCAACGTGCTAATGACCAGAGAATGGCCCAGAAATTCGGGTCCCAACGTGTGAGTACGCACGGGGTACTCACGCGTAGACCCGATGGAAGTGCCGGTTTCTTGCACGCACTGCGCATGCGCGGGAAACCGGCACGTCCAGTCCTCTGAACGAAGGGGTTCAGAGGTCGAACGCGGGCGCGCGGGAGTCTGCACGTGCGCTTTGAACTTACATTTTTTTTACAGGTTTTTCCGTGAGGGTAAGTCTTTAGATTTTAGAAATGTAAAAACCAGGCGTAAGGCCTGCATTTTAAAAGGTAAGTAGTCAATTAATTAAAATTAAAGCATTTTTTCCACAGGTTTATTATTTTTAAATACTTTAAAGCAAGGTAAGTTTATTTTTAGCCCCGTTTTTTTATAAAATTATTTTTTCCAAAAATTTAAATTATTGTTTAAAATAGTTATTTAATGTAATTTACAGTTTATTTAAAAAGTGTGATTTTTAAAAATTTTATTTGAATGTTAACTATTGTTTTGGGCCCTCAGCATTCATACGTTTTGACAGGTCTTTCTGTCAATCTTATGAATGGGCTTTTCCCTCCTCCGATTGGCTGCCCATGGCTCACGTGATCCCAGGGGACGCATCGCACTAACTACGCCCCTGGGACACGCAAGTACAGCGTGCTGGCCTCTGGGCCAGGCCCTGGAGCGGATTTCCACGCAGGCCCAGAGCTCAACTGCCGGCACGCTAGTTAAGTGTAGGTCGGGGGCTTGCACCCGCGGGAAGCCCCCGACCCGAATTTCTGGGCCAATCTGTTTTTTAGTGATGTCAGTTAAAGGATAATTATTGGCCCAAGGACACTGAGGATAACTCCCCTGCTCTTTTACGAAATAGTGCCATGGAATCTTTTACATCCACCTGAGAGAGCAGACGGGGTCTCAGGTTTAACGTCTCATCCGAAAGACAGCACCTCCGACAGTGCAGCACTCCCTCAGCTCGGCACTAAGCTCATGATCTACAGAGCAGCAGTGATACCCGCCCTGCTGTATGCCTAAGAGACATGGACCATGTACAGCAGGCACCGCAGAGAACTGGCGAGGTACCACCAATGCTGCCTCCGCAAGATCATGCAAATCCATTGGCAGGATAGGTGCACCAACGTCAGTGTTCTCGCTCAGGCCAACATCCCCAGCATCGAAGCTTTGACCACGCTCGATCAGCTCCGATGGATGGGTCACATCATCTGCATACCCGATACGAGACTCCCAAAACAAGTGCTCTACTCGGAGCTCCGGCACGGCAAGAGAGCCCCAGGTGGGCAGAGGAAACGCTTCAAGGACACCCTCAAAGCCTCCTTGAAAAAGTGTAACATCCCCACCGACACGTGGGAATCCCTGGCCCAAGACCGCACAAAGTGGAGGAGAAGCACCCGGGAAGGCGCCGAACACCTCGAGTCTCTTCGCCGGGAGCAAGCGGAAGCCAAGCGCAGGCAGCGCAAGGAGCGCACGTCAACCCAAGCACCCCACCCACCCGCCCCTTCAACCACCGTCTGCCCCACCTGTGACAGAGACTGTAGGTCCCGCATTGGACTCATCAGTCACCTGAGGACTCATTTTTAACGTGGAAGCAAGTCATCCTCGGTTCCGAGGGACTGTCTAAGAAGAAGACTCCCTCAGCACTGCACTGGAGTGTCAGCCTAGCTTGATGTGCCAATACCTTCTGACCAAGAGGCGAGGGTGCTACTCACTGAGCTGCGGCTGAAACTATGAGCAGGATTTTCTTTGGGCTGTGGAGGCGTACGGGGGGTTAAAATCCTGAAATTGGGGGTCCCGAACCAATCCCGCCCCCAACCCGCCTCCATGCCAGTTTCAAAGGAGGCGGGTACCCGCCCCGCACTGGGACCCGCCTCCCCGAGGCGGGAAGGGGATTAGTGCCAATTAACTGCCAATTAACAGGTAGTTAACAGGCAGTTTTTAGCCTAATCACTATTTTTAATGTTGAAGTGTGGGATTCCCAACGGCTCCAAACCACGCCAAGTTAGAGGAGGCGGACCGTCGGGATGAAGGGCTTGGAGGGGTCGAGATGTCCGGTGTTCAGGTGAGTGATGGGTGCATGAGTGCAAAGGTAAGTGTGTTTGGTGTGTGTAAAGATTTTAAAGAAGTTTTACTTACATTTACTTACCTTTACAGCCTTCCTTCCTTCAGGTCTCGGGAGTCCCTCATCTCACCGGCACAGAAAGCAGAATGGCCGCGAGCTGTCAAAAATTGCAGCATTCAGCTTTCTGTTCCGGGGAGATCTCTAAATCATCCTGAGAGGAAGGAATTAACCTGGAGTACAGATTGTCAGTGTTTGACAGCTTCAAACAGCAGTGAAACGCTGATATTTAATCTGTCAAAAGGTCTTGACAGATGAAATTTCAATCTGTGACGTCACCTGTTGCCGAGTGGCCCTTAATTGGCCTGCTGAGCCCGCTGGGCGGGGTCAACAAGGTCAATCAAGTCAAAATCATGTGGGTTGGCTAGAACTCAATGGAGGCGGGACTACAACCCCAAAAGTTGTAGTCCCGCCTCCTACCCGACACCTCAATGAAAATCCAGCCCTAGGTATCCTTGAAAATCATCTGTGGCACTATTGGTATGTAACCTGGGACCATGGGTTTAATCTTTAGCTGCCAACCTGGCCTGTCCCTTTAAGACCACTGTTCAAAAAAAGATCATCCAGTAATTGTAGCTAATTGCAGCAATCAATCAGAGGACAGTTGTAACTGTTTGTAAACTTCAAGCTGCAGATCAGGAAGCGTCTTTTAAATTTTTTTTTAAAGATTGTTTTGCATCAGTAACAAAGACATGGCAGTTTCAATGCACATAAGAGTTGCTTACATAAATATTATTGACATAAACCACAGTTGTGCGAGGAAGAGATACAATGGGCCGTATTTTCCGATCGGAGGCTTCCTGCGTGCGGAGACCTCCGATGTGGAAAAAATCTACGGATTTACCTGAGGGCTCCCGAGGTGCAGACACTTCCGTTCCTGGGCCTCTCCAACTCGCAATGCGCAGGGCCCACGTATCCCAGGGGGCGCAGGCGGTTCGCAAGCATCCCTGGGATCACGTGGGCCATGGGGAGCCAATGGGAGAAGGGAATCTCCCTTCATACACTTCACACAGAATCACAGAATCTACAGTGCAGATAGAGCCCATTTCGGCCCATTGAGCCTGCACCGACACATATCCCACCCTATCCCCGTAACCCCATGTATTTAATCCCCTAACACTAAGGGTCAATTTATCATAGCCAAATCAACCTAACCTGCACATCTTTGGACTGTGGGAGGAAACCGGAGCACCCGGAGGAAACCCACGCAGACACAGGGAGAATGTGCAAACTCCACACAGACAGTCGCCCGAGGCCAGATTTGAACCCGAGTCCCTGGCGCTGTGAGGCAACAGTGCTAACCACTATGCCCCCCATTGACAGATAGACCTGTCAAATATATGAATGGAGATCACCCCCAAAAACACAGTAAAACATTAAATACATTTTTTTTAAATCACCTGTTTAAAATCAGTTGAAATTACAATAAATTAAATATTTTAAACAAAAATTTAATTTTTGAAAAAAATAATTGAAGTTTTTTACGGGGCTAAAGATAAACTTACCTTTTTTAAAGCATTTTAAAATTATAAACGAGTGAGAAAATTTTTAAAAAACTTTTTTCAACTCTTATCCCAGTAGAAACAGGCCTTATGCCTGCTTTACCAGGCATAAGGTGTCGAAGGGTTTTCAGCAGGTGGAGGTTGTGCAGAAAGCGGAACTCTCCCCCCACAGAGGCCCTTCTCCAGGGCAGGCGTCCGATCTGTCAAGAGCATTCTTCACAGATCGAAAATGCCGGTTTTCAGCGCATGCACTTCGCGTGCCTGAAACCGGCATTTCCGATGTCCCTACGGGTGTGTACCCAACCGTAGGGATCGGAATATCTGTCCCAATTATTCATTGGAAGCAACATTTCTGACTGGAGGATGGTAGACAGTGGTGTTCCCCAAGGGTCAGTGCTGGGGCCACTGCTTTTTTTGATATATATAAATGACTTGGATATTGGAATACAGAGTAGAATTTCTAACTTTGCCAATGACACCAAACTTGGGGGTGTGGCAAACAGTGAGGAGGATACCAATCGACTGCAACAGGACGTAGAAAAGCTAGCAGAATGGGCAGAGAAGTGGCAGATGGAATTTAATACAGAGGAGTGTGAGGTGATGCATTTTGGCCGAAGGAACAGGGAGAGGCAATATACACTTAATGGTATAGTTTTAAAGAGTGTGCAGGGACAGAGGGACCTGGGAGTTAATGTGCATAATGTGCATGTGCAAATGAGTTGATGGTACAAATAACTACACATGGTTATGATCTGGTGGCCATCACAGAAACATGGCTGCAAAAGGATCATGACTGGGAACTAAACATACAAGGGTATTTGACAATTAGGAAGGACAGACAGGAAGGAAAGGGAGGTGGGGTTGCTATGTTAATCAAGGATGGAATCACTGCAATAGTCAGAAATGATATTGGGTCAAAGGACAGGATAGTGAAACAGTTTGGGTGGAGATAAGGAATAATAAGGGGAAAAAGTCACTAGTGGGTGTAGTCTATAGGCCTCCTAGCAGTTGCAACTCTGTTAGTCGGAGTATAAATCAGGAAATAGTTGGGGCTTGTAATAAGGGAACAGCTATAATCATGGGGGATTTTAACTTTCATATTGACTGGACTAATCAAATTGGGCATGGTAGCCTTGAGGAAGAGTTCATAGAGTGTATTAGGGATGGGTTCCTTGAGCAGTATGTAACTGAACCAACCAGGGGGCAGGCAATCTTAGATCTGGTCCTGTGTAATGAGACAGGATTAATAAAAAATGTCCTAGTAAAGGATCCCCTTGGAATGAGTGACCATAATATGGTTGAATTCCAAATTCAGTTTGAGGGTGAGAGAGTTGGATCTCAAACCAGCATACTGAGCTTAAATAAAGGAGACTATGAAGGTATGGGAGTAGAATTGACTAAAGTGGACTGGGAAAACAGATTGAAGTGTAAGACGGTACAAGAGCAGTGGTCTACATTCAAGGAGATATTTCTCATCTTTCAAGAAAATTATATTCCACTGAGGAAAAAGGGGAGTAAAAGAAAAGACAGCCATCCGTGGCTTAGTAAAGTAATAAAGGATAGTATCCGACTGAAAACAAGGGCATATAAAGCAGTCAAATCTACTGGGAGGATAGAGGATTGGGAAGCATTTAAAAACCAGCAAAGAATAACTAAAAGGTTAATTAAGAAAGGGAAGATAGATTATGAAAGTAAACTAGCAAAAAATATAAAAACAGATAGCAAGAGTTTCTATAGCTATATAAAAAGAAAAAGGGTGGCTAAAGTGAACGTTGGTCCCTTAGAGGATGAGAATGGGAAACTAGTGGTGGGGAACATGAAGATGGCAAAGACGCTGACCAAATATTTTGTATCAGTCTTTACAGTAGAGGACACTAAAAATATCCCAACACTGGACAAACAGGGGGCAATGGGGGAGGAGGAGCTAAACATGATTAAAATCACTAAGGAGGTGGTACTCGGTAAAATAATGGGACTTAAGCCAGATAAATCCTCCGGACCTGATGGCCTACATCCTAGGGTCTTGAGAGAAGTAGCGGTAGGGATTGTGGATGCATTGGTGATTATTTTCCAGAACTCCCTGGACTCAGGAAAGGTCCCGGCAGATTGGAAAACTGCTAATGTAACACCCTTATTTAAGAAGGGAAGTAGACAAAAAGCTGGAAACTGTACACCAGTTAGCCTAACATCTGTGGTTGGTAAAATGTTGGAGTCCATTATTAAGGAAACAGTAACAGAGCATTTGGATAAACATAATTTAATAGGACAGAGTCAGCATGGTTTTATGAAGGGAAAGTCATGTTTGACAAATTTGCTCAAATTCTTTGAGGACGTAACATACAGGGTGGATAAAGGGGAACCAGTGGATGTGGTGTATTTGGACTTCCAAAAGGCATTTGACAAGGTTCCACACAAAAGATTACTGATCAAGATAAGAAATCACGGGATTGGGGGTAATATACTGGCATGGGTGGAAGATTGGCTATCTAACAGAAAACAGAGAGTTGGGATAAATGGTTCATTCTTGGGCTGGTAATCAGTAACTAGTGATGTTCCGCAGGGGTCAGTACTGGGACCCCAACTCTTGATGTAATACCAACTGGAAATGTTATGTACGCTAAGTATGGTTATCAATCTTTAACTTAGACACTGTATTGTCATTGTTATAAATCCCTGGGTTAAAGTTGCCATGTGAAGGTACGGCAAGAACTTTTAAGGACACAATGTGACTAAGAGCAGACTTTCCATAATTCTGCACCAGTATCAACTGTTGCAGACAGTGAGGCTGGCAGTCTCCAGGCAGAAACCCCAGGAGGATGGGGTGGAGTCGGGGTTTTCGAGCGGGAAAAAGGAGAGCGACTGGAAGAGGAGAGGGCAGGAGCTCTGAAAAGAGGGCTCAGGAGGCAAATGGCTGCCGCATCCCGTCCCGGGCTTCCAAACTCGGCCGCCGCCCTTCGTATTACTAGCACTGCATCCTGAACTGGCTGGCTGCAAGTCACCAGTACCGGGGGATCGTCGTCTGAACCCAGATCTGCAAGGCAGAGGTCTGGGGAGAGCTGCTTGCCTCGTGCTGATGGGGAGCTACTTGGAAAAGCTGCAGAGAGAGAGAGAGAGAGTCACCAACTCCAGCTGCTGCTGTGAGCTCTGCATCCAGAACTCAAAGTGGGATTCAGTGATCATGAAGAGAATTCAACGAAGGGATTCGGAGTCATAAGTCTTGCAGACATTATACATACCATGAGCTCCAACGTAAGCGCGCCAACGAAAGAGTGCACTCGAATTTGGACACAGGGACAGTCCTTTGAATCCATGTAAATGGAGAATGTATGTTTATTATGTCTAGAGTCATTCTAATGTATGCAAATGTCTAATTTAGTTCATTGACCTGTAATCTTCTTATACTGTCTGATGTTAAAACTATAAAGTAAGATAGTTAGAATTAAGCCATTGTAGTAGTGATCTCCTTACTGGACTATAGAATACTGTCTACAACAGAGACCACATCTCACATATATCTAAAGAATCGTGAAGGGGTTACATTTTGGGGGCTCGTCCGGGATTGTGGTCTATTTATGTCAGTAAACTAACAGTATTGAATGCTCATTGCTAAGAGAGTGGTTTGTGGTTTCTACTGGGCTGTTTGAGCATAAAAGATGGATTTTATTGAGATTGAAGCTTGGTGCAAACGGAAGCAGATAGCTACTACCCATGCCATTGTGCTGAATGGTGTTGCTAACGATGCCCCTAATGATGTCTTGCTAAGGGCTCTGAATTGTGTCAAAGCCTTTGGAAAGGTTAGGATAGTTGAGCGCTGTGGTAAACCACTGTTTGTATTCCACTGTGTACATGTCTGTACATGCCTCGGCTGACTTATCCCACAAGTCCAGGTATAAAGGTGACTGCTCCACAGTCCCTCTGTATTCTGGACTGGTCGACCACTCGAGGCACACCTTCATTCTCTTGTTAATAAAAGCCTGTTAGTTACTCGCTTAACCTCAGTCTTTTGAGTGATTGATAGCACATCAATTTTATTAACAAGATTTTTTATAATGGAGAAGATCCTCACACCAGCATGCCTAGACTTAGACCATCGGGAGGCGGACGCATCCACCAAGTTTGCTCACTGGCTTAGGTGCTTTGAAAAATTCCTGATCGCCTCCGCTGCAACGGTCAAATCGGATGAGGACAAACTGGATGTCCTGACCTCCAAAGTGAACCACCGAGCGTACTCGGTCATCCAGGACGCAACCTCGTACACGGCTGCTATCAAGCTCCTCAAGGACCAGTACATGCGCCCAGTGAACGAAGTGTACGCCAGGCACCTCCTGGGGAGTCGTAAACAACAACCTGGGGAATCAACCGAGGAATACCTTCAGGCACTGTCTGTGCTTGGCCGGGCCTGTGGTTGTAAGGATGTAAAGGCCGCCGTGTACACAGAGGAACTTATCCGGGACGCTTTTGTAGTGGGCCACAGGTCCAATTACACCCGACAGCGACTGTTGGAGCAGAGTGACCTCAACCTCAACAAGGCCTCTGAACTCGCACTATCATTGGACGCAGCCTACCGGGGCATGGATGCCTACTCCTCTGCACCGTGGACGCCGCGGGGAATGACAGCCTGGGACACGGTAGGACCGTCTCATAGCGCCATGCCACCCCAGCCACATCCCAGCAACGGCCCAACTACCGCAGCAGTGTCCCAAGGCCAGAAATGCTACTTCTGTGGCCAGGCCAAACACCCCAGAGCGCGCTGCCCGGCGAAAAATGCGATCTGCACGGGCTGCGGGAAGAAGGGACACTACGCCAGCGTCTGCAGGGCCAAAGCCACCCCGAATCCCAGCAGCGCCGCGTGTGGGCCGTGCGGGCCGCCATCTTGGGCCTCCCCAGCCATGTGCGAACCACCGGAACAGCAGCCATTTTGGATACCTCCAGCCACATGGGGATCATGGACGCCGCCATCTTGGACGCCAGCCGGGACGCAGCAGGCCCCCAACACCGCCTCATCTGATACCCGCAACGACACACCGATCCCTACGCTGGCCTCCGTTACGCTGGACCAAGCGAGACCGCACCAACTGGCCCGGTCCACAATGGACATTAAGGTAAATGGTCACGAAACAATCTGCCTTTTTGACTCTGGGAGCACGGAGAGCTTCATCCACCCCGACATGGTGCGGCGTTGCTCTCTCCCAGTCCTGCCTGCGCACCAGCGGATTTCTATGGCCTCCGAGTCCCAGTCGGCGGACATTGGCGGCTACTGCGTGGTGACACTCTTAGTAGACGGGACTGTGCACGATCATTTTAAACTTCTGGTCCTGCCCCACCTCTGCGCTGCCGTTCTACTGGGGTTAGATTTTCAGTGCCACCTTAAAAGTGTTAAGATGGCGTACGGTGGACCCCTCCCCCCACTCACAGTCCGCAGCCAGCAGCTTCCAAATTGCCCGCCGCGCACCAGGTGCAACCTCTCCACACTCAGAGTCACCCCCCCCCACTGTTTGCTAACCTCACCCCCGACTATAAGCCCATCGCCACAAAGAGCAGGCGATACAGTGCCGGGGACAGGGTTTTCATTAAAACCGAAGTGGAGCGGCTCCTGAAGGAGGGGATTATTGAGGGCAGCACCAGCCCCTGGCGAGCCCAGGTTGTGGTCGTTAAGACCGGCGAGAAGCAGCGCCTGGTCATCGACTACAGCCAGACAATAAATCGCTACACCCTGCTGGACGCTTACCCACTCCCCCGCATAGCTGATATGGTCAACCAGATCGCGCAGTACTGCGTCTTCTCGACCATTGACCTGAAATCAGTGTACCACCAGCTCCCTATCCGCCCTGAGGACCGCCAGTATACTGCCTTTGAGGCAAACGGCCACCTCTATCACTTCCTTAGGGTTCCCTTTGGCGTCACCAACGGGGTCTCCGTCTTCCAAAGGGAGATGGACCGGATGGTCGATCAAAATGCGTTGCAGGCCACTTTCCCATATCTGGACAATGTGACCATCTGCGGCCATGACTTGCAGGACCATGATGCAAACCTCAAAAAATTCCTCTGCACCGCCCAACTCCTGAACCTGACGTATAACAAGGAGAAGTGCATATTCCACACAACCCGCCTCGCCATCCTTGGCTGTGTTGTGGAACACGGAGTCATCAGTCCCGACCCCGACCGGATGCGTCCCCTTATGGAACTCCCACTGCCCCACTGCCTCAAGGCCCTGAAGAGGTGCCTAGGGTTTTTCTCCTATTACGCCCAGTGGGTCCCCTACTATGCGGACAAGGCCCGTCCGCTGATCAAGTCCACCTCTTTTCCCTTGACGGCAGAGGCCCGCTTAGCCTTCCACCGTATCAAGGAAGACATTGCCAAAGCCACCATGCACGCAGTGGACGAATCCATCCCCTTCCAGGTGGAAAGCGACGCGTCCGACTTTGCCCTGGCCGCTACCCTTAATCAGGCGGGGAGACCCGTGGCCTTCTTTTCACGAACCCTCCAGGGCCCGGAGACCAGACACTCCGCTGTTGAGAAGGAGGCCCAGGCTATTGTGGAGGCTGTGCGTCATTGGAGGCACTACCTGGCCGGAAAACGATTTACCCTACTCACTGACCAGCGTTCAGTTGCTTTTATGTTTAACAACAAGCAGAGGGGCAAAATCAAAAACGACAAGATCTTGAGGTGGAGAATCGAACTTTCCACCTACAATTACGAGATCTTGTACCGGCCCGGGAAGCTCAATGAACCCCCGGATGCTCTATCGCGTGGCACCTGCGCCAGCGCGCAGATCGATAGACTGCAGGCCCTCCACAATGACCTCTGCCACCCGGGGGTCACCAGGTTCTTCCACTTCATCAAGGCCCGCAACCTGCCTTACTCCATTGAGGAGGTCAGGACCATGACCAGGAACTGCCAAGTCTGCGCTGAGTGCAAACCGCACTTTTATAGACCAGACAGGGCTCACCTGATAAAAGCCACTCGCCCCTTCGAGCGCCTGAGCGTTGATTTTAAAGGGCCTCTCCCCTCCTCCGACTGTAATGTGTACTTCCTCAACATTATTGATGAGTACTCCCGTTTCCCGTTCGCCATCCCCTGCCCGGACATGACCAGTGCTACGGTCATTAAATGTCTGAACGACCTCTTCACCCTGTTCGGTTTCCCCAGCTATATCCATAGCGACCGGGGCTCATCGTTTATGAGCGACGAACTCCGCCAGTACCTGCTTGCTAGGGGTATTGCCACAAGCAGGACCATCAGTTACAACCCCCGGGGGAAAGAGAGAATGCGACAGCTTGGAAGGCCGCCCTGCTAGCCTTAAAGTCTAGGGGCCTTCCGACCTCCCGCTGGCAGGATGTGCTCCCCGATGCGCTCCACTCTATTCGGTCACTGCTCTGCACTGCCACTAACGCCACCCCTCATGAGAAAATGTTTGTCTTTCCAAGGAAGCCCACATCGGGGACATCGCTACCGCCATGGCTGACGTCCCCAGGGCCGGTCCTACTGAGAAGACACGTGAGGACCCATAAAACGGACCCCCTGGTCGAGAGGGTCGACCTCCTCCACGCCAACCCCCAGTACACTTACATTGCGTACCCGGACGGGCGGGAGGACACAGTCTCCATAAAAGACCTCGCACCCTCGGGGGCCCCAGTAACCCACTACCCACTACCACCCCCCCCCACGATCCAATATCCAACCCCAGCAGACGGCACGCCTGGGCCCCGCGACCCGCTCGACACCCACGAGGACTACACACCAGTGCCCCAGCCTACGCGGGACTCGACGCCGGAAGCTTCACTACCCCTGCCATCGCCACGTCGATCACAGCGGCAGACAAGACCTCCGGAGAGACTCCAATACACAAACTTTTAATACACTTCACCCCGCCGGACTCATTTTTAAAGAAGGGGTGAATGTGGTAAACCACTGTTTGTATTCCACTGTGTACATGTCTGTACATGCCTCGGCTGACTCCGCCCACGAGTCCAGGTATAAAGGTGACTGCTCCACAGTCCCTCTGTATTCTGGACTGGTCGACCACTCGAGGCACACCTTCATTCTCTTGTTAATAAAAGCCTGTTAGTTACTCGCTTAACCTCAGTCTTTTGAGTGATTGATAGCGCATCAAGCGCTGCTTGGATACAGCTACCAAGAAGCAGCTTGTGTTGATCCAGACATCAGAGAACCTGAGAGGTCATGGTTTACCTGAGGCAGTTGGGCTTTCTGAAGAGGCTGGTCCCTGGCCAGTTCAGTTTGTCCCTATTACTATTAAGGAAGAAGAAGGGTTTCAGACCAAGTTGTTGTCATTCTTGAGACAAGAAGGAAAGACTGTTGCTGATGTCAAAGGTCTGATAGGTCCTTCGGCCCTGGATATGAACACTCAGTTGGTCAGTGCCATTAGTTCTCTGGTGGATAAATGCACCAATCTGCCCTTCGAGGCTCAGGGATACCGTAAGCTCCGTATGTTCTCAGGAGTGAGACCAACTCCCAGTGGGGAAGAGGAGTACGACGCCTGGGCTGAGCAGACCCTGTCTCTGCTAGAGGAATGGCAGTGCAGTGACAATGTGAAGAGGCAGAGAATAGTAGAAAGCCTTAAGGGTCCTGCTGCTGACATTGTAAGATTCTTAAAGGCGCAGAACACCTCTGCTACTTCCTTTGACTACATGCAGGCTCTAGAAACTGCCTTTGGAACTGCTGAAACCATTTCAGATTTGATGGTCAGATTCAGAAGCACATTCCAGTGTGAGGGAGAGAAGCTGTCCAGTTATCTGCTGAGAATAGACAAACTGCTGCATTGTATGTTACGGAAAAGAGGGATTGAGTTGCCTGAAATGAATCGGTTCCGCATTGAACAGGTTGTGCGAGGTGCATTGCTCGAAGACATGACTGCTCTTCGCATACGCATGACCCATAAGTTGCGAGATCCACCTACCTTCACTGAGCTGCTAAGGGAAGTCAGAGAGGAGGAGGATATGCTTCAGGCCCGGAATGTAGCAAAGAGTGCTGTGATGTCCAAGCTTGTGACTCCTGTTACTGTTCCTACTCCTAAGGGTGATGTCAACCCTGAGATGGAACAGCTGAAGAAGGAAATAAATGTCATGAGAGCCGAGATGGCATATTTTCGGTCTAAGCCCAACACAGAAAGGGATGACGCACGGGTGCAAAAGGTTGAACACCCTGCGAAGTCTAACAGCAAAATGAATGATTCCTCTAAAAGATATCCCCATGAAGGAGATAGACCTGGAGTCTTTTGTTATAACTGTGGAAAGGTTGAACACCCTGCGAAGTCTAACAGCAAAATGAATGATTCCTCTAAAGGATATCCCCATGAAGGAGATAGACCTGGAGTCTTTTGTTATAACTGTGGAAAGGATGGACATTTCAAGCGAGAATGTAGAGGTGAGGAAAATCTAAAGAAAGTAAATGACCGCCTCATAAAACTTACCAAGAAGTCGGGAAACTACAAAAGGGGCACAGTAACGGAACGGCCTGCTGTCCCTGTAGTTAAGACACGTTCCGCTAAGTGCAATAATAGACGAGGGGAGAAGAAAGTCATCGCAACAAAGGTTCTTGGAACAGTAAAGTGGTTCAACGTACGAAATGGCTATGGATTCATCAACAGGAATGATACAAAGGAAGATGTATTTGTACATCAGACTGCCATAAAGAAGAATAACCCACGGAAATATCTACGCAGTGTTGGTGACGGTGAAACTGTGGAGTTTGACGTAGTGGAAGGTGAAGAGGGTGCAGAGGCGGCAAACGTCACTGGTCCAGGTGGAGTTCCAGTTCAAGGAAGCCGATATGCCGCGGACCAAAATCGTTGCCGTCACTACAACCCTCGCCACCGAGGGCCACCACGTAATTACCAACAGAGCGTTGACGCGGATGCTCTGTCTCGTCGCCCACACTGCTGGAGGCCAGGGTGGAGAGATGTTGCTTCAGCAGATGTGAAAGTGGTGTGTCGGATGTCCGTGGTATCTGGACCAAAGAATTCATTTCATGCCCGAGAGATTGACCATTTGGGAGCGTCAATGCATGCTGTTCCCCAGGCATTTTGCAACCTTTCCAGTTTGGATGTACAAAACTTACCCATGTTGTGTTCATCTGAAATATCCAAAGTACAACAGGAGGATCCCTGTATTCATGAGGTGTTTTCAGCTCTCCGTCTGGATGATATTACACAGATCGACAAATCAAAACATCCTGACTGTCGTCTGCTCCTAAGAGAATGGGACTGCTTGGAAATTAAAGAGGGAGTGTTGTGTAGAATCACTCACCCACCCACTAAACCATGTCATTCACAGTTGGTCCTGCCTGAAAAGTACAGGGAAATAGTGATGAAGTCTTTGCATGATGACGCAGGTCATCTGGGAGTAGATAAGACCTATGGGATGGTCAAGGACAGATTCTATTGGCCGCGTATGAAGTCTGCGGTTGAGGAGTTCTGCAAGTCCTGTGCACGTTGTGTCCAGAGAAAGACTTTACCTAAAAGGGTTGCTCCTCTGTTTCACATGCAAAGTGACTAGGAGTGCCAAGTGTAATGGTAGCCCCTACGGTTCGATATGTTACCTCCCTTTATACATGGTTGGGAAGCATGCAACCACTTATGTGTAAAGTTCATTAGTCATGGGGACATGCCTATATTTGGTAGGGGGGGGAGTGTAATACCCACTGGAAATGTTATGTACGCTAAGTATGGTTATCAATCTTTAACTTAGACACTGTATTATCATTGTTATAAATCCCTGGGTTAAAGTTGCCATGTGAAGGTACGGCAAGAACTTTTAAGGGCACAATGTGACTAAGAGCAGACTTTCCATAATTCTGCACCAGTATCAACTGTTGCAGACAGTGAGGCTGGCAGTCTCCAGGCAGAAACCCCAGGAGGAAGGGGTGGAGTCGGGGTTTTCGAGCGGGAAAAAGGAGAGCGACTGGAAGAGGAGAGGGCAGGAGCTCTGAAAAGAGGGCTCAGGAGGCAAATGGCTGCCGCATCCCGTCCCGGGCTTCCAAACTCGGCCGCCGCCCTTCGTATTAGTAGCACTGCATCCTGAACTGGCTGGCTGCAAGTCACCAGTACCGGGGGATCACCGTCTGAACCCAGATCTGCAAGGCAGAGGTCTGGGGAGAGCTGCTTGCCTCGTGCTGATGGGGAGCTACTTGGAAAAGCTGCAGAGAGAGAGAGAGAGAGTCACCAACTCCAGCTGCTGCTGTGTGCTCTGCATCCAGAACTCGAAGTGGGATTCAGTGATCGTGAAGAGAATTCAACGAAGGGGTTCGGAGTCGTAAGTCTTGCAGACATTATACATACCATGAGCTCCAACTTAAGCGCGCCAACGAAAGAGTGCACTCGAATTTGGACACAGGGACAATCCTTTGAATCCATGTAAATGGAGAATGTATGTTTATTATGTCTAGAGTCATTCTAATGTATGCAAATGTCTAATTTAGTTCATTGACCTGTAATCTTCTTATACTGTCTGATGTTAAAACTATAAAGTAAGATAGTTAGAATTAAGCCATCGTAGTAGTGATCTCCTTACTGGACTATAGAATACTGTCTACAACAGAGACCACATCTCACATATATCTAAAGAACTGTGAAGGGGTTACATTTACAATCTATATTAATGATTTGGAGGAAGGGACCGAGTGCAACATATCCAAGTTTGCCGACGATACAAAGATGGGAGGGAAAGCAGTGAATAAGGAGGACATAAAAAAACCTGCAAAAGGACATAGACAGGCTAGTTGAGTGGGCGGAGATTTGGCAGATGGAATATAATATTGGAAAGCGTGAGGTTATGTACTTTGGCAGGAAAAATCAAAGAGCAAGTTATTATCTAAATGGAGAGAAACTGCAAAGTGCTACAGTACAAAGGGATCTGGGAGTCCTGGTGCATGAAACACAAAAAGTTAGTATGCAGGTGCAGCAGGTGATCAGGAAGGCCAATGGAATCTTGGCTTTTATTGCAAGGGAGATAGAGTATAAAACAGGGAAGTCTTGCTGCAGTTATATAGGGTATTGGTGAGGCCACACCTGGAATACTGCATGCAGTTTTGGTTTCCATATTTAAGAAAAGATATACTTGCCCTCGAGGCGGTTCAGAGAAGGTTCACTCGGTTGATTCCGGAGATGAGGGGGTTGACGTATAAGGAAAGGTTGAGTAGGTTGGGCCTCTACTCATTGGAGTTCAGAAGAATGAGAGGCGATCTTATTGAAACATATAAGATTGTGAGGGGGCTTGATTGGGTGGATGTGGTGAGGATGTTTCCACTGATGGGTGAGACTAGAACTAGGGGGCATAATCTTAGAATAAGGGGCTGCCCTTTCAAAACTGAGATGAGAAGAAACTTCTTCACTCAGAGGGTAGTAAATCTATGGAATTTGCTACCCCAGAGAGCTGTGGAAGCTGCAACATTAAATAGATTTAAAACGGAGATAGACAGTTTCTTAGCAGATAAGGGAATTAGGGGTTACGGGGAGCGGGCAGGGAAGTGGACGTGAGTCTAGATTCGGATCAGCCATGATCCTATTGAATGGCGGAGCAGGCCCGAGGGGCCGTATGGTCTACTCCTGCTCCTACTTCTTATGTTCTTATGTCTCTGAAGGTGGCGGGACATATTGAGAGTGGTTAGCAGAGCATATGGGATCTTGGGCTTCATAAATAGAGGTATTGAGTACAAAAGTAGAGAAGTTATGCTGAACCTTTATAAAGCGCTGGTTAGGCCACAACTGGAGTATTGCGTCCAGTTCTGGTCACCACACTTTAGGAATGATGTGAAGGCCCTTGAGAGGGTGCAGAGGAGATTTACCAGAATGGTTCCGGGGATGGGGGATCTTAGTTACAAGGACAGGTTGGAGAAGCTGGAATTGTTTTCATTAGAGCAAAGGAGGTTGAGGGGTGATTTGATCGAGGTGTACAAGATTATGACGGGTTTGGATAGGCTAGACAGGGAAAGGCTGCTCCCACTAGTTGATGGTACCAGGACTAGGGGACACAAATTTAAAGTTTTGGGCAAGAGACACAGGGGGGACGTGAGGAAAATCTTTTTTTCGCTGCGAGTGGTGAGGACCTGGAACTCGCTGCCAACGGAAGTGGTGGAAGTGGAGACACTCAATGTTTTCAAGGGGAGACTGGATAGGCACTTGAGGGAAATAAACTTGCAGGGCTACGGGGATAGAGCGGGGGAATGGGACTGACTGGATTGCTCTACAGAGAGCTGGCATGGACGCGATGGGCCGAATGGCCTCCTTCTGTGCCATTATGACTCTATGGGGGTGATTTTCCCAGCCCTGGGGAAGCGGGATTGGAGGCGGGACTGCCGGGAAAATGGCAGAATCTGGGGCCCATCCCGCCCCCAACCCGCCTCCGTGCCATCTACCCAGGAGGCAGGTAGTCGACCCGCGCCGGGTCCTGTCTCCTGGAGGCAGGAAGAGGATTACAGCCACTTAACTGCCTGGAATCCCCGCCAGGGTCACCGAGGTGAACAGTGGGTCTGAGGGGGTCTGCGGGGTCCAAATATGCGCTGTGAATGTGAGTGATGGGTTCAAGTGTGGAGAGGTAAGTGTGTGAGGTGAGTGAAAAGTGATAGAAAATGTTTACTTACCTTTGATTCTTCCTGCAGGCTTCAACAGTTGGGGAACCGGAGGCTCCGGCATCTCTCTGGCAGAGATGACAAATGGCCGCTGCATTCTCTGATGCAACAACCATCTCATTTCTGCTCACAAAAGAGGTTTGATGAGCCTTGAAGACAAGGACTCATCAAACAACAGAGAATGTCAGTGTTCGACAGCTTCACAGAGCTGTCAAATGATGACAATTCAGCTGTCAAAAATTTTTGACAGATGAAACGTCATACGCTGACGTTCTCTGTAACCGGCTTCCCTTTAATTGGCCTGCTATGCCCGCTGGGCAGGCTTAACAAGGTCAATCAAGGGAAAATAGCGTGGATTGGCCACAAGTCGATTGAGGCGGGACTAAAACCCGACAAGCATCAGTCCCGCCTCCAACGCACCCCCATTGGCAAAATCACTCCCTTATATTCTATGTTTTCAGCTGCTTGTGCCTTCTTTTATAAATATATTTTGTTGTTGGCTAAAAGTACACTCTGGATATAATGGTCACAGCTAATAATTACTATTTCTGCAAACCATAATTGCTTCAAATTTGAAGTATTATCAAAAGATGCTGTGAGGTATTTTTCTTTATCTCTTTCTCTGTGTCTGTCTTTCTTTTAATCATTGATCTAGGTTCCCTCTTTAAAGTGAAGAAAACAGTTTATAATAGTTTTAAGATTACTTTAAAAACTTCTGAAGTCCATCTTCCAGCTTGCTTTCAAATCATTTGGACTGACAAATATACATTTTGTGTAAACAACCATTGCCTTCACATTCTCCGAAAGAAGAAACCAGAAGCGCTATGATCTCTCTCTCTGAGCTAGACGCTCTCTCTCTGAAGTAAAGGTAAATCAACTAATAATGGTGTAAATATGACATTTTACTTTGAAGATCTTTTGTTCAGGCTTGCTTCGAAATGATTCAGCGAAATAAAGAAACTACGAAACCTCTCGCTACATGAGTGGTATACTTCCACTTGCACTGAACATACTGACACATCTTGTGAAACATAGAAACGTGGAAGATAGGAGCAGGAGTAGGCCATTCGGCCCCTCGAGCCTGCTCCGCCATTTAATGAGATCATGGCTGATCATCCAAATTCAGTACCCTGTCCCTGCCTTCTCCCCATATCCCTTGATGCCTTTAGCCTTAAGAAATATATCCAACTCCTTCTTGAATATATTTAATGAACTGGCCTCCACTGCCCTCTGTGGCAGAGAATTCCACAGGTTCACCACTCTCTGGGTGAAGAAATTCCTCCTCATCTCAGTCCTAAATGGCTTACCCCTTATCCTTAGACTATGACCCCTGGTTCTGGACTCCCCGGCCATCAGAAACAACCTTCCTGCATCTAGTCTGTCCAGGCCTGACAGAATTTTATAGGTTTCAATGAGATCCCCTCTCAATCTTCTAAACTCCAGTGAGTATAAGCCCAATTGACACAATCTCTCCTCATACGTCATTCCTGCCATCCCAGGTATCAGCCTAGTGAATCTTCGCTGCACTCCTTCCATGGCAAGAACGTCCTTCCTCAGATAAGGCGACCAAAACTGCACACAATACTCAAGGTGCGGTCTCACCAAGGCCCTGTACAACTGCAGCAAGACATCTTTGTTCCTGTACTCGAACCCTCTTGCTACGAAGGCCAACATACCATTTGCCTTCTTAACCGCCTGCTGCACCTGCATGCTTACCTTCAGCGACTGGTGCACAAGAACACCCAGGTCTCTTTACACTTCCCCTTCTCCCAATCTATTGCCATTCAAATAATAATCTGCCTTCCTGTTTTTGCCACCAAAGTGGATAACCTCACATTTATCCACATTATAGTGCATTTGCCATGTTTCTGCCCAATCACCCAACCTGTCCAAATCGTACTGGAGTTTCACGACACCCTCCTCACAGCATACCCTCCCACCCAGCTTTGTGTCGTCTGCGAATTTGGAGATATTACATCCAATTCCCTCGTCCAGATCATTAATATATATTGTGAACAGCTGGGGTCCTAGGACCGATCCTTGCGGTACCCCACTAGCCACTGCCTGCCACTCGGAAAATGACCCGTTTATTCCAACTCTTTGCTTTCTATCTGCCAATCAGTTCTCTATCCAAGCCAATACCTTGCCCCCAATCCCATGTGCCTTAATTTTGCACGCTAATCTCTTATGCGGGACCTTATCAAAAGCCTTCTCAAAGTCCAAATACACCACATCCACTGGTTCTCCCTTATCTATTTTACCAGTTACATCCTCAAAAAATTCCAGTAGATTAGTCAAGCACGATTTACCTTTTGTAAATCCATGTTGACTTTGTCCGATCCTGTCACTGCTTTCCAAGTGCTCTGCTATTACATCTTTTATAATGGACTCTAGCATTTTCCCCACTACCGATGTCAGGTCTATAATTCCCCGCTTTTTCTCTACCACCTTTTTGAAATAGTGGGGTAACATTAGCTACCCTCCAATCCATGGGTACTGTTCCAGAGTCTATCGAGTTCTGGAAGATGACCAGCAATGCATCTACTATCTCCAGGGCCACTTCCTTAAGTACCCTAGGATGTAGATTATCAGGCCCTGGGGATTTATCGGCCTTCAATCCCATCAACTTCCCCAACACCATTTCCCTACAAATACTGATTTCTTTCAGTTTCTCCCTCTCATTAGCCCCTATGTTCCCCGACATCTCTGGGAGGTTATTTCTGTCCTCCTTTGTGAAGACAGAACCAAAATATGTATTTAATTGGTCTGCCATTTCTTTGTTCCCCATTATAAATTCCCCTGATTCTGACTGTAAGGGACCTACGCTTGACTTCACCAATCTTTTTCTCTTCACATATCTATAAAAGCTTTTACAGTCAGTTTTTATGTTCCCTGCAAGCTTACTTTCATAATCTATTTTCCCCCTCTTAATTAATCCCTTTGTCCTCCTTTGCTGAATCCTAAACTGCTCCCAATCCTCAGGTTTGCTGCTTTTTTTGGCCAATTTATATGTCCTCTCTTTGGATCTTATGTTATCCCTAATTTCCCTTGTTAGCCACGGTTGAGTCACCTTTTTTGATTTATTTTTATGCCAAACTGGGATAAACAAATTCTGTAGTTCATCCATGCGATCTTTGAATGTTTGCCATTGCCTATCCACCGTCAACCCTTTGAGTGACATTCCCCAATCAATCCTACCCAACTCTCGTCTCATACCATCTTAGTTCCCTTTATTCTCCACACTGCACATGCTCAGACCAGGGCACTCTAATTATTGCAAAGCACACCGTTCTAGTTGCCATGGCACGGTGGGTAGCTCTCTCACCTCTGTGTCAGAAGGTTGTGGGTTCAAGTCCCACTCCAGAGACTTGAGCACAAAAATCTAAGCTGACACTCCCACTGCAGTGCTGAGGGAGTGCTGTACTGTCGGAGGTGCCGTCTTTCGGATGAGATGTTAAACTGAGACCCCGACTGCTCTCTCAGGTGGATGTAGAAGATCCCATGGCTCTATTTCGAAGAAGAGCAGGGGAGTTAACCCCGGTGCCCTGGCCAATATTTATCCCTCAATCAACATCACTAAAACAGATTGGCTGTAAAGTGCTTTGGGAGGTCTGGTGGTCATACAAGCCTTTCCTATCTTTTACATGTTGGGATGTCAGTGTGGGAACACTTGTGCGGGAAGACTTGAGTGGGAAGGAATGGGGCATGAAGGCAATTGTGGTACCTCCTGCACATTGCTGGTATCTGCCCTTTCCTCCCCTTTGGAGAGATTACACAAACTAGGATTGTATTCATTGGAATTTAGAAGGTTCAGGGGTGATTTGATCAAAGCTTTCAAGATATTAAGAGGAACTGATAGGGTAGCTAGAGAGAAGCTATTTCTGCTGGTTAGGGAGTCTAGGACTAGGGGGCAGAGTCTAGAAATTGGAGCCAGGCCTTTCAGGACTGAAGTTAGGAAACACTTCGACACACAAAGGGTGGTAGAAGTTTGGAACTCTCTTCCACAAACAGCAGTTCATACTAGGCCAATGTTAATTTTACACCTGAGATTGATAGATTTTCGTTAACCAAAGGTATTAAGGGATATGGTGGCAGCTGTTGCCTCACAGCGCCAGGGACCCGGGTTCGAATCTGGCCTCGGGTGACTGTCTGTGTGGAGTTTGCACATTCTCCCCGTGTTTGCGTGGGTTTCCTCCAGGTGCTCCGGTTTCCTCCCACAGTCCAAAGATGTGCGGGTTAGGTTGATTGGCTATGATAAATTGACCCTTAGTGTTAGGGGGATTAAATACGTGGGGTTACGGGGATAGGGTGGGATATGTGTTGGTGTAGGGGTTACGGGGGTCGGGTGGGATATGTCGGTGCAGGCTCGATGGGCCGAAATGGCCTCTATCTGCACTGTGGGGTTTCTGTGATTTCTGTGATATGGGGCAAAGACGGGTATATGGAGTTAGGTCACAGATCAGCCACGATCTCCTTGAATGGCGGAACAGGCTCGAGGGGCTAAATGGCCTCCTCCTGTTCCTATGTTCTCTCCACTTCCTCCAGACTTGGAGTACTGAAGTCAATTGTATTACATCTGCTGCCATAAGTTCAACACAGGCTGTGGCCTTCCTGACTGTGTTTCACACTGCACAGTATACCTACCAACTGAGCCACTGGAGAAGCCACCATCAGAATCATAGACATCTTTAGAAATGATTATGGTGCAATTTTATCTTTCTTTTCAATTTCAAAACTTGAATGAGGTACTCGTAGCACAGAAATTGCTGCTGGTGCACCACTCATAAGAAGATAAGAACATAAGAAATAGGAGCAGGAGTAGGCCATTTGGCCATGGCTGATCTTCTACCTCAACTCCACCTTCCCGCACTATCCCCATATCCCTTAATTCCTTTCGTTCCCAAAAATTTATCGGCCTCTGTCTTGAATACACTCAACGATTCAGCATCCACAGCCCTCTGGGGTAGAGAATTCCAAAGATTCACCACCCTCTGAGTGAAGAAATTTCTCCTCATCTCAGTCCTAAATGGCCGACCCCTTATTCTGAGACTGTGACCCCTGGTTCTAGATTCTCCAGCTAGGGGGAAACATTTTCTGAGCATTAACCCTGTCACGCCCCTTAAGAATTTTCATGGGTTAACCATGAGACACTAAAAGCTTTCGAGATCTACGAAGCCTGCTGGTTTACTTATAGTTTTGTTGTTCCCGGTGTATAGGCTAAAATGTAGGATATATCTCCCACACAGTGAACCAGCCAATGAAAAGGGAAAAGCATTAATCCTCTTAGTCAGCTTTGAACTGCAATTAGGATACAGTTAATAGCATTGGGAAAGCAAAGGCAGATGTTCAGTCCACAACATTGCTGCGGATTTTGGGCATTGAAGATTGGGGGAAACCATTTTGCAGATCAGGCACTTGAAGCACCATTGCAAGTGAGAGGAGGCACACAGTTTATGATACCGATGGACATGCCTCCCCTCCCCAGAAGCAACAGGCATGGAAGGAGATGGTTGAAAGTGTACGGCGCAAGTCAGCCAAGTCGTTCCTGGACATTGCAAACTCACATTCAGGGCCCTCACAGTGCACAGCTCATGGAGGTCTATGACTAGCAGGATCCCAGCCTGCACACTCACTTCTTTCACAATGGTATGAGTTAGATGTAGTAGGTTCGTTGCCGTACATTTTCAAAATTATGAGGGGTCTAGACAGCGTAGCTAGAGAGAAACTGATCCCATTGGCGGAAGGCTGGAGAACCAGAGGACACAGATTTAAGGTGTAACATGAATCAGTCATTCATGAAAGAAAGACTTATGAAATAATACTGAGCGGCCTATGGGTGGCGCTGTCCAGGGAGAGTATAAATACTCGGGCACGGGCCCAGCTTGCGCAGGACATTCTTAACAGGAACTAGTGAAGGACACAACTAGACCTCCATGTTGTAAAACAGTTGATTGAAGCTTTGTTTAACGCTTAGACCAAGTGCCTAGTAATTTTCTTACATCAAGGTGACTGGCAGAAGAACCAAAGGCGACATGAGGAAATACTTGTTTTACCCAGCGAGTGGTTAGGATCTGGAATGCACTGCCTGAAAGAGTGGTGGAGGCAGATTCAATTAGGGCTTTCAAAAGGGAATTGGATAAGTACCTGAAGGAAAAAAAATTGCAGGACTACGGGGAAAGGGCAGGGGAGTGGGACTAGCTGAAGTGCTCTTGCAGAGAGCCGGCATGGGCTGGACGGGCCAAATGGCCTTCTACTGTGCTGTAACCGTTCAATGATTCTGAAAGGAGGCACAGGCCTTCACACTGTACTCATTAAAGGAAATAAGCACTGTCTATTGGACTTGAACATTGTGCCGAGAATTTATTTGTCATTTGTTACAATATCTTAGCAGCCCTGATAAAGATATCAATTAATGGTGTTTATAGAGCTGTGTGTGTGATCGAGTAGAACATGGTGATATGAGTATCATTACTTAGCAGATACCATGTTTTCTCAATTGAGAAGCGGTGTAGCTGTGGCATTTCTTGGAAGCTTATCTGGAACTAGTGCTTGCCATACTAGTCTTCATTGCTGCGAATTCCTCATTAGCATTTCCAACCTCCTACTGCGCTATAACTTTGCTATACTCATCAGTAGGCTGCATGCTGAGGCCTCCTTACAAGGCAAGGTAATGGACCCTGGGGTAGGCAACAATTATTCTGGAAACCTGAGGTGAGGCGGGGAGAGTGGACTCTAAGGGCGGGATAGGCCCTTAAGGCCCTTAACAACCACTTAATAGCCTCTATAATCCCATTTTGAGAGGCCTTTCTGATTTTTAGTCATTCCCCCATCCCTCATGCCTCCTCTGGAACACGCCAGGAAATCCTGGCGGCCTCACAATTGGATTGCTTACTAACAGCTGCAGCTCCACCATTACAAAGGAGTTTTCACCAATGATCATTTGCAGGTGGCAGAACTTTGTTGTTTCAGGTCTGGGGGAACTTTTAGCAGGCATACTCAGTGTTGTGGAAGTTTGGAGTCTGACACCCATCTCCAGTGTGACCTCTTGGGAAACCCCTCTCCCCACCTTGACTAAGCGCTTCCTCAACTGAGGCATATACCAGAAGCATGGCGACCATTTAATTCTTTTCCTCCTGGACATCAGATTCAGATGAAGACCAGCCATGGCAGCAGCAGAACCATGAGAAACAGCAGCACCAACAGCAGGAGCATCAACAGGAGCGCCAAGCTGCTAGTCACCCACCTGAAGATGCACAGGCCAGAAGTCGCCAGAGCGCGACCATATTGCTGCCCGGGATGCAAGGGACGCACTCATGTTGGTCACATTTGCTTAGCCTGTACAATCAAACACTTTTGCCTCGCACCTTCTTACCAGAGCATCGACAATGGACAAGAACCTACGGATTCCTATCACTCTGACCACCATACTGACAATTGCAAGCCGCTCTAAGCCCTCAATGTGGAAGTCCCATTTGCGAAATTACACAGGCCACAACTTCAACAGTTTGCCATCAGAATTTTTTATCACAACAAGCAACTGGTGGCATTTCAAAAATAAACACAACCTAACACCCAAGTGACTACCCTTGTGAACACTTGTGCATTATGTTCCTCTTATGCGTGCTCCTACATGGTGCTTCCCCTGTGGCTTCAGCAGATGTGGAGGTCCCTTGCACACTTTCTTGCTGCTCCTGTCTCGACACCTTTGGCGGGCGTCCTCTGGGGTTGCGAACCTGTGAGGGCTCGGCAACAGTCTGCTGCTCCTGCGGCTGTGCAGGGGATGAGACGCCGATCTCAGTTGGGTGAGGGCTCTGGTGGGGCTCTGACCAAGGGCTTTGCAGTGGCATGGTCGTTTGAGCGCTTGGAGAGGAGCCCCCACTTCCTTGTTGTCTGCCGTTAACATCCCTCTCATGGGTCAACCCCACTTCAAAGCTAGCGAGTGGCTTGACAGCACCTTGCTGCAATTCAGGGGGGCCATGAGGACCCGTTTCTGCACTGGAAGTCCTATTCAAGAGGACTTCCATGAAGGTCTGGTTTCTATGCTCAATAGCTGACCATCGCTTCTCAAGAGATGCCAGTCTATTCTGAACAATGACCATGTTTTCTACACTCTGACGACTTAGCTCCTCTTTGGCCATAGCTATCCTCTCCTCTACTGTAGCCATCCTTTCCATGGAGTTTGCCATCCTTTCTGTGGTGATGTGTTCATGCGCCAATGCCTCCACAAAGGCTCTGCTCATGTTCGCGATGGACTCCTCCATTCGGTCGACATTCGCAGCGACCCTGGAGACAAAACCTGCCAGAGGCTCCTGCACCTGTTCCTGGAGTTCCAGCACCGCTCTTGTTCTGGATGGACCCGGAGGCACAGGGTCGATATGCAGCTGAGCCGAGCTGGCAGAGTCCTGCGCCCTCTGATGAGGACTCTCCACTGCTGTCCCTGTCTCCACCATCTGCTGATGCTCACTTGTGAGCTGTGATACACCAGGTGCCAACACTATTCTATCTCGCGAAGATCCCACCGAGGTGTGAGTGTTTGCGCTGGTGCTGGGTGTGCTGAATTCTGCTGACGAAGCGCCCTCAGAAGTTGCAGCATCCTCTGAGGGGTCTGGAGGCTCAGGCTGTTCCAACTGGACAGTGGGGATGGGGGCATTCGATGGTCCTGTCGGGGAGTAAAAGAAAGAGTTCGAGATGTGAGGTCAAGGTTACATGAACATTGAATAGTGCAGATGATCATAAGTCAATCTGTTAGAGCATCAGATTCATTTTCAGTGACTTATGCAATGTCAATGAGAGAGATGATAAACTATTCTGTCACCAGCTTGCTGCGATGCGCCCATCTGTCCGTCCCCCATGATATGCCATCAATAACTCAAAGACAAGGATTCAACTGAAGGCTTTTAATCACTAAGAACATTGCAGCATTGCAGGTCTTCCCACATCGGGTTCATCTGGTAGGAATGACTCATACAGCTCTTGAGACCTTTATATGGCAAAAGACAGGGGCGTAGCCAATACACACAATAGGAACAAAAGGGGGCGGTTCACACAATACAAGCAGGTAAAACACATGGGCTGATGAAGGCATATATTTCATCACATTCACCCCTTCTACAGATTTAGTCTGTCCAGGGGTGTGATAGTCCTTCCTGAACGTCGCAACAGTACCTCGGGTTCCGACCGGGATTCCGTGGTGCCCTCCTGGGCATACCCATGTGCTGGGGGTGTTGCAGGTACTTCTGGGGGCGGTGAGGATACCTCTGGGGATGGTGGAGGTTCTTCTGGGGGTGGTGGTGATGGGTCGTCATCGTCACTTCCTGCCGAGGCGAGGTCCTTTATGGACACGGTGTCTTCACGCCCGTCGGCGTGCTTGACGTACGCATACTGTGGGTTTGCGTGGAGTAGGTGTACTGCCTCCACAAGGGGATCCGTTTTGTGGCCCCTCACATGCTTCCGTAACAGGACTGTCCCTGGGGTGGAGAGCCACGAGGGTAGGGATACTCCTGAGGTTGATTTGCGGGGAAAAACAAACATCTTCTCGTGGGGAGTGGCGTTAGTGGCAGTACACAGTAGCGACCTTATCGAGTGGAGTACGTCTGGGAGGACCTCCTGCCAGCGGGAGGTGGGGAGGCCTTTAGACCTTAGTGCTAAGGTGACCGCCTTCCACACTGTCGCGTTCTCCCTCTCCACTTGCCCATTACCCCGGGGGTTATAACTAGTGGTCTGACTCGTGGCTATCCCCTTCGACAGCAGGTATTGGCGCAGTTCATCGCTCATGAACGACGCCCCCCTGTCAGTGTGGATGTAGTTAGGCGTGCCGAACGTGCAAAACAGGTTGCCGAGGCACTTGATGACCGTGGCACTGGTCATATCTGGGCAGAGGTAGGCGAATGGGAAGCGGGAGTACTCGTCCACCATGTTGAGAAAGTACACATTGCGGTCGGTGGAGGGGAGTGGTCCCTTGAAATCTAAGCTCAGGCGCTCGAATGGCCGTGTAGCTTTGATCAGGTGGGCTCGGTCGGGCCTGAAAAAACGGGGCTTGCATTCCGCACAGGTGCGGCAGTCCCTGGTCATAGACCGGACCTCCTCGATGGAATAGGGCAGGTTACGGGATTTTATAAAGTGGAATAGCCGGGTGACCCCCGGGTGGCAGAGGCCATTGTGGAGGCCCTGTAGCCTGTCCCCCTGGATGCTGGCACACATCCCTCGTGATAGGGCATCGGGGGATTCGTTGAGGGCCCCCGGCCTATATATTATGTCGTACTCAAACGTGGAGAGTTCGATCCGCCACCTGAGCATTTTGTCGTTCTTGATCTTCCCCCTCTGTTTGTTGTTAAACATGAAGGCTACCGACCGCTGGTCGGTAAGCGGGGTGAAGCGTTTGCCGGCTAGGTAGTGCCTCCAGTGCCGCACTGCCTCCACTATGGCCTGGGCCTCCTTCTCTACCGAGGAGTGCCTGATCTCGGGCCCTTGGAGGGTTCTTGAGAAAAAGGCTACGGGCCGCCCATCCTGGTTGAGGGTGGCTGCTAAAGCGAAGTCGGACGCATCGCTTTCGACCTGGAAAGGGATGTTTTCGTCCACTGCCCGCAGCGCGGCCTTCTCAATGTCGTGTTTAATGCTGTTGAAGGCGGCGTGGGCCTCGGCCGTGAGCGGGAAGGACGTTGATTTCAGGAGGGGACGGGCCTTGTCGGAATAATTGGGGACCCATTGGGCGTAATAGGAGAATAACCCCAGGCACCTTTTCAGGGCCTTGGGAGTGTTTGGTAGGGGTAGCTCCCGTAGGGGGCGCAATCGGTCGGGGTTCGGACCGATTTCCCCGTTTTCCACCACGCAGCCCAGGATACAGAGGCGCGTGGTGCTAAAGACACACTTATCCTCGTTGTAGGTGAGATTGAGTCTGAGGACAGTTTTCAGAAATCTCGCGAGGTTCGAGTCGTGGTCTTGCTGGTTGTGGCCGCAGATGGTGACATTGTCTAGGTATGGGTAGGTGGCTGTTAACTGGTTCTCATCGACCATGCGGTCCATCTCCCGCTGGAAGACCGAGACCCCATTCGTTACCCCAAAGGGGACTCTGAGGAAGTGGTAGAGACGTCCGTTCGCCTCGAAGGCAGTGTATGGACGGCTCTCCGGCCTACTGGGGAGCTGGTGGTATGCCAATTTTAGGTCGATGGTGGAAAACACCCGGTATTGCGCGATTTGGTTAACCATATCCGCTATGCGGGGCAGAGGGTAGGCGTCTAGCTGGGTGTATAGATTAACCGTCTGGCTATAATCTATCACCATCCGCTTCTTTTCGCTACCCTTAACTACTACTACCTGGGCGCGCCACGGGCTGGTACTGCATTCGATGATACCCTCCCGCTTGAGTCTTTCTACTTCCGACGCAATGAACCGTCTATCCTCCCAGCTGTACCGCCTACTCTTGGTCGCTATGGGTCGACAGTTGGGTGCGAGGTTGGCGAACAGAGATGGCGGCTTGACCTTCAGGGTAGCCAGACCGCACACTGTGAGGGGCGGCTGGGACCCACCGTAGGTAAGCGTGATACTTTGGTGGTGGCACTGGAAGTCCAGACCCAAGATCACGCTCACACAGAGATCTGGCATTATCAATAGTTTAAAATCTCTGTAATCATTGCCTTTTACCGACAACATAACCGCGCAGAAACCTGTAATTTTTGAGGTATGAGTCTTATCGGCCATGGCGATTTTGCCCTGTGTGAGGACTATCGTTAGTGAAAGTCGTTTTACCAGGCTAGGATGAATAAAGCTTTCGGTGCTCCCGCAGTCAATCAAGCATTTAACCTTGTTCCCGTTTACCTCTATGTCCATCATCGATTTAGACAACGGATGCGGCCTGGATTGATCCACTGTGATCGAGGCCACCAGTGGGTCCTGGAGGTCCATGTAGTCGGGGCAAGATGGTGAACTCCATGAGGGTGGACAAGATGGCTTCCAAGATGGCCACTCCCACGGCGCGCACGCGGCGGTGGTGGAGTTGGAGGCGGGGTTCCCTTTGCAGACTTTGCTGAAATGTCCTTTCTTCCCGCATTTAAAACAGGTGGTGCCCTTCGCTGGGCACAGATGCCTGGAGTGTTTGTCCTGGCCGCAGAAGTAGCATTTCGGGCCCCGATGCATCGCGGCAGTAGTGGGGCTCCTGGGTGGAGGCTGGGGCTCCGATGGTGCTGGGCTGGCCTGAGACCTGGGAGGTGAAGATAGCTTCCAAGATGGCGGCCCCCACGGCGCGCACGAGGCGGAGTGGGCCGCATGGCCTGGGGAACAGGATTCAGAGTTCTTCTGGGCCATATCCAGAGATCGCGCTATATCTATAGCCTGTTTTAAGTCCAGTCCCTCCTTTTCAAACAGTTTCTGCCGAATGTAATTTGAACTGAGGCCCGCAATAAGGAAGTCTCGAATCAGCTCCTCCGTGTACACGATGGCAGACACGGCCTTACAGTTACAGTCTCTGCCCAGTACTTTTAGGCTTAGTATAAAGTCCTCTAGTGACTCACCATGCCGCTGCGTGCGAGTAGTCAGAAGATGCCTGGCGTACACGTCGTTTATTGGCCGCACGCAGTGGGCCTTCAGAATGGTGCAGGCATCCCCGTAGCTGGTGGCATCTTGGATGAGAGGGGAGACCCGATGGCTCACCCAGTTTCGCAGGATTCCCAGTTTCATGTCTCCGGTAGCGGTTGCGGCTGCTATGGCGGTGGATGAGTTTGCAATGAAAAATTCGAAGCATTGGAACCAGTGCCCGAACTGTGTGGCTGCGTCTGAGGCATGGGGGTCCAGATCCAAGCGCTCTGGTTTCAGGAGTCGATCCATCTTGGTGTTTTAGTGATTAAAATTGATATGCCATCAATAACTCAAAGACAAGGATTCAACTGAAGGCTTTTAATCACTAAGAACATTGCAGCATTGCAGGTCTTCGCACATCGGGTTCGTCTGGTAGGAATGACTCATACAGCTCTTGAGACCTTTATATGGCAAAAGACAGGGGCATAGCCAATACACACAATAGGAACTAAAGGGGGCAGTTCACACAATACAAGCAGGTAAAACACATGGGCTGATGAAGGCATATATTTCATCACACCCCACTTGGGAATCTTCCTCGATCCCAGCAATTTCCAGGGCCGCCTCCTCCCAGGTGGTGAGCTGGGCTACTGAGGGTGGCCCTCCTCCTGTCATGGCTCTTTCCCTCTTATTGTGGGCTCTCTTTTCCTGCAATGAGGGACACAAGTGGAGGTTGAGTGAGAATGAAGGAGTGAGTGTAGATAATCCAAAGCATAGATGCTTAGAAGGAGACAAATGACCCTCCCTGTGTGTTGAAATTTGTTGTTGTCATGGCATCACCGTGATAGGGTGTGTGAGGGCTGTATGGTCGAATATTTAAGTGAATGTGACCTTCGAGAGAGAGGGAATGGGTAAGGGTGCAGGCATGTAAGTGTCAAGTGGGATGTGGAGGAAGAGGTTGGCAAAGCAGAGTGCTGGTGAGGAGAGGCGATGGGGATGAGATTGAGGGTGATGGGAAAGTCATACTCACTTTTCCTGTGCGGAGAAGGTCATGAAACCTCTTCCTGCATTGCAGCCAGGTTCTGCGGCTCAGCGAAATGGAGCTCACCTCCTCGGCCACTTGCAGCCACACAGCTTTTGTCTGCTGGGGTGGCTTTTTTCTCCCTGAGGAAGGGAACAGCACCTCCTTATTACAGCTGGCTCCGTGCACCAGAGCTTGGCGGGAGGGCTCATCAAACCGAGGTGCACACTTTTGCTTGATCGTGGACATTGTCGGGAAATCAACACCTTCATACAATTTGCAGAGCATTTGCAGTCTCCAGAAGAAGCAAGGCTGCTTGCAGGTCTTAAATCCAGCAGCATTGGTGACGTCATCGGAGGCGACTTTCTGTATGAAAAGACTCATTGGGCCAGGGGTTTCCACACGCAGGAAATCAATTGGCCAATTAGGGGGAAATCCCACTTTTTCAGCACTTCACTTAGGAGTTGGGGTCCTGACGCGATTTCCACCTGACACGCCCCAGCCCGCCCACGCTGACAATATCCAGCCCTAAGTCTTTGATCAGTCAGACATGTTTCACAGTACCAGTGCTGTATTTGATCATTCTGGTTGTACCATGGGTGTTTGACTTGCTTCTGTCCATGGTTGGCATGTGGGTGGCATGAGACAACAGTCCACTCTTCAGAGTGGTACAGATGATTGGCTTAAAATTAAGGTTATAGTGGGTGTAATGATATCAGCAAATAGTGATGATATTTGTCTGTGTTTGATTACTTATGCCTTACAGCATATTTGTCTGTGTTTTTGATTACTTGTGCCTGACCAGCAGAGGTCATGTGAGAGACAAGCAGTCCAGAGGAGTTTTACTTTCAGTTTCATTCTAGATGCATCACAGCATAGTGTGTTCTGTAAAAAGCTGTAGAAAGTCTTGAACAAGACTTTAGATTAAACAACATTCTCTTTCAGAAATGAGTCTTTATTGAACCCAAAAAGAAATCAAAACATGATGTCAGAAGTGGCTGAAAGAGAAAAAATCTGAAGTTAGCAACTTGATGGGACAGTGAAAGCAGTTGTGGCAAGTAAGCGAAATCAGCTCTCCACATATTAGCAAGCCAGAAGAGAACATCGTTGCTTACCATTAGAGAACAGCTAACGAAGTGAAAAAATGGAAGGTTTACTCCCACCGGCGACGCTTCAATTGATAGGTAATGTGGCTGAAAATTGGAGAAGGTTCAAACAACGTTTAGAGTTGTAGTTAGCGGCAATCGGAGCTGACGAGAAAAGTGATAAACAAAAATCGTCCGTGTTCTTACATGTCGTGGGTGATGCAGCGCTGGAGGTATATAATAATTTCATATTTGCTGTTGATGGAGACAAAATGAAGCTAGATAAAATAATGGAACAGTTTGAGGCCTACTGCATACCTAAACGCAACGTGACCTTTGAGAGGCACAAATTTTTCACATGTGTACAGAAAATTGGCGAGACTATTGATCAGTATGTGACTGAACTGAGAAACTGGAGCAAATCGTGTGAATTTGGGGGACTCACAGGCTCGCTGATAAAAGACAGACTGGTGTGTGGTATTCCAGATAATGGTCTAAGGGAAAGGCTGCTAAGAGAGCAAGATCTAGACCTGGGAAAAGCCATAGCATTGTGTAGGGCTACAGAGACTGTGAAGTTGCAGGCAAAGGAGCTGTTCAGTGACAGTAGCTGCAACGTGGATGCAGTGAGAAAGAACGGATACAAACCGTTTAACAAAGAGAGCGCCAATGTGAAAAAAGAGACGTGGCCAGCAAACGAAAATGAAAGAGACAATCGGAAGTCATGTAGTCGATGCGGTACACAGCATCCACCAAGAAAGTGTCCAGCATATGGTAAAACATGCAATAGATGCAACAAAAACAACCATTATGCCCGTTGCTGTAAGAACCAAGCGCAACAAAGCAAGGTCCATACAGTAGATGAAAGCGAGATAGAGGAATTCAATGTAGATGTTGTGTCTGAAAACAAAAAAGAAAGAGACTGGATGTTGACACTAAAAGTGAATGACATACACATTCCATTTAAATTGGATACTGGAGCACAAGTTAATGTGGTAACAGAGACCGATTTTAAGAGAATTAGACCCAAACCAAAGTTACATGGAATACAAGTGAAAGTGACCGGATACTCAGGTACTGATATACCAGTGAAAGGAAAATGCATTGTCAAAGTAACACACAAGGACAGAGAGCACATGCTAGCATTAATCGTGGTGCCAAAGGATGTGCAAGCCATACTAGGGTTAAAAGCCTGTGAGAGACTGAACCTGGTAAAGAGAGTCCTCGTTGTGGAAAGCGAAGGAGAGACAGTCTATGATGAACTCATGAAAGAGTACAAAGACCTATTTAAGGGTCTAGGCTGCATTCCAGGAGAACACACGATCAGAGTAGATAAAAGTATGACACCGGTCATACATCCATGCAGAAAAGTTCCGTTTGCTCTTCAAAAGCAACTGAAGGCAGAGTTGGACAGGATGGAAAGCCTGAACGTGATTCAGAAGATAGGTGAGCCGACTGAGTGGGTGAGTTCCCTCGTCGTGGACAAAAAGAATGGAAAGCTCAGAATTTGCCTGGATCCAAGAGATCTAAACAGAGCAATAAAGAGAGAGCACTTCAAGCTTCCTACACGTGAGGAAATCATGGCACAGTTTGCAAATGCAAAATATTTCAGCAAGTTAGATGCGTCCTCAGGATTTTGGCAGATGAAGCTGGACGAAGCAAGTTCAAGACTGTGCATGTTCAACACTCCATTTGGCAGATACAGATTCCTAAGGTTACCATTTGGCATTGCCTCAGCTCCTGAAGTGTATCACAAGACTATCCATATGATCTATGAGCACCTGGAGGGAGTTGATACATCAATGGATGACATCATAGTATGGGGAACCACGAGAACTGAGCATGACGAGAGACTGAAAAAAGTGCTGGAAGCAACAAGGAAAACAAACCTGAAGCTGAATAGAGAGAATTGCCAGCTCGGGGTGACAGAACTGACATTCGTGGGAGATATCCTTAGCAGTGAGGGCATCAGACCAGATCCCAGAAAGGTATCCGCCATTGAGAATATGCCAAGGCCACAATGCAAAAAGGACGTGCAGAGGTTTAATGGAATGATCAACTACATGGGTAAATTCATATCCAACCTCTCAGAAAAAATAGCGCCACTGAGAAGACTAACTGAAAAGAACATAGAATGGGAATGGAATCATGAGCATGAGAAGTCATGGAGCGATCTAAAGAAACTGCTCACAGAGGAACCAGTTCTAAGGTTTTATGACCCAGCGAGACCCATCAAGATATCATCAGATGCATCACAGAGTGGGCTCGGTGCCGTTCTTCTGCAACAATATGACTACTGGCAACCTATTGCATATGCATCGCGCTCAATGACAGACGCGGAGACGCGATATGCTCAAATAGAAAAGGTGCTGCTCAGCATCACATACGCCTGTGAAAGATTTCACCAGTTTGTGGCAGGACAAGCAATCAGTGTAGAGACTGACCATAAGCCCTTGATTGCATTGTTCCAAAAGCCACTGAATAGCTGTCCGCTTAGAATACAAAGAATGATGATCAGGCTGCAACGCTATACACTGAATGTTGCGTACACACCGGGTAAGCTGATGTATACAGCAGACACGTTGTCCAGAGCTGTTGACCCAAGTGAGCCCGCAAACACCACAATGGATGAAAAAGTGAATGCATACGTGGACATGATCACAAGTGCACTGCCCATAGCAGATGCAAAAATGGAACTCATAAAGACTGAGACAAACAAAGATGAAACAATGAGCCGACTGAGAAAAAGCATCTTGGATGGATGGCCCAACATGAAGCAAGACTGCTCACCTGATATAGCAGAGTACTGGAACTGCAGGGCGGAACTATCAGTGGTTGAAGACATCATCTACAAAGGAAGTAAAATAGTTATCCCAAGGAGTCTGAGAAGAGAGATGCTAAAAAAGATCCATGGAGGACATCTGGGAATCAAAAAGTGTAAGAAAAGAGCACGAGAGGTGATGTACTGGCCACGAATCAACCAAGATGTGACAAATGAGGTGTCAAACTGCACAATATGCCTGAAATATCGAGCAAGCAATCCGGTAGAACCACTAAAGCCACACCCAGCACCAGACAGACCTTACCAGAAGGTAGGCGCTGACCTATTCGTATGTCAAGGGAAGGACTATCTTGTCGTCACAGACTATTACTCCCTGTATCCAGAGGTTTGTAGACTGTACACCACCACTGCAGAAGCTGTGATAAGAAGTATGAAAGCCATATTCTCCAGACATGGCGTGGCAAGCGAGGTCTTCACAGACAACGGACCCCAGTTTAACAATGCAAATTTCCGGCACTTTGCCAAAGAGTGGGACTTTGTCCACACAACGTCAAGTCCTCACTATCCACAGTCCAATGGACTAGTGGAAAAATCGGTCCAGACCGTGAAAAGACTGATGTACAAGGCAAAAGACAGTGGAACTGACTTCTACCAAAGCATGCTTGTATACCGCACAACGCCGCTCGAGTGTGGTATGTCACCAGCCCAACTCCTGATGGGACGTCGGCTAAGGTCAAACCTACCCATCCCGGAGAACCTCCTGAAAACAAAAGAGGGGGAGAAAGTGAGGAAGTTCAAAGAGCAACAGAAAGAAAAGCAAAAGTACTACTATGACAGAGGAACACAAAACCTACCTGAACTCCACACTGGTGACCAAGTAAGGTTGAAAGACAAAACAAACACATGGACTCGGAAGGGAACTGTCCTGAGTGAAGTTCAACCAAGATCATACACCATTCAGACAGATGAGGGTGCTGTTCTGAGAAGAAATCGTCGAGATCTTCTCATGGGACCAGCCACAGCAGGTCAAGAGACTGATACTGGTGAACAACCTGATCACACAGCTGAGAACCAATCATCTGAGGCAACAACTCAGATTTAAGGACAATCAATCAGAAAATCCTCAAGACACGTGAAGCCTCCTGAGAGACTCATTGAGCAAATTTAAGGACTATTGTTAAAGAAGGAAGTAATGTTATCTTATTCTTTCTTCAAGTTCTAGTGTATTGACATATTTCATGTGAACACACAAAGCAAGGGTAAAAAACCTTGATCATGGTAATGATAATGTAAATTCATTAAATGTTGTTAGTTAAAAGTAAAATACTTTTGTTTTAAGAAAGGGAGATGTAATGATATCAGCAAATAGTGATGATATTTGTCTGTGTTTGATTACTTATGCCTTACAGCATATTTGTCTGTGTTTTTGATTACTTGTGCCTGACCAGTAGAGGTCATGTGAGAGACAAGCAGTCCAGAGGAGTTTTACTTTCAGTTTCATTCTAGATGCATCACAGCATAGTGTGTTCTGTAAAAAGCTGTAGAAAGTCTTGAACAAGACTTTAGATGAAACAACATTCTCTTTCAGAAATGAGTCTTTATTGAACCCAAAAAGAAATCAAAACAGTGGGAGCTTCCAGGACAACAGACATGAACCTAGATGATTCTGTGTTACTGTCGTATACCACTCTGACCGTGCAAGGGCGGGGTGGGGGGGAAGTACATTTTAGGGTCAAATTTGGACATGATATTGTGCACAGAGGCCTGATTGACCAGGCTGATGACCCTCTGGATTCTGGCAAAGTCAGTGGTTCAGCAGAATTGTGCAGCCCTTTCCATTGCTCCTGTCGGTCGATGGTGCAAGTGATGCATCTGTGATCTCCTTATTACATCTGTGGACACTGTCGGCATCACCAGTGCGAGTCTGGAAGGAGCTACATGTGTTAAAAATTGAGGGCCACCTTCGCAATGTACTCTTTCATTTTTTTTTGGGTGCGCGGCCCATTTGAATTCCCGCGCATGCGTGATTTTTCCTATTGTAAAGCCGGCAAGTGGCCTGCAGCTTAAAGGGAACTTTACACCTTGACTTTCACAGCCACTGGCAGCACTGCATGGATTTTACATGTTGCACCGAGGACTTACTGAAGGAGATGACGTATCTGTCAATATTCCCCTGTCACAGTGCCAGCCCGTGGCTCAGTGGGCGGCACCCTCGTCTCGGAGTCAGAAGGTCATGGGTTCAAGCCCCACACCAGAGACTTGAGCACCAAATCTAGGCTGACACTCCCAGTGCAGTACTGAGGGAGGTGCCGCACTGTCGGAGGTGCCGTCTTTCGGATGAGACATTAAACCGAGGCCCCGTCTGTCTGCTCTCTCAGGTGGACGTAAACTATCCCATGGCCACTATTTCGCAGAATAGTGGGGGGGTGGTGGGGTGAGTTATCCCCGGTGTCCTGGACAATAATATTTAACATCACGAAAAAAAAACGCTGGTTATCTGGTCATTATCACATTGCTGTTTGTGGGAGCTTGCTGTGCGCAAATTAGCTGCTGCGTTTCCTACATTACAACAGTGACCACACTTCAAAAAGTACTTTGTTGGCTGTGAAGCGCTTTGGGACGCCTGGTGGTCATGAAAGGCGCTATAGAAATGCAAGTATTTCTTTTTCTTTTTGCCAACCTCATTTCCTAGTGAAAATGCGTAAAGTCAGTACGCATTTATAGTGTGCGAGCTCATCTTGTAATGAAGACTTTCAGCTTTCTGATTGCAACGTCCCGGCAATACCGGTTCAATTTGTGAAATGAAGGCATCAAACCGACAGTGCATTACTGCAGCAGTGCGGGCGCTCCCCCTATTAATCACTTAATTCCTTGGTGTAATGTCGGAATTGACTGTATTAGGGACCAAAGTTAAACGTTTTTTCATTCAGCCCCTTCATAATGCCTGGGAAATGAGCGCTCAGCGAATATACCACAACGCTGACATTTGCTGGCTGGCATTAAGCTTAATGCTGACAGCAAAAATCTAGGCTTCCAAGTTAAATGGAGTGGACGTTACCACAAAAATCAACAGCTACAATTGCTAGGTAAATGGAGTGGCTTTTTGAGGATGGAAATTTAAGCAGTTTAAATTCTAAAGATTTGAAAATATATACACAGCCCTGGGGATAGAATCTTACTCTCCTGGGTTGTCTTTTATTAGAAACGTTTCCTACATGATGGTTGGCGGATTTGAGATAATGCTCCATTATATAATACAGACCAGAGTACAGTCATTGACTGAATTAATAACGTTACCCCAGCAGGCTAAAGGGATCAAGGGATATGGGGAGAAAGCAGGGACAGGGTACTGAATTTGGATGATCAGCCATGATCTCATTAAATGGCGGAGCAGGCTCGAGGGGCCGAATGGCCTACTCCTGCTCCTAGCACAGCAATCGACCAAGGGAGGGCAGAGTGATGTCAGGTTCTATCTAAGCAGTCAAATTCTGTCTAAAAATTAATTGTGCAACAGTCACGGCGGCTGTTGTTTGTTTCGTATGATGGGAGAAAGCTTATGATGGGATGTCTAGTTCGGCTCTCCAGTCGATGGCCTCCCGAGATGCCGAGTGGAAAAATTAGGTGCCTCCCGCAACAGATCTCAGTGGTCAGGTTGATGTGATGTGTTCCACGGTCTGGGACTCCTGGCCACAGTCGCACTTTGGTTCTTCCCCTCATCTTCCACTGGGGGAGCCGGTGGCCGCATCGTCCGTGCCCCGTGCGGATTGGGTTGAGCGCCGTCCACTGTCTCCGAGAGAGGTCGAAGCCAGGGACCTCTGCCGTTGGGTCAGTGATGAGGTGTTGGTTCTTTATGTTGCACGCGTCCCATGATTCCGTCCATCTGGGCCAGTGGGTCGACACCAGCTGTGTGAATATCGGTTGTATATTGTATGGTGAATATTGGTTTCCCAGAAAGGCCGCGCGATTTTAAGCGCTTTCGTGGTGGGGTTTTCAAGTCTTCGTGAAGGTGAGTATAAATGAATCCAGTTGTTTGTGAAAATTGAAGACTTTGATGCAAATCAGTTTTGTGATTTAAATTAGCATTATAGCACTGAGGCGCACATCAATTTGCACTACTGTATTAATAACACACACACAAATCAGCCAAAATTATTCGACCCCCCCAACTCAATCCAGTGGGAGTGTGGCAGAAAGGCCTGGCAATAGCCCAGATCCTAAATGCGCCAGGTCCATGTGAGCTCCTGTGTGGCCTTATAAGGGCCAGAGCCTCCCATTGCAAGACCAGTGATGTAAAGGGGTTGGCGGCGTACAAAAGTTTAGGCTGACACCCCCAGTGCGGTGCTGAGGGAGTGCTGCACTGTCGGAGGCGCCGTCTTTCAGATGAGACATTAAACCGAGGCCCCCGTCTGCTCTCTCAGGTGAACGTAAAAGATCCCATGGCACTCTTTCGAAGAAGAGCAGGAGTTATCCCCAGGGTCCTGGGGCCAATATTTATCCCTCAATCAATATCACTAAAACACATTATCGGGTCATTATCACTTTGTTGTTTGTGGGAGCTTGCTGTGCGCAAATTGGCTGCCACGTTTCCTACATTACAACAGTGACTACACTTCAAAAAGTCCTTCATTGGCTGTAAAGCGTTTTGGGATGTCTGGTGGTCGTGAAAGGCGCTATATAAATGCAAGTCTTTCTTTCTTTTAATATAAAATAAAAAGAGAAAATGCTGGCAATTCTCCTTCTTCTCTTCTTAGGCAGTCCCTCGGAACCGAGGATGACTAGCTTCCACATTAACAATGAGTTCGCAGGTGACTGATGAGTTATGGAGATCGGGCGGGAAAGTGGAGTTGAGGTCGAAAAAAAAAACCTATTGCTAACATTGTTAAAGACTTGAGTTATGCAGAATGACCTTCTGAGATTGCAACCCTCCAGCAGATGTCGTTTCATTTTTTAGTGATATTGGCCTGGAAATTCCTTGGAACGTGTAAAGGGGGTTTCTGTGTGAAGTAACACCAGCGGAATGGGTGGCAGAGCCGAGGATTTCCCCGGCCAACGTGTTGCTGTGCTCGTGACTTCATTCTGCCAATACTTGGTCCTCACTCCCAGAGCCATCTGCCTCAGCAGCTCCTCCTCCTCTGCCAGTTATTATGCAGGATAGGGGTATGCCAATCTGGAAGGCTTGCTTAGTCCTTCTGAATGCCTGAGGGGGTGAGGTGCAGGGTTCGGAAAGAAAGTGCACTGACACTAACGTCACTTGGGTTAAGTACAGCACAGGTCTCGGTAAGAGAAATTCAAAAATTGTAATCGCAAATGAAAATTGCTCACAAACTTCAGAAATCTCCGGTGACCTTTAGACTGTGCAAAGCATAAATTGCTGGACGTGGATCGTCGCCAGAGCGTAGAATCATGGTGGAAACGTACAGCATGGAAGGAGGCCATTCGGCCCGTCATGCCGGTGCCAGCTCTTTGAAAGAGCAGCCATGCTTAGTTCGGTGTGAATTTCCCAGGAACTAAACCAGTTCGGCGTGAATTTCCCGGGAACTAAACCAGTTCGGTGCAAATTTCCCGAGAACTAAACCAGTTCAGCGCAAATTTCCCGGGAATTAAACCAGTTCGGCACGAATTTCCCGGGAACTAAACCAGTTCAGCGCGAATTTCCCGGGAACTAAACCAGTTCAGCGCGAATTTCCCGGGGACTAAACCAGTTTTGGCGCGAATTTCCCGGGAACTAAACCAGTTTCAGCACGAATTTCCCGGGAACGAAACGGCGAGACGCCGCTCTTACACCCTGGTTGTGTCGAGACTTTCCAGGAAATTCCGGGCCGTATGTATTTCAAAAGCAGAGGCTTTCATTATTTGGTGAAATAATAGGGTATGTGTGCTTAGTGCACTTGTCTGAAATTCCTTTGCTCTGGCACCTTACTGAAGACAAGAACTCAGTCTCATTCATTTAAATGGGTTAAAACCTGTGGGAAAATAGCAGAATTGCAGTCAAATGTATTAATTATTTGTCCACTATTACCTAACAGTGTAATTTTAAGGCCAGAGATGGAAAAATATCAAGCATGGTAATAAAAGGTGGTTTGGACATGACTGGGAGATCAAAAAATACAATTGTATTACACCAAAGCACATCTCATTCACTCTCATTACAGAATTCCTGATCGAGGTATAATCCTCCACCAGGAAGCTACTAATCTGCTGCCAATTCCTTTCATTTTTGAGACCGCAGCATGCTTTCATAAAACAAATCATTTTCATGTAAAACATTGTTCTTCTTGATTGTCTCGTGTTGCGTTTGTTTAGATTGAATCGCTGAATGAATAAAGAGGCTGTGTTACAAACAATTTGCAAATTGGATCCTTGTTAGCGGGTGTGCGTAGACATCTTGAGCCCAGCAAATCACTTCAGCAAGTGAGTGGTGTTCATTCGGATTCCACGGCCGCGAACCGCTTTGTGAGGGGGGGAAAAAATTCAGTTTTCTGAGCGTTCCATTAAACAGCAAGCTTCGTCCGTGTCAACATTTTCCTTATTTCCTTCTTTGGCACATAAAGGGCGAATATGTGCTCCCACCATGTCGGTTAATCGTGGGCACACTCTCACCCTGGGAGTGCACCTTCACAAAATCGGCCCCTTAATCCCAGTTTCGATGCTGGGATTAGTCCTGCTCGCCCAGAGCGAAGTGCGCTGTTTGCGTGCGATATTCCCACGGTCAGTTCACTCTCGCCACTCAGGCAGAGCTTCAGGCGTAGATTTGCACGGGCACAGGGAGCGCACCAATACGATAGCAAAATACTGTGGATTCTGGAAATCCGAAATAACAACAGAAAATGCTGGAAAAGCTCAGCAGGCCAGGCAACATCTGTGGAGAGAGAAACAGAGTCAATGTTTCGGGTCGAAACCCTTCTACAGAACTGAGAGAAAAGGCAGGAAATGAAACAGAAGGCAGTGTGGGGGCTGGGAAATGGGGGAGGGGATGAAAGAAGAGACATTAAGAGATATTCAAGGTGAGACGAGATGGTAATTGTAATGATCAGTAACATGTTATTCTAGAATGGTACACTAGGTGGAACTGTATGTTTAAATACTGGGCTACCCACAAGGCAGTAGTCAAGATGGATGCCTGTACACTAGTCCACATGGCTGAATAAAGTGACTAGCTCAAGCTAGCTGTTCATAACAGGAATGTCTATTTATTTATGAACATAACAGTAATAGGACAGGTAAAGAAACAGACAATGGCTCTAGATGAAGTGTGAAATGCGCTGGCAGAGTGAGAGACAGCTGCCGTGTGGGAGAGAGACTAAAAAAAGGGAAAAGTCACAAACCAAAAGTGTGGATAAAATATATATAAAAATATAATAGGGGCCGAGGTTATGATTGATGGAGCACTTGAGGCGCAAGTGACATTCAAAAGGAATGCAAAGCATTAAAGGGAAGTGTCAGGGAACGAAGACCGAAATCCTTACAGATGTTTCAACCGATCAGCAGAGGTTGTCAAGGTTGAAAGTGAGGAGGGCTAAGAAGAAGCAGGCAAAAAAATGAAAGAAAGACTTGCATTTCATGGAAATTTACAGCGCAGAAGGAGGCCATTCGGCCCATGCCAGCATATCGCGCCTTCCAAATCACCAGCCATCCCAAAACACTTTACAGCCAATGAAGTACTTTTTTTTAAGTGCAGTCACTGTTGTAATGTAGTGAAACGCGGCAGCCAATTTGTGCGCATTAAGCTCCCACAAACAGCAATGTGATATTGACCAAATAATCTGCTTTTTAGTGATATTGTTTAAAGGAATAAATATTAGCCCAGGACACTGGGGATAACTACCCTGCTCTTCTTTGAAATAGTACCATGGGGTCTTTTATGCCCACCTGCGAGAGCAGATGGGGCCTCGGTTTAACGTCTCATCCGAAAGACGACACTTCCGACAGTGCGGCGCTCCCTCAGTACTGCACTGGAGTGTCAGCCTAGATTTTTGTGCTCAAGTCTCTGGAGTGGGACTTGAACCCACAACCTTCATAACTCAGAGGCAAGAGTGCTACCCACTGAGCCACGGCGAGTGACTGTGCAGCCCAGCACTCAACACCGTGCTTGATGCCCGGCACCGTGCTCAATACTGCAGCACGCCTGGTAGAAGGTGGGGGCAGGTTTCAGGCGTGCCAACCCTATTCGGATTGGAGCTGAAACATGTCCTGGCCATGAATGGCGGAACTCCACATCTGCCGCTTGGTGACCCAGGGATTGGGAAGGGGGTTGTTGGGGGGGTTACGGAAGTAATTTTAAACTAACCTGCCCAGAGGGAAACTGATGGTGTCGGATCAGCTGCCCTTTTTGCACCTCGCCTGATTATACTCTCCATTTAAACCAGGTGTGGTGTAAAGGGGGAGGCCGATTCGATGCTCTCAGTTTCCTGCCAGGCAGATTAGGTTAAAGATCCCCCTCCAGACGCTGGACAGCCAGTTTCCCACAATTGTGGCCGGATAGGTGTGACAATGCCTGCCCAGGTTGTTCTTCGGCAGCACCTCCCAAACCCGCGACCTCTTCCACCTAGAAGGGCAAGGGCAGCAGGCGCATGGGAACACCACCACCTCCAAGATCCCCTCCAAGTCACTCACCATCCTGACTTGGAAATATATCGCCGTTCCTTCATCGTCACTGGCTCAAAATCCTGGAACTCCCTCCCTAACAGCATTGTGGTAGTACCTTCACCACACGGACTGCAGCGGTTCAAGAAGGCGGCTCACCACCACCTTCTCAAGGGCAATTAGGGATGAGCAATAAATGCTGGCCTCGCCAGCGATGCCCACATCCCAGGAACGAATAATGAAAAAGTTATCCCCTTGGACTTTCCTTCCTGTTTCAGGATCTATATAAGTCGTGTGTGACACATCTGTTCCCTATAAATAGGTGGTTCTTGTAGAGCCATCACTGTGCTAAGAGTTTGTTTCTTCAGTTCTTACATTGGTACTGTAAGGGGTTTTAGATCGCAGAGGTTTCTCTCTCTAGAGGCCTCTCTCTCTTGCACAGTAAAACCTTGAGTGGTTCGACCCACTCGCCCCTTAGATTCTGTACTCTGGACTTTGGGGCAGGAACTACAATGTAGAGAAAACTCTTGTAGACCAAGTTTGATGAAACGAAATGAAATTTTATTGCAAATGGAAACACAAATCAAATGCGAGCAAATAAGAGAGTACATGGGAGGGAAAAACACAAACAAATCATAACGACACAATACTAACTAAGGCAAATACAGGCATATTATACTCTACAAAAATCATCATGAAATAGGGAAACACACGGAACATTGAGGGACAACAACTCATGTTAATTATACCCTTAAATATCCACCCCCTTAAACCTATCTAGATCTGATTATGGAGGGCCAGAAACATGCTCACCAATCCAACTAGGAAGTGCAAGGTTTTGAACCAGTCTGCGTTTGGCCCTTTCAGGCGTCCCGTCTCCATGTGGATCGTGGAGCCCCAGCGAGCTGCGCCTCACCTCTCTCCTGAGGTGGGGGTCGGGGGCGGCTGGACACCGGCTGGTTCTGTCGTTTTATTTTGTCTCTTCTCCCGAGCCTGGAGAGGGCCTCTCGTTTTGTCAACGGCCCAGGGTTGGTCGATGATCTCCCGATGTTTGACCCAGGGGTGGGACGTTGGCTCGAACGACCTTCTTGATGGCGGTTTGGTCTTCTTCTCCTTCCTCTCCGTCGATGGAGAGGAGTCCCGCTGATCTTCTCCCGAAGCGGCTCCTCTTTACCCAGCTCAAAAGCTGGGCAGGCCTGCAAGCTGGCAAGCTGAAGACCGAGAGAGAGGGATAACCCCTACCCGTGTGGTCACACAATTATACTTCTTTCCAGAAGCCCTTATCTCGCACCAAATCTGGTTAGTCTTTGTTTAACTTTTGGCGGGCTTGTTGCACAATGGGGTAGTTATTATATTTTAAACTGTTCTTGGATGGCCGGTAACGGGCCATCTCTGGTCTGGAATGACCTTCATTGTTTTTAATGTCCTGGTGATGTCCTTAACGGGCCCTTGATGCTCTGCTCATGAATATGAAACTGTTCCCTTTTGTCTGGGTCAACATTTAGATGGCCTTTATCTACAGGCCGATCTCGGCTGGATCTGTATCCAATCTATATGTATATGTGGGTGTCTGGTTTTGTTCTCTCAGAAACGGCTTCCAGAACTTACTTTGGGCTGAATCCACAAAGCTGTCTGAGGATTTGCAGGAACCATTTTAAAGTGTCCCAATAAGTTGATCACGGTGTCTGGCGGCCATTTTGAATGCCCCTTTTTCTGGGCTTCTTTTAAAATAGTCTTTAAAATCATGACCTCTTCTGCCATTCGACCCTTTATAATATAAAGTACAATTTTGCGAATCCTACAGTACCTATACATTATTAATCTGGATGGTTATGGAAAACCAACTGCATTGATTTTTTTTGTGCATGTGCCATCCTTAGATTATTGCTGCTGCAATTGACGCCCACATCCCATAAATGAATTTAAAAAAAAGTCTATGATATTTTGGCAGGTATGACCAATATGGCTATACTGCCTGTTGATCACCCGGGTATGCCTATTTACAGGAAACTCTTTTTTATCCGGCACCGACGGGACCGACGTGGTGCCGGTTCATCAAAAATTCCGGATAACCGAGAGCTATAGTAAAAAATACGGAGAGCTGAGAGCTCCGTATAAAGCAACAAACCCTGTTGCTTAGCAACAGGTGCAGAACAATGGCCACAAGTTCCAAGTGTCTCTGTAGCTTAGCAACAGCTGCAGCCACACCCTTGCACAGCAACAGATCGAGGAAGGCAAGTGCAATATGAAGTACAACTTACCTGAACCTACTCCTGAATTTTTCCGGTTAACCGAGATTTCTGGTTATTTAGGTGCCGGTAAATCGAGAGTTTCCTGTACCATGTAGTACCACTGAAACCGTAAGGTATTGTAAGTGGGGTGAAAGCACCCAGCACTATGCTTAGTCAGACCATTCACATATCCGACTTGCGCCATCCAATCTGGTGTCGCAGCGTCCATTGGGAATAGGAAAACGCACCGATCCTCTGCCAAAGCAGGGTTTGTGCTCTGTCTGTCAATGCAAGTGTATGAGTAGTAGTGAAGTGGGCACCGAACACGGCTGGTGAACCCTGGGGGCATAGATTTAAAGCAATTGGTAGAAGGATTAGAGGGGAGTTGAGGAGAACTTTCTTCACCCAGAGGGTGGTGGGGGTCTGGAACTCACTGCCTGAAAGGGTGGTAGAGGCAGAGACCCTCATCGCATTGAAAAAGTACTTGGATATGCACTTGAAGTGCCGAAACCTGCAGGGCTACGGACCAAGAGCTGGAAAGTGAGATTAGGCTAGATAGCTCTTTTTTGGCCGACACAGACACGCTGGGCCGAATGGACTCCTTCTGTGCCGTAAACATCTATGATTCTAACCCTGGCCTTTCCAGCGACCATTTGTTCAGGTCAGATAGGAGGATGGCTGGCAAATAGCGGAGATGGTGTCAAAACATAAACTGCAACACCGCAATCGGCACAGAGGCTCATGAAAACCAAGTGCCATTTAAAAAAAAAATCAATAAATGGCTAAACAAAGCATTTACCGTAGCATTATTGTGCCCTTTAAATGAACTTCAGAACACTTACCATTACCTAGCAACCTTGGATGCACATTTCACAAAGGCATAATTATAAATGAGCATCCCGCATGCACAAACAACTGAATTCTGGACATTAGGAGGCTAAGCTATGTTATTTTAATGAAGCTTCATCTGATCGAGGCAATGGCTTTCTGCCCCTCCAGTCTTATACATAACTGATCCCTGCCCCCTTTTTCCGTTCAAGTGTACCCGATATTTTGCCTGCGAATCAGGCGAACCAGATCAGGGGTGTCTAAAGATTTGGGGCTCGATTTTCCAAGCCCCGATGAGGCGGGTTTGGAGACGGGAGTGGTGGGAAAATTGCAGCATCGCGGGGGGCAGGAACCCATCCCGCCTCCGTGCCAATGTCCCAGGTGGCGGGTACCCGACCTGTGCTGGGAGCCGCCTCCCCGAGGCGGGAAGGGGATTAGTGCCAATGAACTGCCTGTTAACAGGTCGTTAACAGGCAGTTTTTTGCCTAATCCCTATTTTTTGCCCTGAAGTGTGGGCTATCCGACGGCCCTGAACCACGCCAAGTTAGCGAGGCGGACCGTCGGTCTGCAGGGGTTGGAGGGGTCGGGATGTCCGTTGTGCAGGTGAGTGATGGGTGCATGTGTGCAGAGGTAAGTGTGTGAGGTAAGTGTAAAGTGTTTTAAGAAGTTTTACTTACCTTTACTTTCTCCTGCAGGCTTCCTCCCTTCAGTTCTCGGGAGAACCTCAGCTCACCGGCACAGAAAGCAGAATGGCCACTGAACTGTCAAAAGCTGCAGCCTCTGCTTTCTGGTCTGGAGAGATCTCTAACTGAGTCTGAGTAGAAGGACTCAAGTTAGAAGACAGATTGTCAGTGTTTGACAGCTTCACAGAGCTGTCAAACGTTGATTTTTCATCTGTCAAAAGCTCTTGACAGATGAAATGTCAATCGCTGATTTCACCAGTAACCAGGTGTCCCTTAATTGGCCTGCTGAGCCCGCTGGGCGAGCTTAACAAGGTCAATCAAGGGAAAGTAGCGTGGGTTGGCCACAAGTCGATGGAGGCGGGACTACAACCCAAAAAGTGGGAGTCCCGCCTCCAAAAGCTCTCCATTGACAAAATCCAGCCCTTAGTGTTTTTTTTCCTTCTGTTCTATTGCACTTCAGTGACCTAAACTGAACTTGTCTCGTTTTGTCTCCCTCATTATTGAGCTTTGGAGTCACCACAGGTCATCAAATGTATCCATTTTTCCTGTTCTCCTGTCCTTTTCTCCTGAAGTGTCAGGCGAGGCTCAGTGGGCAGCATGCTCTCTTGCCTCTGAGTCAGAAGGTTGTGGGTTCAAGTCCCACTCCAGAGACATGAGCACAAAAATCTACGCTGACACTCCAGTGCAGTGCCGAGGGAGTGCTGCACTGCCGGAGGTGCCGTCTTTTGGATGAAACGTTAAACCGAGGCCCCGTCTGCTCTCTCAGGTGGACGTAAAAGATCCCATGGGCACTATTTCGAAGAAGAGCAGGGGAGTTATCCCCAGTGTCCTGGGGCCAATATTTATCCCTCAATCAACATCACAAAAGCAGATTAGCTGGTCGTTATCACATTGCTGTTTGTGGGATCTTGCTGTCTGCAAATTGGCTGCTGTGTTCCAACAGTAACAGTACTTCATTGGCTGTAAAGCACTTTGGGATGTCTGGTGGTTGTGACAGGTGCTATAGAAATGCAAGTCTTTCTCTGATTCATGCTCGGGTATTGTTCTAACTGTGCTGCCAGCCCTATTCATGCTCTTGCCTGAATGCGTCAGTCCTGCTAGTGAGCGTCACAGTCTAAATGAGCATAAGGGGCATGGCATCGAGAGAATCCTGCCCCACCCTAAAGTTCACACAGGAGTGGGAACCTTGCATAATATAAAAGCACTGAGGTTAATTGTAGCATCCCCAGCTACCAGCCAAAGGGACCATCTAACTCAACACAAGCCAGGGACAAACAGAAGATCTTTGCTGGTAAAACATAGAAGATAGGAGCAGGAGTAGGCCATTCGGCCCCTCGAGCCTGTTCCGCCAATTAATGAGATCATGGCTGATCATCCAAATTCAGTACCCTGTCCCTGCTTTCTCCCTTGATCCCTTGAGCCTTAAGAAATATATCTAACTCCTTCTTGAATATATTTAATAAGTTGGCCTCAACTGCCTTCTGTGGTAGAGAATTCCACAGGTTCACCACTCCCTGGGTGAAGAAATTTCTCCTCATCTCAGTCCTAAATGGCTGACCCCTTATCCTTAGACTGTGACCCCTGGTTCTGGACTCCCCGACCATCGGGAACATCCTTCCTGCATCTAGTCTGTCTAGTCCTGTACACTGGTGTGTACAATTTAGTGAAGTATTCATCCACTGTATCATCAGGGCAGTTTCCTAGTCATTAAATGGTACAATAGTGAACTAATCTTTTACTGCGTTCAGTTATACCTTGGATGTTACAAGTGGGACTTTATTGTCAATAATATCCTGTAAAGTTTAATTTGTTTTTAAAGCTGGACTGTGTCTTGCAGTACAGTGCGTTAAAGAGCAGGTTTCTAAAGAATAATGTACCTTGTCTCTCTTGTACACATGCTTGGGTCAAATAATAACAGTGGAAATAATTCCTGACAAGCAATTTAAGCGGAAAAATTTACTGGAAAGACCTTTTCTGCTCATAAGAGAAATTGGCTGAAGGTGAACAAGAGAAGGTACACTTCTGTACCGTAGGTCCTTTCAGATAATGAAATCTTCCTGTAAAGGAGAAAGGTTTATTGTTATAGCATTAGGAAATATTGTGCTGAGGGAACACTTTAAACGTTCTGATATGTTGAGTGATACTTCTGGTTGACCCAGTAGAAATTGAGAAACTATATTGCTTTTGTGCCAATCTCCAGTCATTGTTTATTATGTGGCCTCCTCCAGCCTTACAACGAATGTTCCCCCTATTTTATTTTGGGTTGCATGGCCCCTTTAAGGGGTTGAGCGGTCCATTCACAGTTTTGCACGAAAATTAACATTGGGAAAAGCCGGCCCCGGGTCACGCAGCTTAGAGGGAACGTTGCTTACGAAACCCCCAAGATAGCTGTGCTCCTCCAATTCTGGCCTCTTGCACATCTCCGATTTTAATCGCTCCACCATTGGCGGCTGTTACGTCCGAGTAATAATGAGACACAGACTGCGGAGAATGGTACAACAGGTGTTTACTCAACGTGGCTCACACTGCAACTGATCTGTACAGATTACTACTCAGGGCTATATACAGGTGTGGTCACTGCCGGTACTACAGTATACATGAGCTGTAAAAGATAGTTCCCCACTTAAAGGTATGTACATTACAGCGGCCGTGCCTTCTGTTGCCTGGGCCCTGAGCTCTGGAATTCCCTCCCTAAGCCTCTCCGCCTCTCTACCTCTCTCTCCTCCTGTAAGATGCCCTTTAGAATCTACTTCCTAATTTCTCCTTATGTGGCTCGGTGTCAAATTTTGTTTGATGACACTCCTGTGAAGCGGCTTGGGACGTTTAACTATTTTAAGGGCGCTATATAAATGCAAGTTGTTGTTGTGTTAAAAATCCCTGTTTTCCACACAATTGGGTAGTTGCATGGGATGCTGGTTGACATTTTTTGTAGGGTCGAACAGAAAAATCAAGCACATTACATTTAGTTTAAAATGGACAGAGGTAAGAGTGCTGTGTACCACCAAATGTTTCCCTTATAGTCTTCCACCTACATTTGATAAGTAAACTCCTTATTAATTCAATGTACCAACAAACACTTTACAGTCAGCAGATTAAACTAGCAAAGTATTTACCCTATTCAAGGAAGAACTCTTCATTCTATGTAAAACACTAGTTCGGCCCCAGCTGGAGTACTGTGTCCAATTCTGGGCACTACACTTTAGGAAGGAAGTGAAGGCTTTGGAGAGGGTGCAGAAGAGATTTACCAGAATGGTCCCAGAGATGAGGGATTCCAGTTAGGTGGATAGACTGGAGAAGCTGCGGTTGTTCTCCTTACAGCAGAGAAGGCTAAGAAGAGATTTGATTGAGCTGTTTAAAATCATGAAGGGTTTCGACAGAGTAAATAAAGAGAAACTGTTTCCAATGGCTGAAGGGTCGAGAACCAGAGGGCACAGATTTAAGGTGATTGGCAAAAGAACCAGAGGCGACATGGAGGAAAAACTTGTTTATGCAACGAGGGGTTAGGATTTGGAATGCGCTGCCTGATAGGGTGGTGGAGACAGATTCAATAGTAGCCTTCAAAAGGGAATTGGATAAATACTTGAAGGAGAAAGAGTTGCAGGGATGTGGGGAAAGAGCGGGAGAGTGGGACTGACTGGATTGCTCTTCGAAAGAGCCGACGCAGACTCGACGGGCCGAATGGCCTCCTTCTGTGTTGTACTATTCTGTGATTCTGTGACAGTGGCGTTGTCTATCTGTCGTCTTCTTTTGGGCTACCCTACAGGCATTCCTGCTGTAAATGATTTTATTTTATTCTGATCTGCAAGTGGTTTGTTGTCGAGCACCATTCGCTCAAACAAATTAATCTCTTCCCAGGTATTTGCAGAGCTGAAGATGACTGTATTCAGCTCGGACAAATGCGGGTCGAATGCCTGAATCCCTCGAGCGTGGGAGACGTTACAAAAAAAAATTGCCCCATCAGGAACAGCACCAGCAGAAACAAGGTAAGCGGCAAAGCGGAAGAAATGTGTTGTAATTGGGCTGATATATGGATCAGCCAAAGCATCAGCTATCAATCAGGGCCTTATTCGCAACACTTTACAGTTCCACTCAAACTCAAACTCGGTTTCCTGCACCCAGCACTCTCATTTTGATCCATCGTGCAGTTAAAACAAAACTGCCCGTGAGTGGAGTTATGGCAGAAAACAGCACATGTGTTGTGCTTAGAAAACCAAAAGCCTCCTGAAAGCAGGCAAGAGCCTCCGAGTGAATCATTTTCTGAAAATCGAAAGGGAGCCGTAACCGCAATAAGAAACGAAGAGTTGTGTAGGTGCTGCAGGCTGTCAGGTTGTTAGCATCTGGTTCAGACCGCTTTTGACCCGGTGAGATTGGAGTTTATGATGAGGTGCGAGGTAATTAGGGGAGATCGCAAAGCCCATCATTTACAGCAGCAGTAATGTAGTGAATGACAGCTTAAAACTAAAGTAAGATGGATGAGAGAAAAAATCTGTGGTCGACTGCATTTTACCGTGGCATGCGGGAGAATGATGTGTGGTATAGAATGGGACAGCTTATCAAAAAAGGGAATATGCAGTAATACGCTGGCAAATTCGGAGACTGTCACCGACCAAATGACTGATGAGAAAATAGAATTGGTAAAGAACTTGTCAGGAAAAAAAAAACATCAATAAATATACCTTTAATAACATTGCTGTTTCTGACACGAAGTACAGGGATAAATATGCTGATGTCGTGCAGATTTCATTCAGATTTGTGAGGGGCTGTGATTTCCTTATATAAGCCCAACACAGATGAGGTATTCAAGAAAAAGAGGTTTGCACGGAATTCAGAACTTCTTGTTAATCTTGTCAAAGTCTATAGTAGAAACTTAGCAATTACCAAAAATCAATTACAATCAATCTTTTTTTTATTCGTTCCTGGGATGTGGGCGCCGCTGGCTGGGACAAGTATTTATTGCCCAGCCCCGGGATCCCTTGCTTTTTGTGGTATATATCAATGATCTAGACTTGAATATAGGGGGTATGATTAAGAAGTTTGCAGATGATACTAAAATCAGCTGTGTGGTTGATACTGAAGAAGGAAGCTGCAGAAAGATATCAATAAATTGGTCAGATGGGCAGAACAGTGGCAAATGGAATTCAATCCGGAGAAGTGTTGAGGTAATGCATTTGGGGACAGCTAACAAGGGAAGGGAATACACATTAAATGGTAGGACACTGAGAAGTGTAAATAAACAAAGGGACCTTGGAGTGCATGTTCACAGATCCCTGAAGGTAGCAGGCCAGGTAGATCAGGTGGTTAAGAAGGCATGCGGAATGCTTGCCTTTATTAGCCGTGGCATAGAATATAAGAGCAGGGGGGTTATGCTTCAACTGTATAAAACACTAGTTAGGCCTCAGCTAGAGTACTGCGTGCAGTTCTGGTCACCACATTACAGGAAAGATGTGATTGCGCTAGAGAGGGTACAGAGGAGATTTACAAGGATGTTGCCGGGAGTAGAGAATCTTAGATATGAGGAAAGACTGGCAAGGATGGGTTCATTTTCCTTGGAACAGAGGAGGCTGAGGGGAGACCTTATTGAGGTGTATAAAATTATGAGGGGCCTAGATAAAGTGGATAGAAAGGACCTATTTCCCTTAGCAGAGGGGTCAAAAACCAGGGGACACAGATTTAAAGTAATTAGTGGAAGGTTTAGAGGGGATTTGAGGGGAAATTTCTTTACCCAGAGGGTTGTGGGGGTCTGGAACTCACTGCCTGAAAGGGTGATAGAGGCAGAAACCCTAACCACATTTAAAAAGTACTTGGATGTGCACTTGGGATGCTGTAACCTACAGGGCTGCGGACCAAGAGCTGGGACATGGGATTAGGCCGGAGAGCTCTTTGTTGGCCGGTGCGGACACGATGGGCCGAAATGGCCTCCTTCTGTGCTGTAACTTTCTATGATTCTATGATTCTAATTGCCCTTGAGAAGCTGGTGGTGAGCCACCTTCTTGAACCGCTGCAGTCCCGTGTGGTGAAGGTGCTCCCACTGTGCTGTTAGGGAGGGAGTTCCAGGATTTTGACCCAGCGACGATGGAGGAACGGCCGATATATTTCCAAGTCAGGATGGTGTGTGTGACTTGGAGGGGAACTTGGAGGTGGCGGTGTTCCCATGCGCCTGCTGCCCTTGTCCTTCTAGGTGGTAGAGTTTGCAGGTTTGGGAGGTGCTGCCGAAGGAGCCTTGGCAAGTTGCTGCAGTGCATCTTGTAGACAATTGGACTGCAATCCAAGACTGGCATCTGTATCCAATCCTCCGCTAGCGAAGCAGAGGGCCGAGGAGGCTGTGAAAAGGCAGTGGGCAGCAGTACTGGAGCAGGTTCCCTTCCAGTGCTGTGTCAGCATTCCTGATGGATTGACCAAGGAGCAGCATTGAAAATATCTATGGAGCTATCTGCAGGCTGAAGTATCGCACGTTCCCAGTTCAGGAGAATAATGGGGGTGAGACTAACTTTGAAAATAGAAATACTGTAAATGAGAAGTGGGGTTCTTCGATATCAAATAATTGGGCAGAAATAAATTTTGGGAACATTTACACAAGTGGAAAATAAGGAATAATTCCCCCCAAAATAGCTGACTCTTTTAACCCTTACAGCACTGGAGGTGAGTTAACTTATCTAAGAGTTTTCAGATCCTGAAGACTGCTGTTGCTGGTTTGATGCAGCTTTTATGCATAAATCCCCGTCTGCCCCCCTCAGGTGAAGTTTAAAAAAAAAAGTCCCATGGTCCTATTTGCAGAAGAGCCGGGGAGTGCTCCCAGTGTCAAGGCAACATTTATCCCTCAACCCCATACCACCAAAAGCAGAACATCTGGTCATTTATCTCATTGCTATTTGTGGGACCTTGAATTGCAAATTGGCGGCCGCATTTTCCCTCAGTGACTGCACTTCAAAAGTACTTTGTTGGCTGTGAAGTGCTTTAGGATGTCCTGAGGTTCTGAAAAGGGCTATGTAAGTTCTATCCTTCTATAAAAGATTGATCTTGTCACATCTCTTGATGTATTGCTGCCATTCAGCTGGCTGAGAAACATCCTTTGGAGATGGCTTGAGCCAGTCAAAGATCAATATTTGGATTTCATCCAAATTCCAAAATGGAAGCAAGGCGAGGGGAAGAGAACAAGTGAGGATAATGTTTTAAGCATATTTTCAAAGGACATGTTAGATTAGATGGAAAAGAAGTAAAAGTGAAAATAAAATGATTAAATTAGATGATAAAATTGAGGAGAAGAGGAATTAAGGCAAGCAAAAAATGAAGAGTTTAAAACGATTCAATTGATGTAAAATTGTGTTTTAAATATTTTTGCAGATTATAGTTTAATATTACAACAATGAAATTACCGCTGACATTTGCATGCAATATTTATTCTGTCATATTTCAGAATATGATATGACATTTACAAAAAATATTAGTGTTTGTTTTGCAATCACAACTGTTTTCTAAAAGGTGTATGGCCCAAGGAGACTGTTAGAAATAACAACAGAAAATGCTGGAAAAACTCAGCAGGTCAGGCAACATCCGTGGAGAGAAATTTGAGTTGACGTTTCGGGTTTGGCCCTTCTTTGACCCTAGATACTGGGATCAGCTTTGAATATAAGGGTTAAATTGTATTATCCATTGGTATCAAAGAATTTAAAGGGTTTGCACCAGAGAGGGTGCAGAGGAGATTTACGAGGATGTCGCCGGGACTGGAGAATTCTAGCTATGAGGAAAGATTGGATCGGCTGGGGTTGTTTCCTTTGGAACAGAGGAGGCTCTGGGGAGATTTAATTGAGGTGTATAAAATTATGAGGGGCCTCGATAGAGTGGATAGGAAGGACCTATTCCCCTTAGCAGTGAGATCAATAACCAGGGGGCATAGATTTAAAGTAATTGGTAGAAGGATTAGAGGGGAGTTGAGGAGAACGTTTTTCCCCCAGAGGGTGGTGGGGGTCTGGAACTCACTGCCTGAAAGGGAGGTAGAGGCAGAAACCCTTATCGCATTTAATAAAATAATTGGATATGCCCTTGAAGTGCCGAAACCTGCAGGGCTACGGACCAAGAGCTGGAAAGTGGGATTAGGCTGGAGAGCTCTTTGTCGGCCGGCACAGACACGACGGGCCGAATGGCCTCCTTCTGTGCCGTAATTTGCTCTGATTGTATATAATCAGCAGTTTGTTAAACATTATTGTCCATTACAGACACGTCCATTGGAAATGGACACGGCTAGAGCACCAAAATATGTACAGTTTTATTATTAAAAAAATGAAGAGTCATTGATTTTGTTTTTACATTTAAATACAGTTTGAATATTTTGAGCTACAGCTTTGGTTTGGCAGCACGGATATGCAAAAATGTAGGTCGGGGTTAAACGGTTTCCCTAAGCTTTTATTTTTAATTTTCTGATGTTGAAAATGATGGTTGTCAACTTGCAATATGGTTTACCTTAAAGGAGTGAGGTCATCGTTCTGGGAAAACATAATGTTATAAAACTGTCGTTACAGCACCACGAAACAATGGCCCATATTTTCCGATGCCTACGGGTGCGTACGAGGTGCGTACACGCCGGTAAGTGGCCCCGCGAGTTCGCCCGCGAAAACCCAGAACTTGCGATCTGTCGAGAATCACCTTGACAGATCGTCGCCATCCCCAGGGAAAAAGGACCTCCGCAGGCGGAGAGTTGTGCTGTTTGCCCAACTACTGCCCAGCGAATGCCGGTGAAATTCTTATGCCTGTTAAAAGCAGGCGTAAGGCCTGCTTTAACCAGCGTAAGAGTTTAAATGAATATAAAAATAATTCTTTTTCAATTATTTAAACATAAAAACAACTGCAAAATAAGTTACGGTTATTTATAGCCCCTTTAAAACATTTAAATTTATTTTTCAAAAAATTAAATTTTTGGTTTAATGTTTAAATTGTATTTTAATTAATTTTAAATATGTAATAACTTTTTTACTTGTTTAGTATGTAAATGTGTTTTTTTTGTGATCCCCATTCATGCTTACGGGGATTCCGTATGTGCAGAACCTCCATAAGCATGAATGGGGATCCCCCTTTCATTCACGAATACAAAAAGAAAATACTGCAGATGCTGGAAATCTGAAATAAAAACAGAAAACGCTGGAGATACTCAGCGGGTCAGGCAGCATCTGTGGAGCGAGAGACAGAGTTAACGTTTCAGGTCGATGACCTTTCGTCAGAACTGGAAAAAATGCAGGAACTGGAACAGATTTTTAAGCAGGTTTAGGGGCTGGGAAAGGGGGGAGGGGATGAAAGAACAAAGGGAAGGGCTGTGATAGGCTGGAAGGCAGGAGAGGTTAAGAGACATCAAGAGATATTCAAGGCAAAAGGAGATGGTAACTTTGCCTTGAATATCTCTTAATGGCCCTGAAATTAGGATCGGGTGCTTGCCGCGCGTGCAAGCCCCCGATCTGCACTCACCCTGCGCGCCGACATCTGAAGCCCGGGCCTGCTCGCATTTCCTGTCACTGGCCCGGTTCAGATGTCGGCGCGATGTGCTTACCTGATCCAGCGGCGTAGTTAGTGCGATGTGCCAGCTGGGATCAGGTGAGCACTGTGCAGCCAATCAGGGGAGGGGAAACTCATTCATGAGTTTGACAGAAAGAGCTGTCAAAGTCATGAAAACTCCCGGCCCCAAAACACTACTTAAACCTGAAAGAAAATTTAAAAAAACATTGCACTACTTAAATGAACAATAAAGAACTCTGAAAAACTATTTTAAACAATAATTTTAAAATTTGAAAAAAATTTTTTTTTTTAAATCGGTGCTAAAACTAAACTTACCTTACTGTAAATTCTTTAAAAATAACAAACCTGTGGAAAAAAATTTTCTCAATTGTACTAAAAGCCCACTTACCTGAAAAACTAAGTACTTACGTGTGGTTTTTCTATGCGTAAAGACCAGAGGCCTTTACACACGCGCAACTCTGAAAAAAAAAAAGGAATTTCACTGTGCACGCGCTGCCTGTGCAGTCACGCGCGCTCTGCCTCTTAACCCCTTGGGTCAGAGGACAGGAAATGCCGGTTTTCAGCGCATGCGCTGTGCATACTGAAAACTGGCATTTCCTCCGGCCAGATGCGTGAGTACCCCATCCTTACTCACGCATTGTGCCCGGAATTACTGGGCCATTGTCTCTTAACCTCTCCTGCCTTCTACCCTATCACAGACCTTCACTTTTGTTCTTTCATCCCCTCCCCCCTTTCCCAGCTCCTACACTTGCTTAAAAATCTGTTCCATTTCCTGCTTTTTTCCAGTTCTGACGAAAGGTCATCGACCTGAAATGTTAACTCTGTTTCTCTCTTCACAGATGCTGCCTGACCCGCTGAGTATCTCCAGCATTTTCTGTTTTTATTCCCCCTTTCTTTCATTGCTTGGGCCGACACAATTGATCCCAGGGCCGCTCGCGAACCACCTGCGCCCCTGGGGTATGTGGGGCTCTGCGCATGTCCACGCGTAGAGGCCCAGGAGCGTGGGTCTCCGTGGATCTCAAGGCAGAAGGTAGGCGCAAATTTTATTTGCGGGTCAGAGGCATTTCCCCGCAGGCCCAGTATGTAAGCTGTGAGTTACGTAATTTTTGAAGAGCGTTAATGATGTGTTCTTTTGCATGTGCGTGTATATGGTGATCTTCTTTAAATAAAAGATGCTTTTGAGTTAACTTTTTGTGTATATAACTTAATGAGAAGATCCTGCAGACTTGCAACTGACCATCATCCCAAAGCCTTTCCACCATCTACAAGGCACAAGTCAGGAGTGTGATGGAATACTCTCCACTTGACTGGATGAGTGCAGCTCCAACAACACTCAAGAAGCTCGACACCATCCAGGACAAAGCAACCCGTTTGATCGGCACCCCATCCACCACCTTAAACCTTCACTCCCTCCACCACCGGCGCACCGTGGCTGCAGTGTGTACCATCTACAAGATGCACTGCAGCAACTCGCGAAGGCTCCTTCGGCAGCACCTCCCAAACTCACGACCTCTTCCACCTAGAAGGACAAGGGCAGCAGGCGCAGGGGAACACCACCACCTCCAAGTTCCCCTCCAAGTCACACACCACCCTGACTTGGAAATATATCAGCCGATCCTTCATCGTCGATGGGTCAAAATCCTGGAACTCCATCCCTAACTGCACTGTGGGAGCACCTTCACCACACGGACTGCAACAGTTCAAGAAGGCAGCTCACCACCACTTTCTCAAGGGCAACTAGGGATGGGCAATAAATGCTGGTCTTGCCAGCGACGCCCACATCCCATAAACGAATTTTAAAAAAAATCCTGGATGTTACCAAGCAGTTGATGTTCTTGTTATCTGTGACATGCAAGCCTGTCATTTCTCCCAGAGCCTTTGTAAACATGTCCCAGCTAGTTGTTATGTATGAGCAGCCAATATTCAGTGAATTGTATCAGTCTATTTGTTTTCCTGCCACTGGTAAGTGTAATTTCGTATCTCTATAGTGTCATCACATACAACCCTAAAGATTGCATTCGCTCAGATTTATCAAACCAAACTCCTTCTGAAAGGACCATTACCAAGGATATCGAGAAATGCTCCCTTTCTCAATCACTGATTCCCATCCTGTCTCACATGTAAAAGGGCACTCAATGTGAGACTCATGAAGATGAAACCTGTGAGTTCACTGGTGCAAACTGGGCCGGCGAGATTGTGTTTAGTAGAAAAACTGACTGCGAAACCGTCTGCACCGCCATGAATGTCAAACACTGCACCGACAGTCCAGTTACCTTTCACAGTTTATGTTAAGGCACAATAGACCCTTCCACTGCACTGTTGCAAGCTTTTGAATCCAGTATGGTTGCAATCAATGCAAAAGCAAAATACTGCTGGATGCTGGAAACCTGAAATAAAAACAGAAAATGCTGGAAATACTCAGCAGGTCAGGCAGCATCTGTGGAGAGAGAAACAGAGTTAACGTTTCAGGTCGATGACCCTTCGTCAGAAACGTTGGGCTGGATTTTCCAAGCCCCGAGGAGGCGGGCATGGAGGCAGGACTGCCAGTAAAGTAGCAGAAAGTGGGGGCGGATGGCAAACCCGCCCCCATCCTGCCTCCGTGCCCTTTTGCTAAGAGGCGGGAAGATGTGCTGTGTAGGGGGTTTTGGTTTGGGGTTTGTGTCTGGCCAGTCAGGCGTATCTGAGCTGCTCCAGCCCCGTGCGGTTTGAATCGCTTCCCCTCTGGTTCTGACCACCGGACTTATTACGAGCAGCGATATAAACAAAACGAGACCAGTGGTTTGGTGCAAAGAAAACCAATGTTTATTAAAAATAGGGAAAAATAAACACTATACAGAGAAAATCACTATGTATGTAACACAATTACACTTAGCGGGCGAGGAGAAATGGACACATCGAGGGAAAATAACTAAAATGACAATTTTAGCAATCCCCTTAACTCCCACCCTTTACACCTATCTAAGTTGTCTTGCGATGGGCCAGAAAGTTTATGCTCACCAGTTTCAGATGTTAGAACGCCTGCTCCGTGCCCCGTTGCCTGCCGATGTCTTTATCTTCTTGATGGTAAGGCAGGGCACCGGAGTCCAGGTGAGAGAGAGAGAGAGATGGCTTCCCGAGGGACTACTTATACCCCTTTCTGGGAGCCCTTATCACTCACCAGATCAGCTTGTTTCTTTGTCTGACCTGCACGTGTTGAAGTCTATACAAAGGAAACCGTTCTGGGCCCATCGACCTGGATGACCGGTTAATCGGTCTTTAAACGTCCCATAAGTGTTTTCCTTTGTGTAACTGGCCTTGTGATGGGGCCATTCCAGTTTTAATGCCCCGTTGATCGTTTCCAAACAGTGTTGAAGTCAGCTAACGAAGGTCTGAATGCAGCTATTACCCGTTGATTATCTGTGCAAACGGCCTTGATGGGTTTTAATCAGAGGCCCGAATGTCACTGTTTGCTTCTCATACATAAATGCAGAAGGCCTGTCTGCCTTCTAATTTCTGGAACATTCCTTCTTTGTCAGTCCAAACCTGAACTTTGCAGGCCTTGGCCATGAGGCTGACCATAGCCATCTTGTTGGGCCCTGGAGCCCTGGATTTTAAACTCAGTCCAGCCAGGGTTTCTCCAATAAGCCAGAAGTAAATCTTCAGGGGAGACAGGAAATTTGCGAATCCTTTCAGCTGCTTCGGGTCCCGTCTCCTGGAGGCGGGAAAGGGATTAAATCCTTTTAACTGAAGTTAACAGGCAGAAAAAAGAATTAGTGCCATTTTACCTTCACAGGTGAAAGCTTCCCGACCTCGGAGAACCCTGCCGGGTTGGAGGAGACGTGTAGGAGGTCTGCAGGGGTCAGAGGGACCTGAAGCAAGATGTAGAGGTGAGTGATGGGTGCAAGTGTGGAGTGGTAAGTATTATGTCCGTGTATAATTGAGACACGGACTGCAGGAGTTGATTATAACAAGTCTTTACTGAATGGAGACAACCTGGAAACTGAAACTACAGAAGCCTGCTAGGGCCTTTTATACAGGGGTGGTCACTGCCGGTACTGCAGTCTGAGACCAGTTATTCCCTTAAAGGGACATACGCAACAATTCCTCCCCTTTTAGATAAACAGTACATAACATTCATTTAACAACTAAATAATAACTAATTACAACTACGGTTGCTAGATACATTGGTTGAAGTTAAGCAATTATAAGTTCAGTCTTTGAGGAGGCTTCCTGATTCTGTCTGGATAACGCCTCTTTGGGGTATCAGGTTCTTCTGGCAAGGTTGAGTCGGGATCAATGTCGTTGTTTGGTTCGTCTGCTTCCAATATCACCGATTCTGCGGTAGATGCAATTGGTACTTCGGTTTCATCGCCAGGTGTATCAGATCGTGGTGTGGAGTTGACGTTTTCCAGTGACTCTAGAATCTGGTCAGCATGGCATCTTACAATGCTCTCTCCAACGTCCACGGTATACATTAGAGGTCCTTGCCGTGTACAGATCGTTCCTGGCTGCCATTTCTCTGTGCGGTAGTCCCGGAACAAAACTGGTTGACCTATCTTAAAACTCCTGGTCGGCCTTTCATTCATATTCTGAAACTGCCTGTTCGCCACATCTCTTCTGACATTTGGCTTAACCAAATCCAAGCGGCATCGTAGTCTTCGATTGAAGAACATCATGGCTGGAGTTTGGTTGGTAACCGCATGTGTCGCATTCCGGTAGGCAAACAAGAAGTTATCCACCTTGTGTTGTAGGGGTATATCTTCATTACACATTGCCTTGATAGCCTTCTTGAATGTTTGAACAAACCTCTCGGCCAATCCATTAGTGGCTGGATGATATGGGGCGGACGTGTAATGCTCAACACCATTGTTCTTTAAGAACCTCCGGAACTCTTCAGATCATTGTCAGAGCAAATCTGTTCAGGCAGCCCATTCCTGGCGAATATGGTTCGTAAGACTGTGATAGTTTTTTCTGTGGTGGTTGAGGACATTTTTCTTACCTCTGGCCACTTTGAATGCGCATCCACCGCAATTAAAAACATCGAGTCCATAAAGGGACCAGCAAAATCAATGTGCACCCTTTGCCATGGAGATGAGGGCCACTCCCATGGATGTAGAGGGGCTTGTGGTGAGGCGTTTTGGACCTTCTGGCATCCTGTACAGCTCTTGGTCATCTCTTCGATTTCTCTATCGATTCCCGGCCACCACACAAACGCTCTGGCTAAGTTCTTCATTTTAACCCCTCCCAGATGACCCTCATGAAGCTCATTGAGCACTCTATCCTTCAATTTGGGTGGAATTACTACTCTGGATCCACATATCAAGGTTCCTCTGCACACTGACAGCTGTTCTCTTCTCGGCGAGAATGCTGGCAGCAGTGGTTCGCCATGTGCTGGCCATCCCTTCACCGTTAAATCATAGACCCATGATAGTGTCGGGTCATTCCGTGTTTCCTTTTCTATGTTTGCATTCGTCACAGGGAGACATTCGACTATAGTCGAGTGGAATAACTCCACTGGATCCACTGCAGGTGCTTCTTCCACCATCGGCAACGGTAGGCGCGACAATCCATCAGCATTCCCATGCTGTTTAGTTCCTTTGTACTCGATGTCATATTGGTGTGCCCCTAGGAAAAGGGACCACCTCTGTAGCCATTGTGCCGTCATTATCGATACGCCCTTCTGAGGGTTGAAAATGGAGACGAGAGGTTGATGATCAGTTGGTAGAGTAAATTTCTGACCGTGCAGGTAGTGATTGAACTTCTTCACCCCCCACACTAGGCTGAGGGCCTCTCTGTCAATCTGGGCATAGTTACGCTCGGCTGAAGTTAACGAGCGTGACGCAAAAGCTATCGGCCTCTCTGAACCATCAAGGAATTTATGTGACAGTACCGCCCCAATGACGTAGGGAGACGCATCACATGCCAGTCTTATCGGTAGTGATGGGTTGTAGTGAGCCAATACTTCTCTTGAAGTGATTAGGTCCTTACTCTTCTGAAAGGCCCGCTTACATTCATCGCTCCATTTCCATGCTACTCCCGTTCGTAGTAGGGCGTACAGTGGATGCAGAATTGTGGACAAATTCGGCAAAAACTTATGGTAGTAATTCACCAATCCGAGGAATGACCTCAGGTGCGACACATTTTCAGGTGCTGGAGTCTTAACTACCGCTTCAATTTTGTCAGGGGACTTATGCAACCCCTCTTCATCAATCACGTGGCCACAATACGATATCCGTTTCTTAAAAAACTCGCACTTGGGGTGATTGGCTCGTAGCCCATGTTCACGTAGTCTAGTGAGCACCTGCTCTAGGTTGGCAAGGTGTTCACTGTCATCTTCACCTGTCACTAGGATGTCGTCCAAGTAACACTGAGTCCCCGGAATCCCTTGCAGGACTTGTTCCATCGCTCTTTGCCATATCGCCGGAGCTGATGCTACTCCGAATACCATTCGATTATACTGGTAAAGACCTTTGTGAGTGTTTATCGTGAGATACTTCCTAGAGGATTCTTCAACCTCCATCTGCAAATATGCTTGTGCTAGGTCAATTTTTGTAAAATGCTTCCCTCCAGATAGTGAGGCGAAGATATCTTCTATCCTTGGAAGAGGATATTGTACTGTGTGAAGGACTGGGTTCACTGTCACCTTGAAGTCCCCACAGATGCGAACCTTCCTTGGCTCCTCAGACTTATTGTTTAACGTTTTCTTCATGACAGGAATGATGGGTGTCGCCCACTCGCTCCAGTCTACCTTAGATAACATGCCTGCATTCTCCAGATTCTCCAGCTCTGCCTCGACGGCTGGGCGAATTGCATATGGTACCGGTCTTGCTTTGAAAAACTTGGGAATTGCATTCTCCTCTATTTTTATCGAGGCGGTTACGCCTTAAAGAGTGCCCAGTTCTTGTTGAAACACCTCTTTGGTGTCAGCTAAGATTGTTGACAATCGCCCAGGAGTGACGTCGTCATCCTTTTTACCAGCCACCGTCAGTGCCTGAATGGAGTGCCAGTCTAAACTTATCTTTCTGATCCATTCACGTCCCAATAATGGTGGTCCACCATCTTGCAGAATGTAGAGATACAATTTCCGTATTTTCTTGCCGTTGTATTCGACAGGCACCCTTATTTTTCCTCTGGGGTATACTTTTTGCCCCGTATACATCCTCAAGACAATGGATGTCTCTCTCAAGGGTATGTGTGAGAATAGCTGCTCGTAGTCTCGTCGATTAATGACGGTTAGAGCTGATCCTGTATCCAATTCCATTTTGACTTGAGACCCTGCTATCGTGAGGGTGACCCAAATGGTTCGGTGATCCTCTTTTGCAATTACATTGTGAAGTTTGAGACAGCTTAGTCTCTTGTTCCCGGATTCACTATTGCTCATCTGGTCTTCGGAACTACTGTTCGTCATCTTTTGTACTTTCCTGTACGGTTCCTTAGTAGCCTTTTTGTTGTCATTGGTCTTCTTCCCAGACCTGCAAACTCGTGCAATGTGTCCCATCTTTCCGCATTGCCTGCATATTTTGTCCTTGGACCAGCAGTCCTTCTGGTCATGGTTTGTTCTGCCGCAGCGATAACATTTTGCAAATCCCCGTGTCATTTCGTGGGTGCCGTATTCCTGTGGCTTTTGTTGAATTTCGCAGCTCCCCTTGCTGCTGCTTCGTGCGATACTGCCACGCTGAAAGCCTTATCTAGCGTCAGCTCTTTCTCTGAGAGTAACCTCTTCTGGGTTCCTTCACTCAGGAGTCCACAGACAAATTTGTCCCGTAAGGTATCTGCCAGTCCTGCTCCGAACTGACAGTGCTTTGATAGCTTGCGTAGTTCCGTAAGGTAATCAGCATTGCTCTCATTTTTATGCTGATTTCTCCTGTGGAATTTAAATCTTTCTGCTATCAGCAGCGGTGTAGGATTTAGGTGTTCCTGTAGGGTAGCAACAATTTCGTTATAACTCTTCGCCTTCGGTTTGGCTGGAGTAATCACGTCCCGCAATAGGCCGTACGTTCTTGCGCCCATTAAATTTAGCAATACCGATGCCTTTTTCTCATCGCCTATTTCGTTTGCCTCGCAATATACCTCGACTCTTTCCACATATGTGGTCCAATCTTCTATTGCATTATCGAAGGCAGTGATATCGCCAGTCTTTGGCATCTTGAAAATCTAAGATGGCGCCTCCCGCGCTTTTCCTTCGTCCCCGATGGATCAAAATGGCGCCTCCCGCGCTTTTCCTTCTTCCCCGCCGAGTTAAGATGGCGCCTCCCGTGCTTTCCCACCGCTGCCGCTGCTGCCAATGCTGTTGCTGGCGATTATATTTATTTTACTATCCTGTAATGGCGACGCCCTATGGTCTTCGCGCCTCCCCGATCGCTGCTGCCAACGCCGCTCTCCGCGGTATTTTTATTTTTCTATCGCGCTTCAATATTTGCTCCGTTAATTGAAGAACTGTTCCCGTCATGGAGCGGACTCTCTGGGACGCTTCCCTCCCTCTTCTTAGGTCCGAACGCTGCCCGGCTTCAAAGCACCGGCCGCGCCCTGTGTGCTCCACCCTCTCTCTCTCTCTTTGCTTCCCGACTCGCTGCCCGGCCCCATTGCAGAGCCACCCGATCGAGCTCTAGCCCGCCGCAGCCCAGGAAGGATCAGTGCACTACCTGCCACCAGCCCGATTAGCTGGGAAACCACAGACTGGAGAACCAAGCCTGGCTCTCGACAGTCTCTCCTGCACTTTTCAATTCGATGATATGGAGGGCGGTTGCCCACGGTTGACGCCCGTTTCTCGAGTTCCTTTGGATTATTTTTTTTTCTTTCTTCTGGCTTCGACCTTCAACAACGTCGTCTGAGGTGCTGCCAAGTTGCAGGTAAGTTCGTTTCTTACTCGTCGCCAGTATTATGTCCATGTATAATTGAGACACGGACTGCAGGAGTTGATTATAACAAGTCTTTACTGAATGGAGACAATCTGGAAACTGAATCTACAGAAGCCTGCTAGGGCCTTTTATACAGGGGTGGACACTGCCGGTACTGCAGTCTGAGACCAGTTATTCCCTTAAAGGGACATACACAACATTAAGTATGTAAGGTGAGTGATAAGTTTAAAAAAATGTTCACTTACCTTGTTTTCTTCCTACAGCCTTCATCCACTCTGGATCGGGAGACCCGACATCCTCCTTGTCAATTTCCTCTGACCCAACAGCCATGTGAAATTTACAAAGTTGAAAGGTTTGATGAGTCCTGAACACAAGGCCTCATCAAACTACACAGAATGTCAGTGTTTGACAGCTTCACAGAGCTGTCAAACACTGACATTTCTTCTTTCAAGAAATCTTGACAGATAGCACATCTGACGTTGACGTGCTCTGTCAGTGACTTCCTCCCTAATTGGCCTGCTGAGCCCGCAGGGTGGGCTTAACAAGGTCAATCAGGGGAAAATCCCTCT
>NC_140991.1:312833531-313048531 GCF_052327205.1 Somniosus microcephalus
AGACACAGATTAATTAAGGATAGTCAGCACGACTTTGTTAAGGGAAGGTCGTGTCTGACAAACTTGATTGAATTTTTTGAGGAGGTAACAAGGAGGGTAGGTGAGGGTAGTGCGTTTGATGTAGTGTATATGGACTTTAGCAAAGCTTTTGATAAGGTTCCACATGGCAGACTGGTCACAAAGTTAAAAGCCCATGGGATCCAGGGCAAAGTGTCAAGTTGGATTCAAAACTGGCTCGGAGGCAGGAAGCAGAGGGTAATAGTTGATGGGTGTTTTTGTGACCGGAAAGCTGTTTCCAGTGGGGTTCCGCAGGGCTCAGCACTAGGTCCCTTGCTTTTTGTGGTATATATCAATGATCTAGGCTTGAATATAGGGGGTTTGATTAAGAAGTTTGCAGATGATACTAAAATCGGCTGTGTGGTTGATACTGAAGAAGGAAGCTGTAGACTGCAGGGAGATATCAATAAATTGGTCAGGTGGGCAGAACAGTGGCAAATGGAATTCAACCCGGAGAAGTGTGAGGTAATGCATTTGGGGAGGGCTAACAAGGAAAGGGATTACACATTAAATGGTAGGACACTGAGTAGTGTAGAGGAACAAAGGGACCTTGGAGTGCATGTCCACAGATCCCTGAAGGTAGCAGGCCAGGTAGATAAGGTGGTTAAGCAGGCATACGGAATGCTTGCCTTTATTAGCTATGGCATAGAATACAAGAGCAGGGGGATTATGCTTCAACTGTATAAAACACTAGTTAGGCCACAGCTAGAGGACTGCATGCAGTTCTGGTCACCACATTACAGGAAAGATGTGATTGCACTGGAGAGGGTACAGAGGAGATTTACAAGGATGTTGCCAGGAGTAGAGAATCTTAGCTATGAGGAAAGACTGGATGGGCTGGGTCTGTTTTCCTTGGAACAGAGGAGGCTGAGGGAAGACCTTATTGAGGTGTATAAAATTATGAGGGGCCTAGATAAAGTGGATAGAAAGGACCTATTTCCCTTAGCAGAGGGGCCAAAAACCAGGGGGCACAGATTTAAAGTAATTGGTAGGAGGTTTAGAGGGGATTTGAGGGGAAATTTCTTCACCCAGAGGGTTGTGGGGGTCTGGAACTCACTGCCTGAAAGGGTGGTAGAGGCAGAAACCCTCACCACATTTAAAAAGTACTTGGATGTGCGCTTGGGATGCTCTAACCTGCAGGGCTACGGACCAAGAGCTGGGAAGTGGGATTAGGCTGGATAGCTCTTTGTTGGCCGGCACGGACATGATTGACTGAAATGGCCTCCTTCATTTCTGTAACTTTCTAAGATTCTATGAAGGCAAATGTTCCCTGACATCATTGTATTGCCAGAACTACACAGATATTACCTTAGTAAACATGTGACGAGATAGTAAACTGACTGACCAAAATAGGTCCTAAGATCACAACCATGACAAAGATAGCTGACGTTGCCTCTTTAGTGATGGCCTGTTATCACCATACACTCATTACTTTTGTTCATAGTGAGCTGACCTGTTTATCAATACTTTAATGTTCTGTAATAGCAAATTTAATTTTGTACTTATTTTTTTTAGTGTCAGCCATGGCTCAGTGGGCGGCACTCTCGCGCCTCTGAGTCAGAAGGTTGTGGGTTGAAATCCCACTCCAGAAACTTGAGCACAAAAATCTAGGCTGACTGCTCCCAGAACAGTACTGAGGGAGTGCTGCACTGTCGGAGGTGCTGTCTTTCTGATGAGACGTTAAACCAAGGACCCCGTCTGCCCTCTCAGGTGGGCGGAAAAGATCCCACGGCACTATCTCGAAGAGCAGGGGGAGTTATCCCTGGTGTCCCGGCCAATATTTATCCTTCAATCAACATCACTAAAACGGATTATCTGGTCATTGTCACGTTGCTGTTTGTGGGAGCTTGCTGTGCGCAAATTGGCTGCCACGTTTCCTACAATACAACAGTGACTGCACTTCAACAAAAGTACTTCATTGGCTGTAAAGCGCTTTGGGACATCCTGAAGTCATGAAAGGCGCTATAGAAATGCAAGACTTTCTTTCTTTCTGTTTGGATGCGAGGATTTGATGGAAGTTGATTGCGCAGTCAGCTCTACTTATCGGACAAGTGCTGTACCCATGGCATTCCCAACTTACACCCTTTATTTGAGGCTGGGACTCCAAGTTAAAATACCAGAAACTTTCCAAAAAATTATGCAGCATAATCACAAACTATGCGGCACAGTTGCAGGGAAACAAAAAATAAACTTTGTTTCTAAGTAAAGCTACTTACCCCAGCAAGAAATGCGCCGTATTAATGAAGGAGAAGCAAAATATGTACAAGCATGATGTTTGCTCAAAAGAACTTTCATATCACTTCTAAGCCATGGTGTGGCATTTTGATATTTCTACATATGTTGGATATTTGGAAAATATTCAAGAAATGCAGAATATCACTGAAGCCAGATTTTTCCTTCTACCCACAGGATTAGAACAGAGAGTTTCAATTGTGAGGGTCCTGCTTGTGCTGCTCAGATCCTTCCTACTGCCTCCTTCCTGCACAAATCTTGCTATTCTATTGTTCCTCCCACCCCGCTGCCTTTCGATTGTCAAATTATCTATCAAACTTGCTGATAGTTTACTTTTCCTCGAACCGTACTCGCCAGATGTTGGTCTTCTGCGCGGCAGTCTGTAACTTAACTGGACCAGCCACATAAATACTGTGGCAACAAGAGCAGGTCAGAGGCTAGGTATTCTGTGGCTAGTGTCTCACCTCCTGACTCCCCAAAGCCTTTCCACCATCTACAAGGCACAAGGAAGGATAGGAGGGAATACTCTCCACTTGCCTGGATGAGTGCAGCTCCAACATCACTCAAGAAGCTCGACACCAACCAGGACAAAACAGCCCGCTTGATCGGCACCCCATCCACCACCTTAAACATTCACTCCCTCCACCACCGGCGCACCGTGGCTGCAGTGTGTACCATCTACAAGATGCACTGCAGCAACTCGCCAAGGCTTCTTCAGCAGCACCTTCCAAACCCTCTTCCACCTAGAAGGACGAGGGCAGCAGGTGCATGGGAACACCACCACCTCCAAGTTCCCCTCCAAGTCACACACACCATCCTGACTTGGAAGTATGTTGGCCGATCCTTCATCGTCGCTGGGTCAAAATCCTGGAACTCCCTCCCTAACAGCACTGTGGGAGCACCTTCACCACACGGACTGCAGCGGTTCAAGAAGGCAGCTCACCACCACCTTCTCAAGGGCAACTAGGGATGGGCAATAAATGCTGGCCGTGCCAGCAACGCCCACATCCCATGAACGAATGTAAAAAAAAAATCTGCCTTGCTCCTACTTGTCCTGTCTTTTAACTCCGCAATCACGGCTTCTCACTTCACTGTGACTGCCGCCTCGCTTCTCTCCCCAGTGCCAGCGTTAGACTTGTGGGGGCAGAGGTCAAGGCATGGACCTCTATCCCTCCCTCCTTCCACTCACACATATGACCTAGCTTAGTCTAGTGGGCACCGCCCCCCTCCCCCCCGCAACTCCATAGCCTGGGGCCCTGGGCAGGTGGCCTGGTTGCTAGTCCCCCCAAGCTGGTACTGCTCTCCCCAACATTGTTCTTTCTCTGTTTTACTAAGTACTTGTTTTCCTTGTTAAGAAAGAAAGAAAAACCTATATAGCACCTTTCATGCCCTCAGGATGTCCCAAAAGTGCTTTACAGCCAATGAAGTACTTTTTGAAGTGTAGTCACTGTTGTAATGTGGGAAACGCGGCAGCCAATTTGCACACAGCAAGCTCCCACAAACAGCAATGTGATAATGACCAGATAATCTGTTTTAGTTAATTGTTAATTGAAGGATAAATATTGGCCCCAGGACATCAGGGGCACCTCCCCTGCTCTTCTTCAAAATAGTGCCGTGGGATCTTTTACGTCCGCCTGTGAGAGCAGACGGGGTCTCGGTTTAATATCTCATCTGAAAAACGGCACCTCTGACAGTGTAGCAGTCCCTCAGTATGGCACTGGCTGTGTCAGCCTAGATTTTTATGCTCAAGTCTCTGGAGTGGGACTTGAACCCACGACCTTCTGACTCAGAGAAGAAGCGTGCTGCCCAGTGAGCCATGGCTAACACCAGTCACTCTTCCTTCAGCCAAATTGTCCCTAACACTACATGTCATTCACCATAGAACAATGCTAGAGGTGTCAACCCAACCTCCCGGAGTGACCATATCATGTCATGGAAGATATTAATACTCCAGATATTAACACCAAGGGTCAGTGCCTGGGCCACTAAGCTAGACGAGGAAAGGCTGTTCCCACTAGTTGATGGTACAAGGACCAGGGGACACAGATTTAAGGTTTTGGGCAAGAGATACAGGAGGGATGTGAGGGAAAACTTTTTTACGCAGCGAGTGGTGAGGACCTGGAACTCGCTGCCGACGGAAGTGGTGGAAGCGGAGACACTCAATGTTTTCAAGGGGAGACTGGATAGGCACTTGAGGGAAATAAACTTGCAGGGCTACAGGGATAGAGTGAGGGAATGGGACTGACTGGATTGCTCTACAGAGAGCCGGCACGGACTTGATTGGCCGAATGACCTCCTTCTGTGCCGTTATGACTCTATGACCCTAGCCATGGATTATGCGTAAAAATTATTATTTTTTTATTACCCTTTATCAATTTGCAGGGCTATGGGGGAAGAGCAGGGGAGTGGGGCTAATTGAATAGTACTTTCAACGAACCGTCACAGGCACGAGGGGCAGAATGGCCTTCTTCTGTGCTGCAATGATTCTGTGAAGAACCGTGAGGTTAAATTTTCATGGGAGTTCCCCCGATTGGAGTTCGCGCCGTTCCTCTAAAGTTTCTGCTGATTGATCCTGCGATCTGCCCACACAGCAGTTCTTTGTCTATTGGTTTCTTCTTAAGTAATAATTACTATTCATTCAAAAGAAATATGCCCAGCTTTAGCCTATTTTTATTTCATTCACGGTTTCCTTGAGTGAAGAAAACAAGTTATATTTTTTCTCCACAAATTAAATGCATAATCACGGTCATCGCACTCAATATGCTTTTTTGGTGCAATTCTCAAATTGGCCTTTAAAACTGAATGGGTTGTAGTTTTTTTGTATTGTTTTCCATACATGGTTTTTCTCTTTTCCGAAACGAAAGCTCAGCACATCGTCCGAGGGTGGGGAGTAGTTGTGAGTTGGGATTACAATGTATAAAGAAACCATTATGTCCAGTGAGCTGAGCAAGTGTCCAGAGAAAGGTCAATCATTCATTCGTCTTTCAACTACTGTCAATTAGTTTCCAAATTATACTTTTTCTTCTCAGTTTTGCAAGGTGGGCCGCTGGTTAGGCCGCAAGTGGACCTGGTTCTCCTGAACGCAGCCGGGCCGACGCTAGCTGCGTTCAAAAGCAGACTGACATGAACCTTGTCATTCATGTGGAAATGACCTATGAAATAATACTGGGCGGCCTGCTGGTGGCGCTGTCCAGGGAGAGTATAAATACTCGGGCATGGGCCCAGCTTGCTCAGGACATTCTTTAACAGGAACTAGTGAAGGACACAACTAGATCTCCATGTTGTAAAACAGTTGATTAAAGCTTTGTTTAACGCTTAGACCAAGTGCCTCGTAGTTTTCTTGCGTCACAGACCAATTTGGTAAAGGAGGCTTCAAACAGGCCCCTTGTTTCCATATGCAAAGGGCCTTATCCCAGACCTTCCCTTTTGTTCCCTCCTCCCCTTTCCCCGCCTTTCCCGCCCCTGCACTCGCTTAAAAACCTGTCCCATCTCTAACTATTTCCAGTTCTGACGAAGGGTCATCGGCCTGAAGCGTGAACTCTTGTTTCTCGCTCCACAGAGGCTGCCTGACCCGTCGAGTGTTTCCAGCATTTTCTGTTTTTATTTTATAAATTGAATATGTTTGTTATAATGAATTAACTTGCACCATCTGAGCACTTCAGGTGATCTAAATGTTCTCCAGATAGGTTTGCATTGATTGTCTCATCGAAGGGAAGGCATTTTATGCAAGTCTCATTCGTTGCCCTGTCTATCTCTTAGTCGACGTACATTTTAATGCCTTTTGTAGTAGACTTTTGGGCCCGCCGATTTTAAATAGGGGCGGCGGGTGCGGGTGCGCGTGAGCCCCGAAGTGGGTGGCACACCCGTGGAATCCAGAGACGTGGAGGCCTGACTGGCACGACCTGGCCAGTGGACGGGCGCGTAGGATCGCAGGCAGGAGGCCGCAGCGGGATCGGGCACCAGTAGTAAGGTAACTGGAAAGAGGGTGGGAGGTGGGGTGGGTGGAGGGGGGATGTGGCGGTGAGGGGAGACGTGCAGCGATTGCATTCAGGGAGGGGAGGTGAAGCGAAGCGAAGCCCTGAGTAAAGGAGGCCCGAGGCTTCCTCGTGAGGCACTCCTGCTCCTCCTGGCCCACAAACAGACCTAAAATAAACATTTTAAAAACCTATGCAGCAGCAAAATACGAAAGAACTGAAAGAAATCAGTATTTGTAGGGAAATGGTGTTAGGGAAATTGATGGGATTGAAGGCCGATAAATCCCCAGCGCCTGATAATCTACATCCTAGGGTACTTAAGGAAGTGGCCCTAGAAATAGTAGATGCGCTGATCATCTTCCAACATTCGATGGAATCTGGAACAGTACCCATGGATTGGAGGGTAGCTAATGTTAACTCACTGTTCAAAAAGGGTGGTAGAGAGATAATGGGGAATTACAGACCTGACATCGGTAGTGGGGAAAATGCTAGAGTCCATTGTAAAAGATGTAACTGGTAGAATAGATAAGGGAGAACCAGTGGATGTGGTGTATTTGGACTTTCAGAAGGCTTTCAATAAGGTCCTGCATAAGAGATTAGTGTGTAAAGTTAAGGCACATGGGATTGGGGGCAAGGTATTGACTTGGATAGAGAACTGGTTGGCAGACAGAAAGCAAAGAGTTGGAATAAACGGGTCTTTTTCCGAGTGGCAGGCAATGACTAGTGGGGTACTGCAGGGATCGGTCCTTGGACCCCAGCTATTCACAATAAATATTAATGATCTGGACAAGGGAACTAGATGTAATATCTCCAAATTTGCAGACAACACAAAGCTGGGTGGGCGTGTGTGCGGTGAGGAGGATGCCGAGAAACTCCAGGATGAAATGGACAGGTTGGGTGATTGGGCAGAAGCATGGCAGATGCAATATAACATGGATAAATGTGAGGTTATCCACTTTGGTGGCAAAAACAGGAAGGCAGATTATTATCTGAATGGCAATAGATTGGGAGAAGGGGAAGTGCAACGAGACCTGGGCATCCTTGTGCACCAGTCGCTGAAGGTAAGCATACAGGTGCAGCAGGCGGTTAAGAAGGCAAATGGTATTTTGGCCTTCGTATCGAGAGGATTTGAGTACAGGAACAAGGATGTCTTGCTGCAGTTGTACAGGGCCTTGGTGAGACCACATCTTGAGTATTGTGTGCAGTTTTGGTCGCCTTATCTGAGGAAGGATGTTCTTGACATGGAAGGAGTTCAACGAAGATTCACCAGGCTGATATCTGGGATGGCAGGAATGACGTATGAGGAGAGATTGGGTCGATTGGGCTTATACTCGCTGGAGTTTAGAAGAATGAGAGGGGATCTCATTGAAACTTATAAAATTCTGACAGGACTGGACAGACTAGATGCAGGAAGGATGTTCCCGATGGCGGGGGAGTCCAGAACCAGGGGTCACAGTCTAAAGTTAAGGGGAAAGCCATTTATGACTGAGATGAGGAGGAATTTCTTCACCCAGAGAGTGGTGAACCTGTGGAATTCTCTACCACAGAAGGCAGTTGAGGACAATACATTAAATATATTCAAGAAGGAGTTAGATATATTTCTTAAGGCTAAAGGGATCAAGGGATATCGGGAGAAGGCAGGGACAGGGGACTGAATTTGGATGATCAGCCATGATCTCGTTAAATGGCGGAACAGGCTCGAGGGGCCGAATGGCCTACTCCTGCTCCTATCTTCTATGTTTCTATGTTTAAAGGCACTGTATAAATATAAGTTGTTGTTGTTGTTAACAACACTGGGAGTGCAAGGTCCATTAGATTGATCCATTCACACTGCAGTGGTGGGGTTGGTGTTACACTTTGTATGGAGGCTAAAGGCTTGCAGCGAGAATACAGAGTTAGGGCCCTGCCCAACTCCGGAGCAAAGTCGATTGGGACTCCTCTGTCAGGGATTCTCACTCTGCTATGTTCCAGTGTTCAGTCGGACCCTAATTGTGGATTTACACTACCAAATCCTAGCGTTGGTGCAAAGTAGAACCGTATCATATTGGTACTATTGTTACAGTACAAATGCAGTACTGGACCTTATGTAACGGTACCATATTTGTTTATTTATTCATTCACGGGATGTGGGCATCGCTGGCAAGGCCGGCATTTATTGCCCATCCCTAATTACCCTCGAGAAGGTGGTGGTGAGCCGCCTTCTTGAACCGCTGCAGTCCGCGTGGTGAAGGTGCTCCCACAGTGCTGTTAGGGAGGGAGTACCAGGATTTTGACCGAGCGACGATGAAGGATCAGCCGATATAATTCTAAGTCAGGATGGTGTGTGACTTGGAGAGGGACTTGGAGGTGGTGGTGTTGGTGTTCCCATGCGCCTGCTGCCCTTGTCCTTCTAGGTGGTAGAGGTCGCGGGTTTGGGAGGTGCTGCCGAAGAAGCCTTGGCGAGTTGCTGCATCTTGTAGATGGTACACACTGCAGTCACGGTACGCCGGTGGTGGAGGGAGTGAATGTTTAAGGTGGCGGACGGGGTGCCAATCAAGCGGGCTGCTTTGTCCTGGATGGTGTCGAACTTCTTGAGTGTTGTTGGAGCTGCACTCATCCAGGCAAGTGGAGAGTATTCCATCACACTCCTTACTTGTGCCTTGTAGGTGGTGGAAAGGCTTTGGGGAGTCGGAGTGATGTTCCCTCCAAATTATTTTTTGTGCGGGATCCCTTTAACTGGCTGCGCAGCCCATTCAAATTTTCGTGTATGCGCGGATTATTCCATTTAAAAGCTGGTGAGCGGCCTGCGCGAGACTTCCAGACTGCAGCACAGCTTAGCGGGATCGTATGTCAGGTAATCTGTCACTCGCCGTAGAATACCCAGCCTCTGACCTGCTCTTGTAGCCACAGTATTTATGTTTCTGATCAATGGTGACCCCCAGCATGTTGATATCCCACAATATTGACCAATTTGCTTGATCCAGTGGGTCGTAAATACAAAAAAAGTCAGATTGATCTGGACCAGCACACTATGCTATTGCTCTGTCCCCTATTCATGATCGACTCTCTGCTTGCCGTGGGTCTAAGGTTTATCCCTACTCATTTTTCCTCAATTTGTTCCCATTACATTAAAACGTAGAAAACAGTGTAAGTGGAAATTACAGAAAACGACAAACCCCCTCAAAATGTATTGAACTTGTCATAAGAACATATGAACATAAGCATTAAGAGCAGGAGTCGGCCATACGGCCCCTCGAGCCTGCTCCGCCATTCAATAAGATCATGGCTGATCTTCGACCTCAACTCCACTTTCCCGCCCGATCCCCATATCCCTTGATTCTCCAGAGTCCAAAAATCTATCTATCTCAGCCTCGAATATACTCAATGATTCAGCATCCACAGCCCTCTGGGGCAGAGAATTCCAAAGATTCACAACCCTCTGAGTGAAGAAATTCCTCCTCATCTCAGCCTTAAATGGCCGACCCCTTATCCTGAGACTATGCCCCCTAGTTCTAGACTCTCCAGCCAGGAGGAAACAACCTCTCAGCATCTACCCTGTCAATTCCCCTCAGAATCTTATAAGCTTCAATGAGATCACCTCTCATTCTTCTAAACTCCAGAGAGTATAGGCCCAATGAACTGATTTTACTGCCTGGTGAAGGGACACAGCATTTTGAAGGGCTGGAGAGCTTTCACAGGAAATATCGGCTTTCTCCTCTTTTTTAAGCTAAATCTTGATGCTGAATGAGGGAATGAAAGATGTTCCCGGTCACAAACACCTGGCTCGTTCCAATTAGAAGTTCCCGAGACTGATGTGCGCTAATGAAAGAGATGGAAGGTTAATGCTGAGCTCGGCAGCCTTGCCAGTGACAGTAATAGGTATAGACAGCGCCATCATTCATGAGATTTGATTTGATTTTGTTTTGCTCCCCCCAGGTTTGAGATGGATATTTTGCTGTGGGTCTCATCCCACAGATTGCCATTAACTCTGGAGATTGGCTGGCCAGATGGCCAGAGGAAAGATAACGTTTCACAAGCACTTACAGGTTAGCAAGTATCCATGAATAGGATACAATTACTTAAACGCTTCAATATAAATGCCTATTCAATTACAGATGATGTTACCTACCAATATGGTAAGCTGGCCAATAAAAGAAAGACAGACTTGCATTTCTATAGCGCCTTTCACGTCCACCGGACGTCTCAAAGCTCTTTACAGCCAATGAAGTACTTTTTGAAGTGGAGTCACTGTTGTAATGTGGGAAATGCAGCAGCCAATTTGCGCACAGTAAGCTCCCACAAACAGCAATGTGATAATGACCAGATCATCTGTTTTTTGTTATTTTGGTTGAGGGATAAAACATTAGCCAGCACACCGGGGAGAACTCCTCTGCTCTTCTTCGAAATATTGCAATGGGATCCTTTACGTCCACCTGAGAGAGCAGACAGGGCCTCAGTTTAATGTCTCATCTGAAAGACAGCACCTCCGACAGTGCAGCGCTCCCTCAGCACTGCACTGGAGTATCAGCCTAGTTTTATGTGCTCAAGTCCCTGGAGTGGGACTATGAACCCACAACCATTTCGACGCAGAGGCGAGTGTGCTACCCACTGAGCCACAGCTGACACCAGTGTCTATAGTTCACTGATTACTTCACTTAAGACTGAAGTATGTTCTTGACCTCCTACATGGTGATAGAAGAACAGTGATGCATGACCCCAGATCATTTAAAAATATAGTCGCTACCTAGACTGCATTGCAGATTTGATGGAAGAGCTGAAGACTTTTTCTTCCTTTCATTTACTTTTTTTCTCCTTCTCTTTAGACTGCTTGCTCAGACCACCCAAGTCAAGCGGGGGGCCTATTCCCAGCTCTTTGCTGCATATCAGGCCGCTAGGAGCTCACAGCGCCAGAGACCCGGGTTCGAATCCGGCCTCGGGTGACTGTCTGTGTGGAGTTTGCACATTCTCCCCGTGTTTGCGTGGGTTTCCTCCGGGTGCTCCGGTTTCCTCCCACAGTCCAAAGATGTGCGGGTTAGGTTGATTGGCTATGATAAAAAATTGACCCTTAGTGTTAGGGGGATTAAATACATGGGGTTACGGGGATAGGGTGGGATATGTGTTGGTGTAGGGGTTACGGGGATCGGGTGGGATATGTGTCGGTGCAGGCTCGATGGGCCGAAATGGCCTCTATCTGCACTGTGGGGTTTCTGTGATTCTGTGATTCTGTGATTCTGTGAAGAGTGACGCAGGTCGCTCCCAATCCCTGCAAATCCTTCCCCAGACCTCACATCTACTCTGCTACTTCTCCCAGGCAACTAGAGTCATAGAGTTATACAGCACAGAAAGAGGCCCTTCGGCCCATCGTGTCCACGCCGGCCTTCAAGCCCTGTCTATTCTAATCCCATTTTCCAGCACTTGGTCCGTAGTCTTGTATGCTATGACGTTTCAAGTGCTCATCTAAATGCTTCTTGAATGTTGTGAGGGTTCCTGCCTCTACCACCCTTTCAGGCAATGAGTTCCAGATTCCAACCACCCTCTGGGTGAAAAAGTTTTTCCTCAAATCCCCATAAAACCTCCTGCCCCTTACCTTGAAACTATGCCCCCTAGTTATTGACCCCTCTACTAAGGGGAAAAGTTCCTTTCTATCTACCCTCCTCATCATTTTGTACACCTCAATCAGGTCCCCCCTCAGCCTTCTCTGCTCCAAGGAAAACAACCCCAGCCTGTCCAGTCTCTCTTCATAGCTGAAGCGCTCCAGCCAGGTAACATCCTGGTGACATCCGCTGGAGAACAGGAGCTGACCTTACTGGGAATATTTTTTTTAATTCATTCAGGTGATGTGGACAAAGGAAAGGAAGAGAATACTTGAATTTATATACTGCCTTATCACCTCTCTCAGGATGACCCAGAAAACTTGTTGAATAACTTTGAGCTGTTGCTATGTAAGCCATTTTTGCACACAGTAAGATCTCACAAACAGCAATGATTTTTTTTTATTCGTGCCTGGGATGTGGGCGTCGCTGGCAAGGCCAGCATTTATTGCCCATCCCTAATTGCCCTTGAGAAGGTGGTGGTAAGCCACCTTCTTGAAGTGCTGCAGTCCGTGTGGTGAAAGTACTCCCACAGTGAGTAAACTTCTTTGTAGCGGTTTGATACAACTTGAGTGCCTTGCTCGGCCATTTCAGAGGGCAGTTAAGAGTCAAGCACATTTTTGTGGGACACGTATAGGCCAGACCAGGTAAGGACGGCCGATTTACTTCTGTACAGGACATTAGTGAACCATGATGGGTTTTTTAATGAGAATCCGGTAGTTTCACGGTCACCATTATTGAAACTAGATTTTTATTCCAGGTTTATTTAATTAGCTACATTTAAATTCCCCAGCTGCCATGTGCGGGATTTGAACTCATGTCTCCCAGATCATTAGTCTCGGCCTCTGGATTACTAGACCCAGTAACTATAACTGCTATGCTACCATATCCCTATTGCCGCCATGGCCTTGGTGTGCATAGTAATCTGGGATGTAATGTTTAAGTTATCCACCAGATGGAGCCAAATATTAAGGGTTCACATTCACCAGTATTTAAGGTAATGGGTCATGTATTCAATGCCCTGGTACACCAGTTTATACGGTAATGTGGCATTGCATTATGGGTATGACTCAGAAGTTCATCCGCCATCTTGGCTCGTGCAGTAAGAATTATGTGCCTGGCTTCCAGCTTGTAAGAGCTATGTCTCTCTGCTACACCGTGTAAATAAACAGTTGGGTTTTGTTCCTAATATCTCACTTCTCTCAGTTTCTGACCTTACCACTTGGATATCACAGTGTGCATCCCATAGCAACATCACTGAGCCACCATTGCAGTGTGCCGAGCACCAAACATTTTCCATTACATGTAGAGAGCAACTTGTAAAGCAGCTGAAGCTGAATTCTTCCTTAAAAGATACAAGTGTTAAATATAGGTTTTGCTGCGCAAATAATTTGTTCAGCTAATTAAATTGAAGTCTCAATGAACAGTTATAAATACTGCAGGGTAATCAAGTGATTGTTTATCTTGCAGATAGAAAGCCATTCATCTCAGCAATCAAAATAAATATTTCTATTCATCTGCATCCACTAACAAATTTAATTTTGATATTGTGCAGGACTTGCTTTTGTAAGGGTTATCATTGTTTAAGCACTCATGTTTTATCTTCTGACTTGTTATTAATAGTACATTTTCTGGCAAATTATCCCCCTGGAAAATGCTATTTTTAATTTCCTATATATCCAATCAGCCACTGCATAATTTTCCTTTTCTTCCACCTTTATTTCCCAGAAGAGTTGTCTTGGTGTCCACGCGACCACTTGCAGCTGGAAGGGTCTGCGCCATGTGACTCAATGACCATCTGACACATGCTATTAGTGTCAACCAGTGGCTCAGTGGGCAGCACTCTCACCTCTGAGTCAGAAGGTTGTGGGTTCAAGTCCCACTCCAGAGGCTCGAGCACAAAAATCTAGGCTGACACTCCCAGTGCAGTGCTGAGGGAGTGCCACACCGTTGGAGGTGCCGTCTTTCGGATGAGACGTTAAAACGAGGCCCCGTCTGCTCTCTCCAAGGTGGACGTAAAAGGTCCCATGACCACTATTTCGAAGAAGAGCAGGGGAGTTCTCCCCGGTGTCCTGGACAATAGTTATCCTTCATTCAACATCACTAAAAACAGATTATCTGGTTATTGTCACATTGCTGTTTGTGGGAGCTTGCTGTGCGCAAATTGGCTGCTGCATTTCCTACATTACAACAGTGACCACACTTCAAAAAGTACTTAATTGTCTGTAAAGCGCTTTGCAACGTCTGGTGGTCATGAAAGGCGCTATAGAAATACAAGTCTTTCTTTCTCTTCATGGTCTCTGCAGTTCTGTGCAGATGGGAGCAGGACAGCCCCTCCCCTCCCCCTCATCAGTCTGGCACTGCCTGCCTTCCCCAGCTGATTTAAGCAGTCACAGTTGATTAGAGTCCAAGGACTTGAGCCACTGACCATCTGGTGAGAGGCAGGTGATCCACCACCTGCGATCTGGGTCACCTAGCAATTCCCTGATTCAAACGTGAACGCTAAACTGAAAATTGGAGAAAGATTCGCAGAAATGGGGTGTGGAAACAGGAAGCTTTTAAGTGCCTATTGCTAGCTATTTTACAGATCAGCCATGATCGCGTTGAATGGTGGAACAGGCTTGAATGCCCTCCCCCTGTTCCTGTGTTCCTAATAAGCACGGACATTGGCTCACTGGGGCTGATTTTCTCAGATTGTGTGGGCGGTTGGTAGCCTCACACTCACTATCAGGATGTCGTGGACGCACTATCCATGATTTCTCATTATGTGTCGCGAATAGGCGAGACTTTGTTCTGGCAATAATCTGCGCGTGCACAAGGAAAGTGCCCCTAGCGTGTCACCCATCCTAACGCTGCAAATTTACTAAAGCAACATATCACCGTGACTGACATGAGGTAAAAATATTACACTCATTACTGATAGATAGATATAATATAAATCACAGCAGTTTACACAGGGGAAGATGGTTGTGGTGGTTGAAGGTCAATCATCACAGCCCCAGGATATTGCTGCAGGAGTTCCTCCAAGGCCCAACCATCTCCAGCTGCTTCATCAATGACCTTCCCGCCAACATAAGGTCAGGAATGGGGATGTTCGCTGACGACTACACAGTGTTCAGTGCCATTCACAACTCCTCAGATAATGAAGCAGTCCATGCCCGCATGCAACAAGACCTGGACCGTGGCAGGTAACATTCGCACCACAGAAGTGCCAGGCAATGACTGTCTCCAACAAGCGAGAGTCTAACCACCTCCCCATGACATTCAATGCCATTACCATCACCAAATCCCCCACCATCAACATCCTGGGGGTCACCATTGACCAGAAACTTAACTGGACCAGCCACATAAATACTGTGGCAACAAGAGCAGGTCAGAGGCTAGGTATTCTGCGGCGAGTGTCTCACCTCCTGACTCCCCAAAGTCTTTCCACCATCTACAAGGCACAAGGAAGGAGTGTGATGGAATACTCTCCACTTGCCTGGATGAGTGCAGCTCCAACAACAGTCAAGAAGCTCGACACCATCCAGGACAAAGCAGCCCGCTTGATTGGCACCCCATCCACCACATTAAACATTCACTCCCTCCACCACTGGCGCACCGTGGCTGTAGTGTGTATCATCTACAAGATGCACTGAAGCAACTCGCCAAGGCTTCTTTGGCAGCACCTCCCAAACCCGCGACCTGTTCCACCTAGAAGGACAAGGGCAGCAGGTGCATGGGAACACCAAGTTCCCCTCCAAGTCACACACGATCCTGACTTAGAAGTATATCGACCGATCCTTCATCGTCGCTGGGTCAAAATCCTGGAACTCCCTACCTGACAGCACTGTGGGAGTACCTTCACCGCACGGACTGCAGCGATTCAAGAAGGCGGCTCACCACCACCTTCTCAAGGGCAACTAGGGATGGGCAATAAATGCTGGCCATGCCAGCGACGCCCACATCCCATAAACAAATAAATAAAACACCACAGAGAACGCAATGCGGCCCATCGTGTCCATGCTGAACCGTGCTAATCCCATGGCCTCGCTATCTCCCCGTAGAACTGTGCCTTTCTCCGCTTCAAACACATATCCAGTTTTCTTTTAAAAGATGCAATCGCCTCAGCCTCAAACATTCCCTGGAGCAGCACATTCCCAGCTCCAACAACTTAGCAGAGCAATATGAATGTTGTTGAATCTGTTCAGGATGTAAAAAAAGGAATCCCTTTGTCTTTGGCCAAGCGCCCTCCTGCTCCGATTTCTTATGTAAAAACTAGGGCACAGGTGCAAAGTGCAATCAAAAAGGCGAATGTGAAGTAGGCCTTTAACTCGAGGATTGGAAGTCAAAAGTGAGGTGGTTATGCTTCCGTTGTACAGCCACTTGGTCAGACCCCATCTGCGTTCAGTGTTGGGCCCCGAACCTCAGGAAAGATATATTGGCCTTGGGGAGGATTCAGCGCCGATCCTTCAGAATGATACCGGGGTGTAAGGGTTAAATTATGAGGGCAGGAGTTGCATAACCTTTGTTTTGTATTCCCTTGGGTTTAGACGATTGAGAAATCATCTCTTTGAGGTCTTGAAAATGATAAAGGTCGTTGATAGGATAGATAGAGAGGGACTGTTTCCCCTGGTGGGGGAATCCAGAACAAGGGGGCATTATTTTACAATCAGAATTAGGCCATTTAGGAGTGAAATCGGGAAGCACTTTTTCATGCAAAGGGTAGTTAAAATCTGGAACTCTCTCCCCTCAAAAAACTGTGAATGCTTGGCATCGATTGAGATTTTCAAGACTAAAGAAGGACAGATTTTTGTTGGTAAGGGTATCAAGGCATATTGAGCAAAGTCACTTTTGAAAGTGGCTTAGATAAATCCTAAACTAGGGTCTTATATCTGAACAAAGCAAACTATGTAGGTATGAGGGGCGAGTTGGCTAAGGTAGATTGGGAAACTACATTAAAAGGTATGACAGTGGATGAGTAATGGCTAGCATTTAAAGAATTAATACTTAATTTTACAACAAATATACATTCCTTTAAGGCACAAAAGCCCCCACAGGAAAAGTGGTCCAACCGTGGCTAACAAGAGAAGTTAAAGATAGTATTAGATCAAAGGAACAGGCTTATAATGCTGCCAAAAAGAGTAGTAAGCCTGAGGATTGGGAGGATTTTAGAATTCAGCAAAGGAGGACCAAGAAATTGATAAAGAAAGGGAAAATAGCATGCGAGTAAACTAGCGAGAGACATAAAAACAGACTGTAAATGCTTCTATAGGTATGTCATAGAGTCATAACAGCACAGAAGGAGGCAATTCAGCCCATCGAGTCCATGCCGGCTCTCTGTAGAGCAATCCAGTCAGTCCCATTCCCCCGCTCTATCCCCGGAGCCCTGCAAGTTTCTTTCCCTCAAGTGCCTATCCAGTCTCCCCTTGAAAACATTGTGTCTCCGCTTCCACCACTTCCGTCAGCAGCGAGTTCCAGGTCCTCGCCACTCGCTGCGTAAAAAAGTTTATCCTCACATCCCCCCTGTATCTCTTGCCCAAAACCTTAAATCTGTGTCCCCTAGTCCTTGTACCATCAACTAGTGGGAGCAGCCTTTCCCTGTCTAGCATATCCAAACCCGTCATAATCTTGTACACCTCTATCAAATCACCCCTCAACCTCCTTTGCTCTAATGGAAAGAAATCCAGCTTCTCCAACCTGTCCTTGTAGCTAAGATCCCCCATCCCCAGAACTATTCTGGTAAATCTCCTCTGCACCCTCTCAAGGGCCTTCACATCCTTCCTAAAGTATGGTGACCAGAACTGGACACAATACTCCAGTTGGGGCCTAACCAGTGCTTTATAAAGGTTCAGCATAACTTCTCTACTTTTGTACTCAATACCTCTATTTATGAAGCCCAAGGTCCCATTTGCTTTGCTAACCACTCTCTCAATATGTCCTGCCACCTTCAGGGACGTATGCATATTAATTCCCAGGTCCCTCTGTCCCTGCACAATTTAAAACTGTGCCATTAAGTGTATATTGCCGCTCCCTGGTCCTTCTGTCAAAATGCATCACCTCACACTTCTCTGTATTAAATTCCATCTGCCACTTGTCTGCCCATTCTGCTAGCCTTTCTATGTCCTGTTGCAGTCGATTGGTATCATCCACACTGTTTGCCACACCCCCAAGTTTGGTGTCATCGGCAAATTTTGAAATTCTACTCTGTATTCCAATATCCAGGTCATTTATATGTATCAAAAAAAGCAGTGGCCCCAGCACTGACCCTTGGGGAACACCACTGTCTACCATCCTCCTGTCTGAAAAACAGCCATTTACTACAACTCGCTGTTTTCTGTCCTTAAGCCAATTCCTTATCCAAGCTACCACTGACCCACCTATTCCATGAGCCTCAATTTTGTTAACCAGCCTTCTATGTGGTACTTTGTCAAATGCCTTCCGAAAATCCATCTGGACAACATCCATTGCATTCCCTTCATCAATCCTCTCTGTTACTTCATCAAAAAATCCAATTAGATTAGTCAAGCGCGGTCTGCCTTTTACAGATCCGTGTTGGCTCTCCATAATTAGCTTAAATCTCTACTAGTGCCCGTTAATTTTTTGCTTCATTACTGTTTCTAAAACTTTACCCATCACTGATGTTAAACTGACCGGCCTGTAGTTACTAGGATTGTCCTTACACCCTTTCTTGTACAATGGTGTCACATTTGCCACTTACCAATCCACAGGCACCGCCACTGCATCTAGGGAAGATTGGAAAATTATGGCACGCCCTTTCACTATCTCCTCCCCCAATTCCCTTAGCAATCTGGGATGCAAGCCATCTGGACCAGGCGACTTGTCCACTCTAAGCATACCCAGCCTTTCTAGTACATCTTGCCTATCAATTTTTACCCCTTCCATTGCTTCTACCTTTTCCACTTCTACCGATATTTTGTCAGGGACCACCTCCTTAGTAAAGACTGTTAAGTCCGTGAATGATTAAGACACGGACTAGCAGGAGAGAAAACAAACAGAACTTTACTGGTGAAAGGCATAAACGAAACTAAACAACAGAGGCTCTCTAGCACCTTTTATACAGGGGTGGTCACTGCCGGTACTGCAGTCTGAGACCAGTTATTCTCTTAAAGGTACACACACAACAATTCCTCCCCTTTTAGATAAACAGTACATAACATTCATTTAACAACTAATGATAACGAATTACAATCACAATTACTGTTGCTAGATACATTGGTTAAGTTTAAGCAATTATAAGTTCAGTCTTTGAGGAGGCTTCCTAATTCTGTCTGGATAACGCCTCTTTGGAGTATCAGGTTCTTCTGGCAATGTTGAGTCGGAATCAATGTCGTTGTTTGGTTCATCTGCTTCCAATATTACCGGTTCTGCGGTAGGTGCAATTGGAACGTCGCTTTCATTACCAGGTGTATCAGATCGTGGTGTGGAGTTGACGTTTTCCAGTGACTCTGGAATCTGGTCAGCATGGTGTCTTACAATGCTCTCCCCAACGTCCATGGTATACATGAGAGGTCCTTGTCGTGTACAAATCGTTCCTGGCTGCCATTTCTCAGTGCGGTAGTCCCGGGCCAAAACTGGTTGACCTATCTTAAAACTCCTGGTCGGCCTTTCATTCATATTCTGAAACTGCCTGTTCTCCACATCTCTTCGGACGTTTGGCTTAACCAAATCCAAGCGGCATCGTAGTCTTCGATTGAAGAACATCATGGCTGGAGTTTGGTTGGTAACCGCATGTGTCGCATTCCGGTAGGCAAATAAGAAGTTGTCCACCTTGTGTTGTAGGGGTATATCTTCATTACACGTTGCCTTGATAGCCTTCTTGAATGTTTGGACAAACCTCTCGGCCAATTCATTAGTGGCTGGATGATATGGGGCAGATGTGTAATGCTTAACACCATTGTTCTTTAAGAACCTCTGGAACTCTTCAGGCACAAACTGTGGTCCATTGTCAGAGCAAATCTGTTCAGGCAGCCCATTCCTGCCGAATATGGTTCATAAAACTGCGATAGTTTTTTCCGTGGTGGTTGAGGACATTTTTATTACCTCTGGCCACTTTGAATGTGCATCCACTGCAATTAAAAACATCAAGTCCATTAAGGGACCAGCAAAATCAATGTGCACCCTTTGCCATGGAGATGAGGGCCACTCCCATGGATGTAGAGGGGCTTGTGGTGGGGCGTTTTGGACCTTCAGGCATCCTGCACAGCTCTTGGTCATCTCTTCGATTTCTCTATCGATTCCCGGCCACCACACAAACGCTCTGGCTAAGCTCTTCATTTTTACCCCACCCAGATGACCCTCATGAAGCTCATTGAGCACTCTATCCGTCAACTTAGGTGGAATTACTACTCTGGATCCACACATCAAGCTTCCTCTGCACACTGACAGCTGTTCTCTTCTTGACGAAAATGCTAGCAGCAGTGGTTCGCCATGTGCTGGCCATCCCTTCACCGTTAAATCATAGACCCGTGATAGTGTCGGGTCATTCCGTGTTTCCTTTTCTATGTTTGCATTCGTCACAGGGAGACATTCGACTATGGTCGAGTGGAATAACTCCATTGGATCCACTGCAAGGTCTTCTTCTTCCACCGTCGGCAACGGTAGACGTGACAATCCATCAGCATTTCCATGCTGTTTAGTTCCCCTGTACTCGATGTCATATTGGTGTGCCCCTAGGAAAAGGGACCATCTCTGCAGCCGTTGTGCTGTCATTATCGGTACGCCCTTCTGAGGGTTGAAAATGGAGACAAGAGGTTGATGATCAGTTAATAGAGTAAACTTTTGATCGTGCAGATAGTGATTGAACTTCTTCACCCCCCACATTAGGCTGAGGGCCTCTCTGTCAATCTGGGCGTAGTTACGCTCAGCAGAAGTTAACGAGCGTGACGCAAAAGCTATCGGCCTCTCCAAACCATCAAGGAATTTATGTCACAGTACCGCCCCAATGCCGTAGGGAGATGCATCACACGCCAGCCTGATTGGCAGTGCTGGGTTGTAGTGAGCCAATACTTCCTTCGAAGTGATTAAGTCCTTACTCTTCTGAAAAGCATGTTTACAATCATCGCTCCATTTCCATGCTACCCCCGTTCGTAGCAGGGTGTTCAGTGGATGCAGAATTGTCGACAAATTCGGCAAAAACTTATGATAGCAATTCACCAACCCGAGGAATGACCTCAGTTGCGACACATTTTCAGGCGCTGGGGCCTTAACAACCGCTTCAATTTTGTCAGGGGACTTATGTAACCCCTCTTCATCAATCACGTGGCCACAATACGATATCTGTTTCTTAAAAAATTCGCACTTGGGGTGGTTGGCTCGCAGCCCATGTTCCCGTAGTCTAGTGAGCACCTGTTCTAGGTTGTTAAGGTGTTCACTGTCATCTTCACCTGTTACAAGGATGTCGTCCAAGTAACACTGAGTCCCCGGAATCCCTTGCAGGACTTGTTCCATCGCTCTTTGCCATATCGCCGGAGCCGATGCTACTCCGAATACCAATCGATGATACTGGTAAAGACCTTTGTGAGTGTTTATCGTGAGATACTTCCTAGAAGACTCTTCAACCTCCATCTGCAAATATGCTTGTGCTAGGTCAATTTTTGTAAAACGCTTCCCTCCAGACAGTGAGGCGAAGATGTCTTCTATCCTTGGAAGAGGATATTGTACTGTGTGAAGGACAGGGTTCACCGTCACCTTGAAATCCCCACAGATGCGAATCTTCCTTGGCTCTCCGGACTTATTGCTTAACGTTTTCTTCATGACAGGAACGATGGGTGTCGCCCACTCGCTCCAGTCGACCTTAGACAACACGCCCGCCTTCTCCAGATTCTCCAGCTCTGCCTCGACAGCTGGACGAATTGCATATGGTAACGGTCTCGCTTTGAAAAACTTGGGAACTGCATTCTCTTCTATTTTTAACGAGGCGGTTACGCCTTTAAGCGTGCCCAGTTCTTGTTGAAATACCTCTTTGGCGTTAGCTAAGATTGTTGACAATCGTCCAGGAGTGACGTCTTCATCTTTTTTACCGTCCACCGTCATTGCATGAATGGAATGCCAATCTAAGTTTATCTTCCTGATCCATTCCCGTCCCAATAACGGTGGTCCACCATTTGGCAGTATGTAGAGATACAATTTCCGTATTTTCTTGCCATTGTATTCGAGAGGCACCATTATTTTTCCTCTGGGGTATACTTTTTGCCCCGTACACGTCGTCAAGACGATGGATGTCTCTCTCAAGGGTATGTGTGAAAATAGCCGCTCATAGTCTCGTCGATTCATGACGGTTAGCGCTGATCCTGTATCCAATTCCATTTTAACTTGGGACCCTGCTATCGTGAGGGTGACCCAAATGGTTCGGTGATCCTCTTTTGCGATTACATTGTGAAGTTTGAGACAGCTTAATCTCCTGTTCTCGGATTCACTATCGCTCATCTGATCTTCGGAACTACTGTCCGTCATCTTTTGTACTTTCTTGTACGGTTCCTTAGTAGCCTTTTTGTTGTCGCTGGTCTTCTTCCCAGACCGACAAACTCATGCAATGTGTCCAATCTTCCCGCATTGTCTGCATATTATGTCTTTGGACCAGCAGTCCTTCTGGTCATGGTTAGTTCTGCCGCAGCGATAACATTTTGCAAATCCCCGTGTCATTTCGTGGGTCCCGTATTCCTGTGGTTTTTGTTGAATTTCTGCAGCTCCCCTGGCTGCTGCTTCATACGATACTGCCACGCTGAAAGCCTTATCTAGCGTCAGCTCTTTTTCTGCGAGTAACTTCTTCTGTGTTCCTTCACTCTGGAGTCCACAGACAAATTTGTCCCATAGGGTATCTGCCAGTCCTGCTCCGAACTGGCAGTGCTTTGATAGCTTGCGTAGTTCTGTAAGATACTCAGCATTGCTCTCATCTTTGTGCTGAGTTCTCCTGTGGAATTTAAATCTTTCTGCTATCAACAGCGGTGCAGGGTTTAAGTGCTCCTGTAGAACAGCAACAATTTTATTAAAACTCTTCGCCTTCAGTTTGGCTGGAGTAATCAGATCCCGCAATAGGCCGTACGTTCTAGTGCCCATTACGTTTAGCAATATTGATGCCTTTTTCCCCTCCGCTATTTCATTTGCCTCGAAATATACCTCGACTCTTTCCACATACGTGGTCCAGTCCTCTAATGTATTATCAAAAGCAGTGATACAGCCAGTCTTCGACATCTTGCAAATCTAAAATGGCGTCTCCCGCGCTTTGCCTTCTTCCCCGATTTAACAAAATGGCGCCTCCCGCACTTTGTCTTCTTCCCCGCTGTTGTTAGCGCTGCTTTCCACGGTTTCCTGCACGTTAAATATTAATTCGTTTTCTTTTATTATCTTCCCGTCGTGGAGCGGACCCTCTGGGACACTTCCCTCCCTCTTCTGAGGTCCGAACGCTGCCCAGCTTTGAAACACCAGCTGCGCCCTGTGTGCTCCACCCTCTCTCTCTCTCCTTGCTTCCTGACTCGCTGCCCAGCCCCGTTGAAAGGCCACCCGATCGAGCTTCAGCCCGCTGCAGCCCAGGAAGGATCAGAGCACTACCTGCCACCAGCCCGATTAGCTGGGAAACCACGGACCGAGGAACCCAGCCTGGCTCTGGACAGTCTCTCCTGCAAGTTTTGAACTCGATGATTGACGGTCGACGCCCGTTTCTCGAGTTTCAATGGCCTATTTTTTTTTTTCTTTCTTCTGGCTCCGACCTTCAACAACGTCGTCGGAGCTGCTGCTGAGTTGCAGGTAAGTTCGTTTCTAACTCGTCGCCAGTGTTAAGTCCGTGAATGATTGAGACACGGACTAGCAGGAGAGAAAACAAACAGAACTTTACTGGTGAAAGGCATAAACGAAACTAAACAACAGAGGCTCTCTAGCGCCTTTTATACAGGGGTGGTCACTGCCGGTACTGCAGTCTGAGACCAGTTATTCTCTTAAAGGTACATACACAACAAAGACCAATACAAAGTACTCATTGAGTATTCTAGATTTGCCATGCGCCTCTAAGCATATATCACCTTCTTTGTCTCTAATAGGCCCCACCCCGCCTCTTACTACCCGCTTACTGTTTACATGCCGGTAGAAGATTTTTGGGTTCCCTTTTATGTTAACCGCCATTCTACGCTCATATTCTCTCTTTGCCAATCTTATTTTCATCTTCACATCCGCTCTCAACTTATTGTATTTGGTCTGGTTCTCCCTTGAAGAGTTCATCTGACATGCATCATACACCCTCTTTTTTTGATTCATCATCTTCTCTATCTCCCTCGTCATCCAAGGAGCCCTTGCTTTGGTTCCCTTACCCTTCCCTCTTGTTGGAATGTACCTAGTCTGTAGGTGGAACATCTCCTCATTAAGATCACCCATTGTTCCGTTACAGTTTTTCCTGTCAGTCTTTGGTTCCATTTTACTCTGGCTAGATCCTTTCGCATCCCATTGAAGTTAGCCCTATTCCAGTTTAGAAGTTCTACTCTAGATTGTTCCTTGCTCCTCTCCATTGCTAATCTAAACCTTATGATACGATGATCACTCATACCCAAGTGTTCTCCCACAGACACTTGGTCGACCTGGCCCACCTCATTCCCCAGCACTAGTTGGGCCAAGAACATATTGGTCAAGGAAATTCTCCTGAACACATTTCAGAAATTCCTCCCCCTCCTTTCCCTTTACCCTAGCATTATCACAATTGATATTTGGGTAATTAAAGTCCCCCAATATCACCACTCTATAGCTCTTGCATATCTCTGCGCTTTCCCTGTAGATTTGCTCCTCTACCTCCCTCTCACTATTTGGAGGCCTATAGAATACCCCCAGTAGCGTGATCAGACCCTTTTTGCTCCTCAACTCTAACCAAATGGATTCTGTCCTTGTCCCCTCAAGAACATCCTCCCTTTCCAACACTACAATGTCTTCCTTAATCAGCACTGCCACCTCACCTCCCTTTTTTCCTTCCCTATCTTTTCTGAACACCTTGTACCCTTGAATATTAAGTGCCCAGTCCTCACCGTTTTTAAGCTATGTTCCATTATTGCCACAACATCATATTGCCACATGGCTAATTGTGCTTGTAGCTCACCAACCTTATTCACCACACTATGTGCGTTTACGTACATGCATTCTAAACCCATTTTTGAATTTTTCTTAGTCTGCTCCTAACTAATATGGTACTACTACTGCCCCTAGTACTATCTTCCCTAGTACTATCCAACACACTCACTCTTTTATGCATCTTATTCTTCTTTTCTACTCCTATATGCTGGTGCCCATCCCCCTGCCATGCTAGTTTAAACCCTCCCCAACAGCAGTAACAAACCATCCCGGCTCTGTTGAGGTGTAACCCGTCCGGCTTGTACAGGTCCCACCTTCCCCAGAAACAGTCCCAGTGCCTCAGGAATCTAAAGCCCTCCCTCTGTACCATCTCTCCAGCCACACATTCACCTGTTCTATCCTTCTATTCCTGTACTCACTAGCACGTGGCACCGGGAGTAATCCGGAGATTTCTACCTTTGAGGTCTTGCTTTTTAATCTCTCTCCTAGCTCCCTAAACTCTGCCTGCAGGTCCTCATCCCTCTTTCTGCCTATGTCGTTGGTACCGATATGGAAAACGACCTCCGGTTGTTCACCCTCCCCCATCAGAGTGTCCTGCAGCCGCTCAGTGATATCATTGACCCTGGCACCAGGGAGGCAACATACCATCCTGGAGTCACGCCTACGGCTGCAGATACACCTGTCTGCTCCCCTAACTGTTGAATCCCCTACCACTATTGCCCTTCCACTCTTCTTCCTCCCTCTGTGCAGCTGAGCCACCCGTGGTGCTGTGGACTTGACTCTGGCTGCTCTCCCCAGAGGAACCATCAGCCCTCACCAGTACTCAGAACAGAATACTGGTCGGAAAGTGCGATGCACTCCGGGGACTCCTGCACTACCTGCCTGGTGGTCCTCTTCCGTCTGGCGGTCACCCATTCCCTCTCTACCTGCATACTCTTAAGCTGGGGGGTGACCACCTTTAGAAACATGCTATCCACGTAACTCTCAGCCTCGCGGATGCACCGCAGTGACTCCAGCCACTGCTCAAGCTCCGAAACATGGAACTTGAATTGCTGTAACTGGCGACACTTGCCGCACATGTGTTCGTCCAGGCTACGCAAAGTGTCCAGGACTTCCCACATGGCACAGGATGTGCACTCCACAGGACTGAGCTGCCCTGCCATTTAATAGACTAAGAACTAACACAGCAGAAATAAATTTAAAACTTAACAAAAAACACTCCCCAGCTATTCACCAATCAGCTCTTTCCCTCTATTTAATAGGCTATTAACAAACTTAGCAGAAATAAACTTATAAAAAATACACTCACCACTCAGCTCCTCCCTGTGCCAACATCACTTTTTTGCTCTTAAGTCACTTTTTCAAAAGCAGGGATAACTCCCCTGCACTGCTTCGAAAGAGTGCCATGTGATCTTTTGTATCCACCTGAGAGATCAGACGGGGCCTCTGTTTTAACATTTCATCTGAAAGACATCCACCTCCGACAGTGCAGCACTCCCTCAGCACTGCACGGGAACATCAGCCTGGATTTATTGTGCTCAAGTCTCATGGGGTGGGATTCTGAACCTAGAACCTTTGGCAATGCAGGTGCAAGGGTGCTACCAACTGCGCCACAGCTGACATACAATTGTGGCCCATCTTGAGTGGTTTGATCATTCTTGGTTAATAGCAGTTAGCAATTCAAAACTAAGCCTCAATGACATTCATTGCTCCAAAATTAAAAAAAGGATTCCAGAATATTTATCTTCCTTTTCTCCTTTCTTTTTCTCCTTCTGTTTCTCTTTATTTTCTCACACACTCTCTCTCTCTCTCTCACCCCATCCTTTCAAGGAAGGGTTCCTGATATTCTACATGTCCCTCTATTATATTGAGGTCATTCGGATACAAAACACAATTGAATTCAAAGGTTCATCCTGACCCTAATCTTTCTCACTTGCAAATCTTCCAGTGGGGCACCGTACTACATATTGGAAAGTAATTATTTTCATCCTATTTTGTTGTGTTATTTTTATTCTCCCCATCTTTATCTCCCTTTGAGACACACATGCCGAGCCACAATTAAGAATGTAGGAAGGTGATGCAGTTTTTAAACTGTCTCTGATGGCATTCGGCAATAAAAAAGCCATAAAAAGGCAAACAAATCTTCAGTTTAGCAGCTAGAGAATTAAAAAAATAAGGAGGCAATATTGAACTTATATAAGACCTTGGTTCGACTACACTTTGGAGCATTGTGTACAATTTTGGACACCCCATTATAGGAATAAAAAGTAATGAAGAAGATGTTTGCAGCGTAGACTCACTAGGATATTAGCAAGAATGAGAAATTACAGTTATTAAGTCAGGCTTAAGTTAGGGCTATTTCCACTGGAGCTCAGAAGGCCATCTTCATGATTATAATGGGTTATGAGTTGGTAAATAATAATACATTATTTCCACTGGTTCATGAGGTAATAATGAGAGGGCACAAGTTTAAGATAATTACAAAAACAATTAAAGGGGAGGTTAGAAAAGAACATCTTTCCACGGAGGTGTTTAGAAATTGGAATCCTCTGTTACTACAAACTGTTAGTTTTTTATTAATTCATTCACGGGGTGTGGGTGTCGCTGGCAAGGCCAGCATTTATTGCCCATCCCTAATTGCCCTCGAGAAGGTGGTGGTGAGCCGCCTTCCTGAACCGCTGCAGTCCGTGTGGTGAAGGTGCTCCCACAGTGCTGTTAGGGAGGGAGTTCCAGGATTTTGACCCAGCGACGATGAAGGAACAGCCGATATATTTCCAAGTCAGGATGGTGTGTGGCTTGGAGTTGGAACTTGGAGGTGGCGGTGTTCCCACGCGCCTGCTGCCCTTGTCCTTCTAGGTGGTCGAGGTCTCGGGTTTGGGAGGTGCTGCCGAAGGGACTGTTGGAGAGAGTCCATAAATTCTTTAAAAAAAGACAAAGAGGAATATTAAAAGATGACTGGGGAGCAAGTGGCAGACTTTGCTTAGACTAGGTGGCTCACATGGAGAAAAGTGGTGACACAGATTTCAAAACTAGCCTCAGTTTGATCTTGAAAAATGCCTTTGCTCAACACCCAACACTGGATTCTAGAATATTCTGAACAGTCTATTTCTGCCCTGTAAATCTTAGGGTTCTAGTAGCTGGGAGAAACAGAAAAGCGGCCTTGTTGAATCCACCAACTTTCTGTTGCTGTGAGGAAGTAATGCCAGATTAGTTGAAGTTTTAATAATACTTTCGACCTTTATGAGTTTGGGCTGGGTTTAGGTTCAAATTTATAGAAATTTTAGTTTTGTTTCCTGTTCATAATTCTTTTTCATTGGTCAACACGATTAATAATTACAGCCACTTTATAATGTTCTCATGTTTGCTATAAATTCCGAGTCTCGGAAAAAAGCTGTCACAACGAGGTGTTTCAGCAAACCCGAAATCTCTCATTGTTCTGAATTGCGATTTCAGTTAAATGTCCTCAGTTTTAAAATGTTATATAGCTTTGATGTTTGCAATGCCATTTTTCTACAATGTGCCCATGCAGTTCTCGTGGAGGATTTCATTCCTGATTTTGTGCATGTTCTCTGAGTGTTATTTATAGATGTTTCTTTGAAAAGACGATTTGTTATTTATCACAATAATAAGCAACATTCCCTTATTTCAGCTTGAACTGGCAAATGCTTTGAAGTACATCTACTGAAGTCTTATTATTCTACCGGCTGCAAGAAATATAAGTACAACTGAAAGGAAATGGAGGTTCATTGAATTCACGAGTTATTTGTCAGTTTATATTGTTCACTTGGACACAAAACGTTCTTTAAAGCAGATGCTTTTTTTTGTTGTGTTCTGCCTGTTATGCTCTACTCAGGTTTTAAAATGGAGGGGGAATCGCCAGCCCTTTGTCCTAGTTTAGAGGACTGGCAGGATGAACAAACTGCTTTCAGTCTCCAGCTCAGTTCAGTTTGATCTGAGCTCCTGAAAGCTTGATGAATCTGAACCTCTTCTGAGTGGCGATAATTGCCTCCACCAGCGTTCTAGGTTTTCATTTCAAGCACCAAAGCTCAGCCACGTTTGCCCTTTTTCTTCCAGCAAGTTCGGATTTCTGATTTTGTTCGACGTCCCACCTTGCAAAGCAGCCCTCAGTATGTTTACCTATCGATCTTCTTTCCCAGCTTTTTTTCTGAATCCTATTATGAAAAGGATAGCGAGGCACTGGAAAGGGTGCAAAAAAAGATTTACAAGGGTGATACCAGAAATGCGAGGGTATACATATCAGGAAAGGATGAACAGGCTGGGTCTCTTTTCTCTTGAAAAAAGAAGGCTGAGGGGTGACCCAATAGAGGTCTTTAAAATTATGAAGGGTTTTGATAGAGTGGATACAGAGAGAATGTTTCCACTTGTGGGGAAGTGCAAAACTAGAGGCCATCAATATAAGATAGTCACTAAGAAATCCAATAGGGAATTCAGAAAAAACTTCTTTACCCAGAGAGTGGTGAGAATGTGGAACTCGCTACCACAGGGAGTGGTTGAAGCGAATAGTATCGATGCATTTAAGGGGAGGCTGGACAAGCATATGAGGGAGAAGGGAATAGAGGGTTACGCTGATAGAGTTAGATGAGGAATGACAGGAGGAGGCTCGAGTGGAGCATAAACACCAACATGGACTGGTTGGACCAAATGACCTGTTTCTGTGTAATCCTGGGAAGGTGACTTCTTGATTGTGAATTTGTTGCACTAAAGTCTCATTTATTTCACTCATTTTCTTGCCCCATCATTTCCCCATGCTCTCTTTCTTTAAAGAAGGACTTACATTTCTGTGGCGCCCTTTAGGGCCTCGTGACGTCCCGGGGCGCTTTACAGCCAATGAAGCACGGTCCCTGTTGCGGGAGGTGCGGCGGCCATTTTATGGGCAGCAGGCTCCCACAAACAGCAATGTGATAAATGATCAGGTCAAGTGCGGGGAAAGTGGAGTTGATGTCGAAGATCAGCCGTGATCTTATTGAATGGCGGAGCAGGCTCGAGGGGCCGTGTGGCCGACTCCCACTCCTAATTCTTTTTTTTAATTGTTTTTTTATGGGATGTGGGCATGGCTGGCAAGGCCCAGCATTTATTGCCCATCCCTAGTTGCCCTTGAGAAGGTGGTGGTGAGCCGCCTTCTTGAACCGCTGCAGTCCGTGTGGTGAAGGTGCTCCCACAGTGCTGTTAGGGAGGGAGTTCCAGGATTTTGACCCAGCAACGATGAAGGCTCGGCGATATGCTTTCAAGTCAGGATTTTTACGTTCTGAAGTTAATAGGTACATATACGATGTGGTCTGTTCCCTTCCCCTCGCAGAGAAATTCATACCATGGAAATTGTCCCTCCACTTGTTATGCAATGACACACTGGATTAGTTGTGTTTTAACAGCGCCGCTTAGCATCTAGGTATATGTGATATGGAGCCACATTGGAGCCTAGACCAATGTTCCCATTAAGCTGCATGGTCGCGCAGCGCTCTGGAGGTACCACGCAGGTCGCTTACTGGCTTACCAGTGGGAAAAAACCCGCATGCGCGAAGGTTTGAATGGGCCATTAAAGGGGCCGCACCCCCCCACCCCCAAAAAAGTGAGTGACTGGGTACATTGAAGTCCAGACATGAACCCATCCCTTGACAGTATTGGGCATTGCTCTGCCTTTCATAGATCTGGGTAAATTGTTCCACTTTTGTCATGGTTTAACACTGTAAGGAGGAATGGGGTGACTTTCTGAGTGCTGTAAAGCGAATGGACAGAAAATGGTGGGGCTTGTGCCCACGATTTACCCATAGGCACACCCAGCAGGAAAAGTACCAGGCTGGGCGCGCACATTTCGAAAATTAGCTCGATTTTCAGACAGTTGCAGTGATGCAGTGTGGAAGCTGTTTGCCGGCGGCCTGAAACAAGATGCGACCCAGTCATCATTTTGTCACTGGTGAGTGATGTGATCAGTCAGCAGAGAGTATTCTGGCCTTGCGTAGTTAACTTCCACCTCCTCTGTGCCTCTATCAGCAGTGTTATACTGTCAGTAATATTTTACTTCAAAGCGTTTGAGGCCTCAGCTGCTTCGAGCAGAATTCAGTAACATTAAGGATATCAATAGCCTTTCCGACTGCATAATGAGTAAACACAGCGGGCAGGAATTTCATGGGGCCGTGGAGTCGGGATTGGAGGCGTGCGGGGGGTTAAAATCCCAAAATCAGGGGGTCGTGACCCCCATCCTGCATCGAAACCCGCCTCCATGCCAGTTTCAAAGTAGGCGGGTACCCGCCCCGCACTGGGAACCACCTCCCCGAGGCGGGAAGGGGATTAGTGCCAATTAACTGCCTGTTAACAGGTAGTTAACAGGCAGTTTTTAGCCTAATCCCTATTTTTAAGGTTGAAGTGTGGGATTCCCGACGGCTCCAAACCACGCCAAGTTAGCGAGGCGGGCTGTCGGACTGAAGGGCTTGGAGGGGTTGAGATGTCGGTGTTCAGGTGAGTGATGTGTGCATGAGTGCAAAGGTAAGTGTGTTTGGTGTGTCTAAAGTGATTAAAGAAGTTTAAATTACCTTTTCTTACCTTTTCAGCCTTCCTTCCTTTAGGTCCCGGGAGTCCCTCATCTCACCGGCACAGAAAGCAGAATGGCTGCGAACTGTCAAAAGTGACAGCCTGCAGCTTTCTGTGCAGGAGAGATTTCTAACTGAGTCTGTGGAGAAGGACTCAGGTTAGAAGTAAGACTGTCAGTGTTTGACAGCTTCAAACAGCTTTCAAACACTGATATTTCATCTGTCAAAACCTCTTGACAGATGAAATGTCAGTCTGTGCCGTCACCTGTTGCCGGGTGGCCCTTAATTGGCCTGCTGAGCCCGCTGGGTGGGCTTAACCAGGTCAATCAAGTTAAAATCGCGTGGATTGGCCGCATCTCGATGGAGGCGGGACTACAACCCCGAAAGTTGTAGTCCCGCCTCCTACCCGACTCCTGAATGAAAATCCTGCCCATCGTGTTACGTTGCCCTGAGCTATGCTGACCAGGAAAGCCTCGGTTTGACCCTCATTGAATTAGTAACAGAGGAACAGGAGGAGGCCATTCAGCCCCTTGAGTCTGTTCTGCCATTCAAATAGATCATGGCCGATCTGTTTACTTGATCTCAGCTATGGAGGTGCTATAATTTACCTCAATGGGATGGGAAGAAAATAAAATATAACGAAGATTCCTGCTGGATCTGCAACAGAAGGAAGTGCTCAGTTGATCAGGATTGGCTCGGAAATCCCCTCCCCCACCCAGCGCAGTTGAATAACCCACCTACACCCGAGACCTGTTAGCCCTTGGGGAACTGTATTCCAGCATGAGTCACCATCTTCAGGAGCAGGGAGGGCACGTAAGGGGAAAAAATCTGATTGGGAAGTTAGCAGTTTTAGCGCTGCTGATCAGAGTGGTAGTCACGATGCCCCTCATCTGGTAGCATCGTGGTTGTGTGACTGGGCTAGTAATCCAGTAGCAGTTCTGACAAAGTGTCTCCAGGCCTGAAACGTTAACTCTGTTTCTCTCTCCACGGATGCTGCCTGGCCTGCTGAGTGTTTCCAGCATTTTCTGTTGTTATTTCAGATTTCCAGCATCCGCAGTATTTTGTTATTGTAGTAATCCAGAGGCCTGGACGAACAATCTGGAGACGTGAGTTCAAGTCCCACCACAGCAGGTGGGGAATTTAAATTTAATTAAATAAATCTGCAATGAAAAGCTAGCATCTGTAATGGTGACCATAATACTGCTAAATTGTCATAAAAACCCAAGTGGTTCACTAATGCCCTTTAGGGAAGGAAATCAGACCACACCTTGAGTATTGTGTGCAGTTTTGGTCGCCTTATCTGAGGAAGGATGTTCTTGCCATGGAGGGAGTGCAGCGAAGATTCACCAGACTGATACCTGGGATGGCAGGAATGACGTATGAGGAGATATTGGGTCAATTGGGCTTATATTCACTGGAGTTTAGAAGAATGAGAGGGGATCTCATTGAAACTTATAAAATTCTAACAGGACTAGACAGACTAGATGCAGGAAGGATGTTCCCGATGGCGGGGGAGTCCAGAACCAGGGGTCACAGTCTGAGGATAAGGGGTAAGCCATTTAGGACAGAGATGAGGAGGAATTTCTTCACCTAGAGAGTGGTGAACCTGTGGAATTTTCTACCACAAAAGGCAGTTGAGACCAATTCATTAAATATATTCAAGAAGGAGTTGGATATATTTCTTAAGGCTAAAGGGATCAAGGGGTATGGGGAGAAAGCAGGGACAGGGTACTGAGTTTGGATGATCAGCCATGATCGCATTGAATGGCGGAGCAGGCTCGAGGTGCCGAATGGCCTACTCCTGCTCCTATCTTCTATGTTTCTATGTCCTTACCCGGCCTGGCCTATATGTGACTCCAGACCCACAGCAATGTGGTTGACTCTTAACGGCCCTCTGAAATGGCCCACAAGCCACTCAGTTGTACCAAACCGCTACAAAGAAGTATCACGGACTTCAGGGGTTCAAGAAGCAGGCTCACCGCCACCTTCTCAAGGGCGATTAGGGATGGGCAATAAATGCTGGACTTGCCAGCGACGCCCACATCCCGTGAACAAATTTTAAAAAAAATCTGGCAGAATGATAATCTCCTAAAAGACATGTAATCTTGATAAGTCCACCCCTTTGGCCAGTGGAGTTCTGAAGGGGAGACGTCAAATAATCTTTTGGCTCATGACTATGTTGTCGGAAAATTGTTTTGATTTTACTGTGATGCCTGATTGGCACAGAGCCATCTTACACAGACCGACTTTTAATCGGCCGGTGCAGACACGATGGGCCAAATGGCCTCCTTCTGTGCCGTAACCTTCTATGATTCCATTCTATACAGTACCTTAAAAACATCCATCGAGCCATCAGCAGGACTACAGTCCACCATTGATTGATGTACCTCTTAGTCTTTAGTTCATCTCAGAAATATGAAGATGGGAACAGGGAACAAGCTGAATTATTCCTACCAACGGCTTTATTTTTTTACGTCTCTGCGGGTAAGGTAAATTTGATTGTTAACACAATCATCACAAGCAGTACAGTTTGAGAATTACAATATTGCAGTCTTTGCTGGGCTCACCTTAATGTAGCATATCAGTAACATTCAGCTTTGAAGATTATGAAACATACTTGGCAAAATTAGCTTTTTGCTGTTTATATAACAATATAGCAGGTACTTTCATATGCTTCTTTGTATGCTGCTTGTTCAAGTCTGTGATTACAGAATCAGAGAATGATGCAGCACAGAAGGAAGCCATTCAGCTCATCATGCCTGTGCCGGCTGTTTGGTAGAGCTAGACAATTAGTCCCACTCTCTTGCTCTTTCCCCATAGCCCGTGTAAAAAAATGTTCCCTTCAAGTATTTATCCAATTTCCTTTACACAGTTACCATTGAAATTGCTTCCACTATCCTTTCAGGCAGCGCATTCCAGATCACAACAGCCCACTGCATAACAGAATGGTTCCTCATGTCACCTCTGGTTTTTTTGCCAATCACCTTAAATCTGTGTCCTCTGGTTACCGACCCTTCCGCCGTGGGAAACAGTTCCTCCTTATTTACTCTGTTGAAACCCTTCATGATTTTGAACACCTCTATCAAATCTCCTTTTAACCTTCGCTGCTCTAAGGAGGACAACCCCAGCTTCACAGAATCACAGAAACCCCACAGTGCAGATAGAGGCCATTTCGGCCCATCGAGCCTGCACCGACACATATCCCACCCGATCCCCGTAACGCCTACACCAACACATATCCCACCCGATCCCCGTAACCCCACGTATTTAATCCCCCCAACACTAAGGGTCAATTTATCATAGCCAACCAACCTAACCCGCACATCTTTGGACTGTGGGAGGAAACCGGAGCACCCGGAGGAAACCCACACAAACACGGGGAGAATGTACAAACTCCACACAGACAGTCACCCGAGGCCGGATTCGAACCCGGGTCCCTGGCGCTGTGAGGCAACAGTGCTAACCACTATGCCACCGTGCTGCCCTTCTCCAGTCTCTCCACATCACTGAAGTCCCTCATCACTGGTACTGTTCTAGTAAATCTCTTTTGCACCCTCTCTAGGCTTTGTGGTGCCCAGAATTGGACACAATACTCCCGCTGAGGCCTAACCAGTGATTTATAAAGGTCTAGCATAACTTCTTTGCCTTTGTACTCTGTACCTCTATTAATAAAGCCAAGGATCCCAAATGCTTTTTTTAACAGCTTTCTCAACTTGTCCTGCCACCTTCAAAGATTTGTGTACCTACACCCCCAGGTCTCTCTGTTCCTGCACCCCCTTTAAAATTGTACTATTTAGTTGATGTTGCCGCTCCTCAATCTTCCAACCAAAACGTATCACTGCACACCTCTCTGTGTTAAATTTCAGCTGCCATATGACGTTAGTATAAAGACATATAATCGCTCTTGGCTAAGGCAAGAGTTTAATTTCTGTATTAAATAGTTCAATTTTACTCTGCAAGGCATTGGTTCTACTTTTGGGCAGGTTGTTAGCAAGTCATCCTTCTTGATAATGGTCTGATGACCGCGAGCAAACACCTGTCACCTGTTTATGCTTCTATTGGTTTATACTATTGATTGCTTTGTTCCACAGCCCCCTTTCTGTCTGCACATCTCTCACAATCTACAGAAATACTTTAAAAACTCTTTGCACTCCTGTTCCTGCTGTTGTCTTCATCTGACTTCTAAAGCACAACCTCTATTTGAAGTATGTTTAATTACCAGAACTTCAGGGAGCTGCCGCGAGGTCAAGAGGTTAGTTTACTCTCAAACCATCCAATACATCTGCTTCTATTGAGCTGTCTGACCAGCCTTATCTATGCAGCTGTAACATCTGCACTTAACCAGAAGTCATTGTTAAGAAAAAATGTTTGGAAGAGGTTGAGCACTTTCACTTTAGATCAGTGCCCACCTGAGCATAGACCTTCTTCTTAGACAGTCCCTCGGAACCGAGGATGACTTGCTTCCACATTAAAAATGAGTTCTCAGGTGACTGATGAGTCCAATGCGGGACCTACAGCCTCTGTCACAGGTGGGGCAGACGATGGTTGAAGGGGCGGGTGGGTGGGGTGCTTGGGTTGACGTGCGCGCCTTGCGCTGCCTGCGCTTTGCTTCCACTTGCTCCCGGCAAAGAGACTCGAGGTGTTCGGCGTCTTCCCGGATGCTCTTCCTCCACTTTGTCCGGTCTTGGGCCAGGTTTTCCCAGGTGTCGGTGGGGATGTTTACACTTTTTCAAGGAGGCTTTGAGGGTGTCCTTGAAGCGCTTCCTCTGCCCACCTGGGGCTCTCTTGCCGCGTCGGAGCTCCGAGTAGAGCGCTTGTTTTGGGAGTCTCGTTGGGAGACAGAGAAACGTTATTTGCCTCTTTCAATTCGGTGGTTATTGGTATGTTTTTGGTGTCAAAAGGTCGGGTAGTGCCAACAAGCTCGTGTACCAACATCTTGCAGTGACCATAACCCCATACTTCTAGATTTACCATAGCTTTTCCTACAATGTAAAACCACTGAAATATCGCAGAATAAGTTCAGTTATGCTGCTCTTGGACTGGCTGACCCACTAGTTAATGAATTGCACTTCTCTAAATCCCTCTTCTCTAGAAAAAAAAGAGTCTTGCTCTATTCCTTCATTTTTGCAGTTCTTCAGAATGCATTCAGTGTCAGGCTGAAAGTCATGCTCTCAGCTGTACTGTGCACCACCTAGTCTCTGTGACATTGTTCTGTTTGTTATCCTTTCTGTGCGGCGACATATTCTTTCTTCCCTTTGTACAGAACAGCCTTTCTTTTGCCACCTCTGCTGATTGCTTGCCCCTCTACCATTGAGTTTTCGCGGTTTACTCTTTCCAATCAAACCGAACAAGACCTATAATATCACTCCCTGGTGAAGCAAACATTTCCTTAAGAAAAAAAACTAATAAAATCAAAGGGAAAGACAAAGCAATGAGAGCACCTTGCTCTTCCTTGCCCCTCCTATAAGTGTAGCTTAAACATAGAACTTAATTTGCCCACATGTCAAAGTTCTGCTGACAATACCTCTGCCTTCGCGTGTTTACCTTCTGATGCTGCTTGAAAGGATGCAGCCAGCCCTCCTGGAACCTTTTCTCTGGATGTCAGTTTACTTTGTGTCTAGAGGATTTTCTTTCAGTGAAATGTGTCCTGTCTGTAGACCTTTCAATGTTGACAATAGTCGGGTTACAGTAATTGAATTCTACTCTTCCAGTCCCTTTATTTTTCTTTAATTCCCTCTTACAGCGCAAGCTCCTTTTTCATAGGCATAGAAGGAGGCCATTCGGCCCATCGTGTCTGTGCCGGCCGAAAAAGAGCTCTCCAGCCTAATCCCACTTTCCAGCTCTTGGTCCGTAGCCCTGTAGGTTACGGCACTTCAAGTGCATATCCAAGCACTTTTTAAATGTGATGAGGGTTTCTGCCTCGACCACCCTTTCAGGCAGTGAGTTCCAGACCCCCACCACCCTCTGGGTGAAAAAAGTTCTCCTCAACTCCCCTCTAATCCTTCTACCAATTACTTTAAATCTATGCCCCCTGGTTATTGACCTCTCTGCTAAGGGAAATAGGTCCTTCCTATCCACTCTATCTAGGCCCCTCATAATTTTATACACCTCAATTAAGTCTCCCCTCAGCCTCAGTGTCCTAACATTTATTGTGTATTCCCTTGCCTTGTTAGCCCTCCCCAAATGCATTACCTCACACGTCTCTGGATTGAATTCCATTTGCCACTTTTCTGCCCACCTGACCAGTCCATTGATATCTTCCTGCAGTCTACAGCTTGCTTCCTCACTATCAACCACGCGGCCAATTTTTGTATCATCTGCAAACTTCTTAATCATGCCCCTTACATTGAAGTCTAAATCATTGATATGTACCACAAAAAGCAAGGGACCCAGTGCTGAGCCCTGTGGAGCCTCATTGAAAACAGTCTTCCAGTCACAAAAACATAAGGCACAGGATTCCAGGTAGGTCTATACATCCCTAAATCCTGCTCCTCAGTTCATGACTTGGGCAGAGTCCCTTGGCTGACTTTGTCCCTCCGACATTTCACACACCTGAAGCTCTAGGACTAAGCCTCCCTTTCTGTCCACTGCTATTTGACATCAAAGAGGTTAGTGAAACTGGTGTTAGTAAGCACAACCGCAGTATAAAAAGCATGTATTACCGATGAGAAAATCTGTGAAGTTCTGCACGGCACTATAATGTTACTTCAGCATTTTTGTAGTTATTTCTTTTTCCCATTTTGTTCTATGTATTTATTTTTATAATTTGTTACCCATGCAGCTTGAGTCTGCCCGTGCCACACTGCACCTTCCCCTAGCTCTGACAATGCCAGTCTCCGGTGAGTTTTGAGGAGGGGAATGAGATTAGCCTCTGGTGACAGCCCCTCTGATTTCTCTTAGCAGTGCATGGCCATCTGCTATTTGTCCATTGACTGGAGACCATGACACAGTGAGCTTGGGACTTCAGCACGCAGTGTGATCCACACCCAAACGTGATCAAGCCGTTCTCAGACAAAACATATTGGAGCCACGGTGTGCGGTGCCACCTTGTTCCCCTGATTGTTTGCATTTCATTAAACCTGCAGCAGATGAAATGTCATGCTACAGTTAATGTCTCGTCATATAATTGCAGACTGTTGCAGTGGAGCACTGTTTTCTTACAGTAAAGATTTTAGCTTTGGTATAATGGCCCAGAAATTCGGGTCGGGGGCTTCCCGCGGGTGCAAGCCTCCGACCTGCACTTACTTTGCGCGCCGGCCGTTGAGCTGTGGGCCCGCGTGGGATTCCGATCCTGGGCCTCCTCCAGCTGCCAGCGCGCAGTGCTTGCATATCCCAGGAGCGCAGTTAGTTCGATGCGTCCCCTGGGATCACGTGGGCCATGGAGAGCCAATCGGAGCAGGGAGTGCTTCATTCATAAGATTGACAGGAAGAGCTGTCAAAACTTATAAATACTACAAGCCCCAAAACATCACTAAATCTTCAAATAATTTTTTTATTAAATCACATATTTTAAATAAACTATAAATTACATGAAATAACTATTATAAACAATAATTTAAATTTTTGAAAAAAATAATTTTATTTTCTAACGGGGCTAAAAATAAACTTACCTTGCTTTAAAGTATTTAAAAATAATAAACCTGTGGAAAAAATGTTTTAATTTTAATTAATTCACCACTTACCTTGTAAAAAACAGACCTTACACCTGCTTTTTTTATGTGTAACTTCTGGAGAATTACCCTCCCGGGAAAACCTGTAAAAAAAACCTAAGTTTGATGCGCACGCGCAGCCTCTCCCGCGCACGCATTCGACCTCTGAACCCCTTCGTTCAGGGGAACGGAAGTGCCGGTTTCCCATGCATGTGCAGTGCATGGACGAAACCGGCAATTCCATTGGGCCCACGAGTGAGTACCCCGTGCGTACTCACCCATGGAGACCCGAATTTCTGGGCCCATGTCTCGTCATATAATTGCAGACTGTTGCAGTGGAGCACTGTTTTCTTACAGGAAAGATTTTAGCTTTGGTATAATGCTATTGGGGCTCCTGTGACATTGGTCATGGGCAGTCCGGTTGTGATTAGCTGTTAACCTGACCTGTTCCATGCTCAGGTATTCTCGGTGGGGAAGTGATCTCACTGGGCACATTCTGAGGTCACTTAGAAGTTAGTTCCTGCTTTTTACCATTTTTCCATTTTACGGCAAGGTTCATTCTGGCACTGGGCAAGGTGCAGCAAAGGGCTACCCATCTGGCACCTGGTATCAGGCACCTAGCATCAGGCACCTGGCACCTGGCACCTAGAACCTGGCACCTGGCACCTGGAACCTGGAACTTGGCACCTGGAACCTGGCACCTAGAACCTGGCACCTGGAACCTGGCACCTGGCACCTGGAACTTGGCACCTGGCACCTAGCACCTGGAACCTGGCACCTGGCACCTGGAACCTGGCACCTAGAACCTGGCACCTGGAACCTGGAACCTAGAACCTGGCACCTGGCACCTAGAACCTGGCACCTGGAACCTGGCACCTGAAACCTGGCACCTGGCACCTGGAACCTGGCACCTGGAACCTGGCACCTGAAACCTGGCACCTGGCACCTGGAACCTGGCACCTGGAACCTGGCACCTGGAACCTGGCACCTGGAGCCTGGCACCTGGCACCTAGAACCTGGCACCTGGAACCTGGAACCTAGAACCTGGCACCTAGAACCTGGCACCTGGAACCTGGCACCTGAAACCTGGCACCTGGCACCTGGAACCTGGCACCTGAAACCTGGCACCTGGCACCTGGAACCTGGCACCTGGAACCTGGCACCTGGAACCTGGCACCTGGAACCTGGCACCTGGAGCCTGGCACCTGGCACCTGGAACCTGGCACCTAGCACCTGGAACCTGGCACCTGGCACCTGGAACCTGGCACCTAGAACCTGGCACCTGGAACCTGGAACCTAGAACCTGGCACCTGGCACCTAAAACCTGGCACCTGGAACCTGGCACCTGAAACCTGGCACCTGGCACCTGGAACCTGGCACCTGGAACCTGGCACCTGAAACCTGGCACCTGGCACCTGGAACCTGGCACCTGGAACCTGGCACCTGGAACCTGGCACCTGGAGCCTGGCACCTGGCACCTAGAACCTGGCACCTGGAACCTGGAACCTAGAACCTGGCACCTGGCACCTAGAACCTGGCACCTGGAACCTGGCACCTGAAACCTGGCACCTGGCACCTGGAACCTGGCACCTGGAACCTGGCACCTGAAACCTGGCACCTGGCACCTGGAACCTGGCACCTGGAACCTGGCACCTGGAACCTGGCACCTGGAGCCTGGCACCTGGCACCTGGAACCTGGCACCTAGAACCTGGCACCTGGCACCTGGAACCTGGCACCTGGCACCTAGAACCTGGCACCTGGCACCTGGAACCTGGCACCTGGAACCTGGCACCTGGCACCTGGAACCTGGCACCTAGAACCTGGCACCTGGAACCTGGCACCTGGAACCTGGCTCCTGGAACCTGGAACCTGGCACCTGGAACTTGGCATCTGGCACGTGGCACCTAGCACCTGGAACCTGGAACCTGGAACCTGGAACCTGGAACCTGGCACCTGGCACCTGGAACCTGGCACCTGGAACCTGGCACCTGGAACCTGGCACCTGAAACCTGGCACCTGGCACCTGGAACCTGGCACCTGGAACCTGGCACCTGGAACCTGGCACCTGGAACCTGGCACCTGGAACCTGGCACCTGGCACCTGGAACCTGGCACCTAGAACCTGGCACCTGGCACCTGGAACCTGGCACCTGGAACCTGGCACCTGGCACCTAGAACCTGGCACCTGGAACCTGGCACCTGGCACCTGACACCTGGCACCTGAAACCTGGCACCTAGAACCTGGCACCTGGAACCTGGCACCTGGAACCTGGCACCTGGCACCTGGAACCTGGCACCTGGAACTTGGCACCTGGCACCTGGCACCTAGCACCTGGAACCTGGAACCTGGAACCTGGCACCTGTCACCTGGAACCTGGCACCTGGCACCTGGCACCTAGCATCTGGCACCTGGAACCTGGCACCTGGAACCTGGCACCTGGAACCTGGAACCTGGCACCTCGAACTTGGCACCTGGCACCTGGAACTTGGCACCTGGAACCTGGCACCTGGAACCTGGAACCTGGCACCTGGAACCTGGAACCTGGCACCTGGCACCTAGCACCTGGCACCTGGCACCTGGAACTTGGCACCTGGCACCTGGAACCTGGCACCTGGAACCTGGCACCTGGAACCTGGAACCTGGCACCTGGAACCAGGCACCTGGAACCTGGAACCTGGCACCTGGAACTTGGCACCTGGAACTTGGCACCTGGCACCTGGAACTTGGCACCTGGCACCTGGCACCTGGAAGCTGGCACCTGGAACTTGGCACCTGGCACCTGGCACCTGGAACTTGGCAGCTGGCACCTGGCACCTGGAACCTGGTACCTAGAACCTGGCACCTGAGCTACAAGGAGAGTCTACAGGAGTTGAGTATGTTTGCACTAGGGAAGAGAAAACTGAGAGGGGATATTATTAAGATATCCAAGATTCTTACGAGTATCAACAAATTGAACCTCAAGAAACTATTTAATAGGAGCCTGAGAACAACAAGGCCTTGGGATGAAGCTCAGAAGAAGGGAGGTGATTGGACAGCTCCGATAAAACTATTTCATAGAATCATAGAATAATACAGCACAGAAGGAGGCCATTCGGCCCATTGAGTCTGCGCCGGCTCTTTCGAAGAGCAATCCAGTTAGTCCCACTCCCCCGCTCTTTCCCCATATCCCTGCAATTTTTTCTCCTTCAAGTACTTATCTAATTCCCTTTTGAAAGCTACTATTGAATCTGTATCCACCACCCGCTGCAAAGCGTTTTGGGATGTCTTGAGGTCATGAAAGGCGCTATAGAAATGCAAGTCTTTTTTTCTTCCTTCCTCCCTCCCTCCTTCCCTACTTCCTCCCTTCCTTATCAAGCAGTGCATTCCAAATCCTAACCACTCGTTACATAAAACCGTTTTTCCTCATGTCGCCTCTGGTTCGTTTGCCAATCGCCTTAAACCTGTGCCCGCTGGTTATCGAGCCTTCAGCCACTGGAAACAGTTTCCCCTTATTTACTCTATCTAAACCTTTCATGCTTTTAAACACCTCTATCAAATCTCCTCTTAGCCTACACTGCTCTAAAGAGAACAACCCCCAGCTTCTCCAGTCTAGCCACGTAACTGTAATCCCTCATCCCTGGAACCTTTTCACACAGAATGTGGTGCTTGTGCGGTATGGAATGTCCAGGGAGGCAATCAAGGTGAATAACATAAGTCACTTTAAGAGGGAGTTGGACAGGCATTTGGCCAAGAAAATCAATTAAAAGATATAGGTAGTGAAGTGTGTTTCTGGTTATGGATCTCTGGGGCTATTCAGATTAATTTATCCTGCTCCTCTCCGTTCATATGTTATTTTATATATATATATATATATGGATATTTAGTTGTTTATCTGATTGTTTATAGAGATGGGTGAACGAATGTGTGACGTTATACTGCACCAATAAATCTTCACTACACCAGCCCAGATACACGACTAAACTTTCATTTTAACACAACTAACCTCTGGTAAACTTCCAGTCTATCATCACTACTGTACCCATAGCACTGCTGAACCTTCACTACACTAACACTACCAAAACCCAGCCACACCACTATCTCTTCAGCATACCATCACTAACCAGCTCACACGTTACTCGCTCTTCACTGCCATTGCTGTCCCTCTCCACACCGTAATAAAGCCTAAATAAACCCTCTCTCCAAAATAGCACAGACTTTCAATTTAATAACTGAAGCAACACCAAAAATTATGCAGAGGTTTAATTGTTAAAAAAAATGAACAGAACCACTGTTAAAATTACATTTTAATCAATAATTGCGACGTAAAATGATCACGTCACAAGATGTGGACATTTTGTTGGAGAACTTTGGCAAGGAAGCTGAAGAAGACAATTGGTCCAGATGAAGACTATTATTGTCCAATAAGGCAGAGAAAAATTAATTTTGAGTTTAATTTTGTAGCAGAGGAGGTTGAGGGGGCAATTTAATTGCGGTGTATAAAATTATGAGGGGCCTAGATAGAGTGGATACAAAGGACCTATTTCCCTTAGCAGAGAGGTCAATAACCAGGGGGCATAGATTTAAAGTAATTGGTAGAAGGATTAGAGGGGAGTTGAGAACTTTCTTCACCCAGAGGGTGGTGGGGGCCTGGAACTCACTGCCTGAAAGGGTGGTAGAGGCAGAAACCCTCATCACATTTAAAAAGTACTTGGATATGCACTTGAAGTGCCGTAACCTACAGGGCTACAGACCAAGAGCGGGAAAGTGGGATTAGGCTGGAGAGCTCTTTTTCGGCCGGCACAGACACGATGGGCCGAATGGCCTCCTTCTGTGCTGTGAATTTCTATGATTCGATGATTTTGAAGAACTGGAAAACACACCATGCATCAGGTTGCAAAACACCAGTGATACATTAGTCTTCTATCTCTTTCCAATGCGTCAACGTGATTCAGTTGGCAGCACTCTTGCCCATGATTCAGAAGGTTGTGGGCTGAGGATAAAGTCTTTAGCACAGAAACTTGGCTGACGCTCCAGGGCAGTATTGCCTGCTGCATTGTCAGAGTGCCATCCTTTGGATGAGACATAATAATAATTCAACTTTATTGTCATTGTACAATGCACAAGTACATGAACAACAAAATGTGATCTTGCAAGCTCCCATGAATCCAGTACAAATAACATTAAACATAAATAGCACCGTCCTGGGAGAAGCAAAGCTGCTGCGTCTGTGCACGCCGCCATTCCATTTCCACCATTCCTCCTGTCTGACAATCTTCAGCCCAACGCCTGGGCCTGCTCACCAGCCGCCCCTCCCGGGGCTCCTTCCGTGACCTTCTCACCAACCGCCCCTTCTCGGGGCTCCTTCCGTGACCTTCTGCACCTGGTCTTCCCTGATGGTTACTCCTCCAAGTACTAACCAGGCCTGGATTCTGCTTAGCTTCGCAAGCCTTGCCAGTGACCCTGTCCCTCGTCCCAGGAACAGGGCCTCTGCTCATTAAACTGTAGGCCTGGCACCACTTCCAGTAAGTTAGATGATTCTTTAAGATCCCACGGCACTGGCTGGGAGCGGGGAATTCTTCTGTGGTCTTGCCAGCATTCCCAACTGACACAATAACCACCAAAAACAGATTACCTGGTCTTCATCTCATTGCTGATTGTGAAATATACTTTGCAAAAAAATGTCTGTTGCATTTAGTTAAATGGCAACGGCCAGTGCACTTCAAAGTATTTTACTGCACATAAAACAATTGGAGACACTTCTCAACGGCATATTAAGTAGCAAGTATTTTTATTTATTTTATTTTCAATCCATCATTCTTCCTTTATGTTGTCCTTTGCGACTTATCATAATTCTTGTCTCCTGCACTGACTTGCTCTTATCTATGCCAGATGCATATTTTTTTTTTTTTTAGCATTAATTTCAGCCTGTAAAAGGTCAAGTAACTCATTTTGGTGAGTGGGAATGTTTGTGAAGAGGTGTTTAAAGAATGGCCAACTCTTTGATTTTTTCCACTACAGGGTTGCTCTGAGAAAACAGCTATCCAAATAGATCTGCATCCGCGATATTCCCATCCATAGAAACATAGAAGATAGGAGCAGGAGTCGGCCATTCGGCCCCTCGAGCCTGCTCCGCCATTTAATGCGATCATGGCTGATCATCCAAACTCAGTACCCTGTCCCTGCTTTCTCCCCATATCCCTTGATCCCTTTAGCCTTAAGAAATATATCTAACTCCTTCTTGAATATGTTTAATGAATTGGCCTCAACTGTCTTCTGTGGTAGAGAATTCCACAGGTTCACCACTCTCTGGGTGAAGAAATTCCTCCTCATCTCTGTCCTAAATGGCTTACCCCTTAACCTTAGACTGTGACCCCTGGTTCTGGACTCCCCGGCCATCGGGAACATCCTTCCTGCATCTAGTCTGTCCAGTCCTGTTAGAATTTTATAAGTTTCAATGAGATCCCCTCTCATTCTTCTAAACTCCAGCGAGTATAAGCCCAATCGACCCAATCTCTCCTCATACGTCATTCCTGCCATCCCAGGTATCAGTCTGGTGAATCTTCGCTGCACTCCCTCCATGGCAAGAATCCAGCAGGCAAAGGAGACGTGAACATTTCAGACATCACAACCCAAAGGCCGATTGGCATTATTGTCCCAACATTAAGTGCTGGTTCTTTACTTCAGGCAGAATCAGCAAAACAGGTTTCAGCAGAGTCAGTCTATTAGCACTGGGAGAAAATTCAAGAAAAACAAAAAAGAAAGTGAATGACTGAGCTAACAAATTAATCACTGGCTTGAGAAGAGCTACCAGTAAACAAAAGAAATGAGATGTTAAACCGAGGCCCTGTCTGCCCTCTCAGGTGGACGTAAAAGATGCCACAGCACTATTTTGAAGAAGATTAGGGGAGTTATCCCTGGTGTCCTGGGGCCAATATTTATCCCTCAATCAACATCACTAAAAACAGATTATCTGGACATTATCACATTGCTGTTTGTGGGATCATGCTGTGCGCAAATTGACTGCCGCGTTTCCTACATTACAACAGTGACTCCACTTCAAAAAGTGCTTCATTGGCTGGAATGCGCTTTGGGACGTTTGGTGGCTGTGAAAGGTGCTATATAAATGCAAGTCTTTCAGTAAATGAGAAGGGAATTGGATAAATACTTGAAGGGGAAAAATTCACAGGGCTGTGGGGAAAGAGCGGGGGAGTGGGACTAATTGGAGAGCTCTTTCAAAGAGCCGGCACAGGCACGATGGGCCGAATGGCCTCCTTCTGTGCTGTATCATTCGATGAAGATGAGAACTGCTATGACACCTGCATCCCTGACTGCCACTCTTGTAATACTCTGACTGCTTCTAATCGTTGATGAGGTGCCGCTGCTGTGATAGGAAATGTGCCTCGCTGAAGCAAAAAGAATTATTCAGTAACTTGACCTTCATTTGTTCTTCACAGGCAAAACAAAAGGTTAATCTCTCAGAGATGACACATGCTGCTTTATGCCATCATTTCTTATGAAAGAGGACTCTGGCCAGTTTGCTATCAACTCTAAGATCACCCATTTAAAAGCCACCAGTTAGTCAATGATGATAAATAACCCTTTACCTAAATGGTCTTGATTGATGAACCAACAGCAACTAACTATCCTTTCTCTCCCTTGCACAGATTGTGTAATGGATGAAGCGACTGCTTCTAGCCAAAGAATCGGGGATTAAAAAGAAATCTCATACACTTTAACAAACTAGATTCCGTTCAAATCTAATTTCAGTACACACCCACTGTCTCGTAAGCCAGACTTGGGAGCCATGCACTTTGTGTGTTATAATGAGATAAAGCTTAACATGGAGAAGTAGCCTTTTAGCATGAAGATGAGTGTATGTTCCTCTAATAGAGTAGTTGAACCGCATTAAACATAAGACCGTACTGTACATGATGGAAGTGATTCTTCTTCTTCTTAGGCAGTCCCTCGGAACCGAGGATGACTTGCTTCCACACTAAACATGAGTTCTCAGGTGACTGATGAGTCCAATGCGGGACCTACAGTCTCTGTCACAGGTGGGGCAGACGGTGGTTGAAGGGGCGGGTGGGTGGGGTGCCTGGGTTGACGTGCGCTCCTTGCGCTGCCTGCGCTTGGCTTCCGCTTGTTCCCGGCAAAGAGACTCGAGGTGTTCGGCGCCTTCCCGGATGCTTCTCCTCCACTTTGTGCGGTCCTGGGCCAGGGATTCCCAGGTGTCGGTGGGGATGTTGCACTTTTCAAGGAGGCTTTGAGAGTGTCCTTGAAGCATTTCCTCTGCCCACCTGGGGCTCTCTTGCCGTACCAGAGCTCCGAGTAGAACGCTTGTTTTGGGAGTCTCGTATCGGGCATGCGGACAATGTGACCCATCCATCGGAGCTGACGAGCCTGGTCAAAGCTTCGATGCTGGGGATGTTGACCTGAGCGAGAATACTGACGTTGGTGCACCTATCCTGCCAATGGATATTTATTAATACATAGTGGTGGTCAGGGGAGCTCCTGTTTAATAAATAAATAGGTTATAAGGTTATATTTCAGCTAAAGTGAGCAAAATTCACAGTGATAGCTGTGAGATTAAGGTTTGCCTCTGAATCTAGAAATGATAGAGGTTGTTGCGGTCAAAAGTTCTACAGCTCTTCTGTCACAGTTCCAACCATGTCTGCAGTGTGTACCCTCTACAAGATGCGCTGCAGCAACTCGCCAAGGCTTCTTCGGCAGCACCTCCCAAACCCGCGACCTCTACCACCTAGAAGGACAAGGGCAGCAGGCGCAAGGGAACACCACCACCTCCAAGTTCCCCTCCAAGTCACACACCATCCTGACTTGGAAGTATATCGCTGATCCTTCATCGTCGCTGGGTCAAAATCCTGGAACTCCCTCCGGAACAGCGCTGTGGGAGCATTTTCACCACACGGACTGCAGCGGTTCAAGGCGGCGGCTCACCACCACCATCTTCTCGAGGGCAACTAGGGATGGGCAATAAATGCTGGCTTTACCTGCGACGCCACACCCCAGGAACTAATTAAAAAAATTGATCAGCCCCTGTTATGTTTCTATATGCAGCAGCTAGCATCCTATATGTTAAACCCATTAGCCTACGTGAATAATTAATTTTTTTTTAAATTTACTGGCAAATTGAGAAATAAAATGTGCAAAATCAAACAAAGAGAACTTGTCTAATTTTTCCAGTCAAAGAAAATGGAGAAAATTCAACGTGAGAAAGATAGTTTTGACAAAGATACTCACTGAGGAGCCAACATTCCTTGTTGTGCTCATTATAGCAAAAAAAAGCTAAGATAAAAGGATGGTGTAATGTCTGTAGCAAGTGCCAACAGACTGTTTGTCCATCTTTAGTGTTGTTTTAAGGATTCGCACTCCTCCAAAAATGTATTAACGAGTGTCAGTGAATAATTAGCAGAAAGGTAGTGTTTTACTTGTGGAGGTCATTAATCACGGAGAGATATGTCCTTTCATGGCATGTTCTGTCAAAGAGGATAAAAGTCAATATGTAACCAATGTAACACAGCGGTCGAGAATGACTTGGGCATTTCAGGCTCTCTGATTAAACCTGGCTTCCACTCCTGCTGATCATTAACCCCTTCCCCTTTGACAAAGTTCACATATGAGCGTGATCGCATTGCTCAATTGTCGCTGGGCCATTGTCCACAGAAATTGTGCAGCTGGATAAATAAATGCCCTGTATTTAGACTGGTTAAACCATTTGGTCGCTGCTTGAATAGTAGAAAGAATCATTATTATACATTATGGTTGGCTGCCGCTTTCTTCATTATTGCTAATCGCCTGTATCATTAGTGGGCCATCAATTATGATGTAAAAAAAAGAGCTTTAGTTCCTTTGGTAGAAGAGGAAACTCTAGTCATAGAATAGAATCATAGAATAGTACAGCACAGAAGGAGGCCATTCGGCCCATCGAGTCTGCGCCGGCTCTTTCGAAGAGCAATCCAGTCCCACTCCCCCGCTCTTTCCCCATATCCCTGTAATTTTTTCGCCTTCAAGTATTTATCCAATTCCCTTTTGAAGGCTACTATTGAATCTGTATCCACCGCCCTATCAGGCAGCGCGTTCCAAATCCTAACCACTCGTTGCGTAAATATGTTTTCCCCTCATGTCGCCTCTGGTTCTTTTGCCAATCCCCTTAAATCTGTGCCCTCTGGTTATCGACCCTTCAGCCATTGGAAACAGTTTCCCTTTATTTAATCTATCTAAACCCTTCATAGTCCTTAGCTTAATTCACAACTATAAAGCTGCTTTAAGCATTTTTTGTTAATTCTAAGTTGAACCAGTTTATTTATTATTGTTTACTGGAGCAGGAACTGTTAAAAACATAACAGGCCTCGGAAATCTTTGCCAGCAAAAACAGCAACAACTACTTGTATTTATAGAGCGCCTTTACTGGTGTAAAATGTCCCAGGGCGCTTCACAGGAGAGTTATCAAACAAAATCTCACACTGAGCGACATGAGATATTAGGGCAGATGACCATAAGCTTGGTCAAAGAGGTAGGTGTTAAGGAGCGTCTTAAAGGAGGAAGGAGAAGTAGGGAGGTGGAGAGGTTTAGGGAGGGAATTCCAGAGCTTAGGGCCCTAGGCAGCTGAAGGCACGGCCACCAATGGTGGAGCGATTAAAATCGGGGACGCGCAAGAGTCCAGAATTGCAGGAGTGCAGAGATCTGGGAGTTGGGCGGGGGGGGGTGTTGTAGGGCTAGAGGAGGTTACAGAGATAGGATGGGGACGAGGCAATGGAGCGATTTGAAAATAATGATGAGAAGTTTAAATTTGAGGTGTTGCTTAAGCGGGAGCCAGTTTAGGTCAGCGAGCTCAGCGGTGATGGGCAACGTTCCCTTTAAGCTGCAGCTCCCGCTCAGCTGGTGAGCCAGCTCTTAAATAGAAAAACCGTGCATCCGCAGAATTCTGAATGGCCCACGGAACCCGTTAAAGGGGCCGCGTGGGCCCCAAAAAATAATTAGAGCGGACATTGGTGATGGGTGAACAGGACTTGGTGCGAGTTAGGATACGGACAGCAGAGTTTTGGATTAGCTTAAGGTTATGGAGGGTGGCAGTTGGAATATTCAAGTCTAGAGTTAATAAAGTCATGGATGAAGGTTTCAGCAGCCGATGAGGTGAGGCAGGGGCGGAGTCGGGCGATGTTACGGAGGTGGAACTAGGCGGTCTTAGTGTTGGCATGGATATGTGGTCAGAAGCTCATCCTGGGGTCAAATACGGCACCAAGGTTCAGCCTCAGACAGCTTAAGGGTTCCTTAATGAGCACCACTGACCTTTGGAGTCAGGGCAAGGTCGCTCCATTGCTATATCTTTATTGGATGCCCATGCCTGTATGGATACATCTTGAGTGCCAGCTAGAGGAAGGGGCACAGGACATGCAGCACTAGCAAGGCCCTTGGAGATTTTTTTTGAAGTTTTGGTTTTATGTACTATGCCGACAGTTTCCTGGGCTGTCCAGACCAGGGCCTGGGCCTGGCACCCAGGTGGGAACCCCGTTCTTGGCATCCAGGTCACTGGGCGGAAGGGTAGTGGGAACCAAGGAAACCCCCACAGTAGGAAAGTGCCCCTTTCCGTCTCTTCACTTCCTGAGTCAGGGGTCACCTTTGGGGCCACCTGCCCCGGACCCATGGATAAATAGGCAGCCACCAATCTCTTTGGCGGACACCCAGTGACATGAATCAGTCATTCATGAAAGAAAGACTTATGAAATAATACCGAGTGGCCTACGGGTGGCGCTGTCCAGGGAGAGTATAAATACTCGGGCACGGGCCCAGCTTGCGCAGGACATTCTTAACAGGAACTAGTGAAGGACACAACTAGACCTCCATGTTGTAAAACAGTTGATTAAAGCTTTGTTTAACACTTAGACCAAGTGCCGAGTAGTTTTCTTATGTCACCCAGTATTTCTGGATCCTATCTGAACATACGTCCGCACCAGGCCTCGTAACGCCTGACCTGCGCCAACGGGCTCAAGGACTTTCAGATTTCCAAGTGCAGTTGAAAGGATTACATGGAAGCAAATCCCGTAAGAAAGACTCGCACAAAATTGTGCACAGTGAAACCTGTAAATTACGAACATCTTAGGGACAGGCCTTAGCTTTCCTTTATCTGCAGGTGTCCTTATTTTCAAAGTGTGCACTGTAAATCTTTTCCATAGAATGGTGAGTGTTTTGCCCAGCATCCATCGCGGCAGAGGAACCGCTCTATCCCAGGGATAGAGCCATGCAAGCACTCAATCCCAGAGACAGAGGGCTCTGCCACTACGGGCACTGGGTAAAGAGCTCCCGCATTTTACCAAGGCCATCTCTTCCACAAAACAGGCACTCCAAGCCATTGTCTACTACTTGACCTGGCACTGCTGCTCCCAATCGAGCACCATCCCATGGGCCTGGATTTTCCGCTGTATTTGCGCCCAGGTACACCCATAGTCTGGGCACAAACAAATTACGTGGCTTAAAACATCGTGGAAATTTGGGGCAGAAGTGAGCTACGCGGGTAACTACACTAGGCCCGAGTCTCCTCGATCCTTCAATCTGCTGTTGTTGGTGTGGTCAAGTTACTGACCTCTCGCTCTTTGCTCGATGTCTCCTCTTATCTTCTCTCTCTCTCTGCACCGTGTTCTCCTTCCCTCTCCTGTTCCATCAATCAAACAACAACAACAGCTTTTATTTATATAGCGCCTTTAATGTAGTACAACATCCCAAGATGCTGCACAGGAGTACTTTAAGATAAAAAATTTGACACTAATCCACATAAGGATAAATTAGGGCAGGTGACCAAATGCTTGGTCAAAGAGATAGGTTTTAAGGAGCATCTTAAAGGAGGAGAGAGAGGTAGCGAGGCGGAGAGGTTTAGGCAGGGAATTCCAAACCTTGGGGCCTAGGCAACAGAAGGCACGGCCACCAATGGTTGAGCGATTATAATCAGGGATGTTCAAGAGGGCAGAATTAGAGGAGCGCAGATAGCTCAGGGGGTTGTGGGGCTGGAGGAGATTACAGAGATAGGGAGGGGGCGAGGCCTTGGAGGGATTTGAAAGCAAGGATGAGAATTTTGAAATCGAGGCGCTGCTTAACCGGGAGCCAATGTAGGTCAGCGAGCACAGGGGGTGATGGGTGAATGGGACTTGGTGCGAGTTAGGACACGGGGCAGGCGAGTTTTGGATGACCTCAAGTTTACGTAGGGTGGAATGTGGGAGGCCAGCCAGGAGTGCGTTGGAATAGTCAAGTCTAGAGGTAACAAAGGCATGGATGAGGGTTTCAGCAGCGGATGAGTTGAGGCAAGGGCGGAGACGGGCGATGTTACGGAGTTCTCCCCGGTGCCCTGACCAATATTTATTCCTCAATCAACATCAGAATATCCGGTCATTATCACATTGCTGTTTGTGGGAGCTTGCACAGCTTACACTTCAAAAGTACTTCATTGGCTGTAAAGCGCTTTGGGACATCCGGTGGTCGTGAAAGGTGCTATATAAATGCAAGTCTTTCTTTTTTTTCCTTCACAGGTGCTGCCTGACTTGCCTAGCATTTCCAGCGTTTTCTGTTTTTGTTTCAGATCCCACACTGCCTTTGCTTATTGTTTAATCTGACTCTCCCGTTACTTTCAGACAGCGCTACAGCAACACTCTCAAATGAAGGATTATCAGTTCAATTAGCTGGGAGCCCAACATTCTTTGCCAACAAATGAAAGAGAAGTTCCTTTTTGATACGGGATCTGATACATTTAAAGACCGTTTTGTGGTAGACCAGCACGAGGTGAAACTCTCTTATCGCGGGTGTCGAATTCCCAATGCAAAGAACTGCATTCTGCATGTCACGTTCATTTCCTATCTGAAATATCCGTCCGGCTTCCAGAATGAATTCTTTCATCGTGAAAGGCACGACGATCATGGTGGATTCCAAAATGTTGGATACTGTACCAAATAAGGTATAGAAATGAAACTTTTCTCTGGTGCTGGAGGCTGGGGGTGGGGGGTTGTTGCGGGGTGGGGTGGGGGGGGGGAGTCCAGGTGCCTCTGAGAAAATAAACCTGCTGCCTTCAACACTTGCATTCCTGAAACAGAAATGTCTAAATCTGCATGAATGGTAAACGGTATTTCTGTGCACTTTAAATTCATCGAATCATAGACATTTATGGTGGAGGAAAAGAACCTAACCCCACTTTCCAGCTCTTGGCCTGCGGCCGTGTAGGTTACGGCACTTCAAGTGCATATCCAAGTACTTTTTAAATATGATGAGGGTTTCTGCCTCAATCGCCCTTTCAGGCAGTGAGCTCCAGACCCCCACAACCCTCTGGGTGAGAAAAGTTCTCCCCCACTCCCCCCTTTCGGATGAGACGTTAAACCGAGGCCCCGTCTGCTCTCTCAGGTCGACGTGAAAGGTCCCACGGCCACTATTTCGAAGAAGAGCAGGGGGGAGTTCTCCCCGGTGTCCTGGGGCCAATATTTATCCCTCAATCAACATCACTAAAAACAGATTATCTGGTCATTATCACATTGCTGTTTGTGGGAGCTTGCTGTGCGCAAATTGGCCTCCGTGTTTCCCACATTACAACAGTGACTCCACTTCAAAAAGTACCTAATTGGATGTAAAGCGCTTTGAGAAGTCCGGTGGTCATGAAAGGTGCTGTCGTAATGCAAGTATTTCTTTCTAATCCTTCGACCAATTACTTTAAACCTATGCCCCCTGGTTATTGACCTCTCTGCTGAGGGAAATTGATTGTTTCTATCCACTCTATCTCGGCCCCTCACAATTTTATACTCTTCAATTTAGTCTCCCCGCAGCCTCCTCTGTTCCAAAGAAAACAACCCCAACCGATCCAACTTTTTTTCTCTCCAAAGCCAAAGATGGAAAGTTGACTATAGCTGCTCCTTGAGGTACAATCTGCTCCTGCCCCACTGCACTTTCAGTGCGACGACTTGGTAAACATTTGGAACTGTGTGTCCGCCTTTTGAAAATTAGTAAACTTTTTCTTCTTCCTACTTTGACGGTATCTGAATTAATAATTGTGTGAATTTTAAAATGGTGAGACAATGGCCAGAAATTGCCTTGCAGCTGCTCCCTGTGATGAAATATATGCCTTCATCAGCCCCTGTGTTTTACCTGCATTGTATTGTGTGTACCGCCCCCTTTTTCCTATTGTGTGTATTGGCTCCGCCCCTGTCTTTTGTCATATAAAGGTCTCAAGAGCTGTATGAGTCATTCCTGCCAGACGAATCCGATGTGGAAAGACATGCAATGTTCTTAGTGATTAAAAGCCTTCAGTTGAATCCTTTAATTCCTTGTCTTTGAGTTATTGATGGCACATCAATTTTAATCACTAAAACACCAAGATTGATCGACTCCTGAAACCAGAGCGCTTGGATCTGGACCCCCATGCCTCAGACGCAGCCACACAGTTCGGACACTGGTTCCAATGCTTTGAATTTTTCATCGAAAGCTCAGCCACCGCCATCGCAGCCGCGACCGCCACCGGAGACGTGAAACTGGGAATCCTGCGAAACTGGGTGAGTCATCGGGTCTCCCCTCTCATCCGAGATGCCACCAGCTACGGGGATGCCTGCACCATTCTGAAGGCCCACTATGTGTGGCCAATAAACGAGGTGTACGCCAGGCATCTTCTGACTACTCGCACGCAGCGGCATGGTGAGTCACTAGAGGACTTCATGCTAAGCCTAAAAGTACTGGGCAGAGACTGTAACTGTAAGGCCGTGTCTGCCATCGTGTACATGGAGGAGCTGATCCGAGACTCCTTTATTGCGGGCCTCAGTTCAAATTACATTCGGCAGAAACTGTTTGAAAAGGAGGGACTGGACTTAAAACAGGCTATGGGCATAGCGCGATCGCTGGATATGGCCCAGAGGAACTCTGAATCCTGTTCCCCAGGCCACGCGGCCCACTCCACCACGTGCGCGCCGTGGGGGCCGCCATATTGGAAGCCATCTTCACCTCCCAGGTCTCAGGCCAGCCCAGCACCATCGGAGCCCCAGCCTCCACCCAGGAGCCCCACTACTGCCGCGATGCATCGGGGCCCGAAATGCTACTTCTGCGGCCAGGACAAACACTCCAGGCATCTGTGCCCAGCGAAGGGCACCACCTGTTTTAAATGCGGGAAGAAAGGACATTTCAGCAAAGTCTGCAGAGGGAACCCCGCCTCCAACTCTGCCACCGCCGCGTGCGCGCCGTGGGTGCGGCCATCTTGGACGCCATCTTGTCCACCCTCATGGAGTCCACCATCTTGTCCTGACTACATGGACCTCCAGGACCCACTGGTGGCCTCGATCACGGTGGATCAATCCAGGCCGCATCCGTTGTCTAGCTCGATGATGGACATAGAGGTAAACGGGAACAAGGTTAAATGCTTGATTGACTGCGGGAGCACCGAAAGCTTTATTCATCCTAGCCTGGTAAAACGACTTTCACTAACGATAGTCCCTACACAGGGCAAAATCGCCATGGCTGATAAGACCCATACCTCAAAAATTACAGGTTTCTGCGCGGTTATGTTGTCGGTAAAAGGCACTGATTACAGAGATTTTAAACTATTGATAATGCCAGATCTCTGTGTGAGCGTGATCTTGGGTCTGGACTTCCAGTGCCACCACCAAAGTATCACGCTCACCTACGGTGGGTCCCAGCTGCCCCTCACAGTGTGCGGTCTGGCTACCCTGAAGGTCAAGCTGCTCTCTCTGTTCGCCAACCTCGCACCCAACTGTCGACCCATAGCGACCAAGAGTAGGCAGTACAGCTGGGAGGACAGACGGTTCATTGCGTCGGAAGTAGAAAGACTCAAGCGGGAGGGTATCATCGAATGCAGTACCAGCCCGTGGCGCGCCCAGGTAGTAGTAGTTAAGGGTAGCAAAAAGAAGCGGATGGTGATAGATTATAGCCAGACGGTTAATCTATACACCCAGCTAGACGCCTACCCTCTGCCCCGCATAGCGGATATGGTTAACCAAATCGCGCAATACCGGGTGTTTTCCACCATCGACCTAAAATCGGCATACCACCAGCTCCCCATTAGGCCGGAGCACCGTCCATACACCGCCTTCGAGGCGAACGGACGCCTCTACCACTTCCTCAGTGTCCCCTTTGGGGTAACAAATGAGGTCTCGGTCTTCCAGCGGGAGATGGACCGCATCGTCGATGAGAACCAGTTAACAGCCACCTATCCATACCTGGACAACGTCACCATCTGCGGCCACGACCAGCAAGACCACGACTCGAACCTCGCGAGATTTCTGAAAACCGCCGTCAGACACAATCTCACCTACAACGAGGATAAGTGTGTCTTTAGCACCACGCGCCTCTGTATCCTGGGCTGCGTGGTGGAAAACGGGGAAGTCGGTCCGGAGCCCGACCGATTGCGCCCCCTACGGGAGCTACCCCTACCAAACACTCCCAAGGCCCTGAAAAGGTGCCTGGGGTTTTTCTCCTATTACGCCCAATGGGTCCCCAATTATTCCGACAAGGCCCGTCCCCTCCTGAAATCAACGTCCTTCCCGCTCACGGCCAAGGCCCACGCCACCTTCAACAGCATTAAACACGACATTGAGAAGGCCGCGCTGCAGGCAGTGGATGAAAACATCCCTTTCCAGGTCGAAAGCGATGCGTTCGACTTCGCTTTAGCAGCCACCCTCAACCAGGATTGGCGGCCCGTAGCCTTTTTCTCAAGAACCCTCCAAGGGCCCGAGATCAGGCACTCCTCGGTAGAGAAGGAGGCCCAGGCCATAGTGGAGGCAGTGCGGCACTGGAGGCACTACCTAGCCGGCAAATTCTTCACCCTGCTTACCGACCAGTGGTCGGTAGCTTTCATGGTTAACAACAAACAGAGGGGAAAGATCAAGAACGACAAAATTCTCAGGTGGCGGATCGAACTCTCCACGTTTGAGTACGACATAATATATAGGCCGGGGGCCCTCAACGAATCCCCCGACGCTCTATCACGAGGGATGTGTGCCAGCATCCAGGGGGACAGGCTACAGGGCCTCCACAATGGCCTCTGCCACCCGGGGGTCACCCGGCTATTCCACTTTATAAAATCCCGTAACCTGCCCTATTCCATCGAGGAGGTCCGGTCTATGACCAGGGACTGCCGCACCTGTGCGGAATGCAAGCCCCATTTTTTCAGGCCCGACCGAGCCCACCTGATCAAAGCTACACGGCCATTCGAGCGCCTGAGCTTAGATTTCAAGGGACCACTCCCCTCCACCAACCGCAATGTGTACTTTCTCAACATTGTGGGCGATTACTCCCGCTTCCCATTCGCCTACCCCTGCCCAGACATGACCAGTGCCACGGTCATCAAGTGCTTCGGCAGCCTGTTTTGCACGTTCGGCATGCCTAACTACATCCACACTGACAGGGGGGCGTCGTTCATGAGCGACGAACTGCGCCAATACCTGCTGTCGAAGGGGATAGCCACGAGTCGGACCACTAGTTATAACCCCCGGGGTAATGGGCAAGTGGAGAAGGAGAACGCGACGGTGTGGAAGGTGGTCACCTTAGCACTAAGGTCTAAAGGCCTCCCTATCTCCCGCTGGCAAGAGGTCCTCCCAGACGTACTCCACTCGATAAGGTCGCTACTGTGTACTGCTACTACCGCCACTCCTCACGAGAAGATGTTTGTTTTTCCCCGCAAATCAACCTCAGGAGTGTCCCTTCCTTCGTGGCTCTCCACCCCAGTGACAGTCCTATTACAGAAGCATGTGAGGGGCCACAAAATGGATCCCCTCGTGGAGGCAGTACACCTACTCCACGCAAACCCACAGCACGCGTACGTCAAGCACGCCGACGGGCGTGAGGACACCGTGTCCATAAAGGACCTCGCCTCGGCAGGAAGCGACGATGACCCATCCTCACCACCCCCAGAAGAACCTCCACCATTCCCAGAGGTATCCTCACCACCCCCAGAAGTACCTGCAACACCCCCAGCACAGGGGTATGCCCAGGAGGGCACCACGGACTCCCGGTCGGAACCCGAGGTACTGTTGCGACGTTCAGGAAGGACTATCACACCCCCGGACAGACTAAATCTGTAGAAGGGGTGAATGCGATGAAATATATGCCTTCATCAGCCCCTGTGTTTTACCTGCATTGTATTGTGTGTACCGCCCCCTTTTTCCTATTGTGTGTATTGGCTCCGCCCCTGTCTTTTGTCATATAAAGGTCTCAAGAGCTGTATGAGTCATTCCTGCCAGACGAATCCGATGTGGAAAGACATGCAATGTTCTTAGTGATTAAAAGCCTTCAGTTGAATCCTTTAATTCCTTGTCTTTGAGTTATTGATGGCACATCACTCCCGTTCCGCCACTGTAACTTAGCCGGAGGTGCGGTTGAAAAACCCGGCCTTCGCACGCGTAATCGGGGATTCTGCCGCACATCTGGCGAAGTTATGGCAGCGCAGTGGGGAAGAGTCTAGGAGGAAATTCACCCCAACAAATGGGCAGCCTGCGCTCCCAGTCAAGAGCAGCAAGGCTCCCCCAGTAGTCCTTTGGGCCAGGCGGCCCCTTTAACAGGCTGCGTGGCCAGTTCAAACTTCCGTGCATGCGCCGTTTTTGCGCGGGACCTTGTGACGACTGCACGCTGGCGCAGCTTAAAGGGAACGTTGAACAGCGTCCCATCCGATCTATTTCCTGTTGTTTTTAGATTCAGTGTCAGTTGTGGCTCAGTGGGTAGCACTCTCACCTCTGAGTCTGAAGTTTGTGGGTTCAAGTCCCCACTCCAGGGGCTTGAGCTTAAAAATCTAGGCTGACACTCCAGTGCAGTGCTGAGGGAGTGCTGCACTGTCGGAGATGCCGCCTTTCAGATGAGACGTTAAACTGCGACCCCATCTGCTCTCTCAGGTGGATGTAAAAGATCCCATGTCACTATTTCGAAGAAGAGCAGGGGAGTTATTACCTGGTGTCCTGGCCAATAGTTATCCCCTCAATCAACATAACAAAAAAAAACAGATTATCTGGTCATTATCGCATTGCTGTTTGTGAGAGTTTGCTGTGTGCAAATTGGCTGCCGTGTTTCCCACCTTAAACAGTGACCACACTCCAAAAAAGTACTTCATTGGCTGTAAAGTGCTTTAAGTCATCCGGTGGTCTTGAAAGGCGCTTTATAAATGCAAGTCTTTCTTTCTTTTCATTATGAGCATAAGAATCTGCTCCTGGAGACAAGGCATAGCTGGGCAAGGCAAGGTGTCACATAGCTGGGACCAAGAAGGTCCCAAGTCTAATGGCAGTTTGTGCTAAGTTATCTGATCTCAGCTAGATGGCGGCGGGGCCACTAAATATTGGTCTCAATGCCTAGGTTAGGGAAGGGAAACTCATCTAGGGTTAGCACTCCTTGATGGTTGTCCAGCAATCACTGCTGGAAGAATACATGCAGATGTTTGTTGAGCACTGAATCAGGGCCAGGTGTGACACCCTCACCCAACTCAATGGTGAAATAACCTGCTGATGCTCACTGTCTCGGATAACATGTGAAGAATGGTCACTTGGACATGACACCGTAGAGTGATGATGGCCCATGGAACTGTAGACCAGCAAAGTGTCAATGCCTTCAGTAGTGGGCAGAACAATTGGTAGAAAAAGGAAGGAAAATGATGGGCACCAAAAGACCATTTGGCCCAACTCACTTTTTGATAGATCGCTATTTTAACTTGTGAAGGATTAAGTAATAAGCCATATTCAGAAAAATACACCATTCTATGAAATATTCTGACTTTATTAAAACATGACAAACTGGGCTTGAAAATCTGGAAGCCTCAACAATCTAAAGCTGTGAACAGCATACAAGATATTAAGATAAGATAAGTTGTTGACACTGAATCAATAGCCTTAATGAAACAAAAGGTTAAAGGTTCCAGAAAGTCTGAAGCCTTGGAAAGAACACAATACCATACCCTGTTAAAGTGTCTTAAACCAACAACTTCGGAAAGAATCACATAAATTAAAGAAACATATGCCTTCGTAAATATGACATCAAATGAAACACGGAGGCATGAGTCTGTGTACAACCAACTGAGGTAACTAAGAAGACAATGGTGCAACCAGCTGAGGTGTTCTAAATGCAAAAGATACAAACAGAAGACCTTCGTAAGAATGACATCAAATAGATACATCTGCTCCACACCATTTTTTCTGCTAAGCTTCGAACACCTAAAGGTAGAGACACAAGTCTGCTTGCTACAAGCTGATCTAACAGTAAGAATAGCAGGGGTCAACAGAAAAATGACTAGAGATAATTAGCTTACATCAGCAGAAAACTTCAAAGGAAATACCACTGCAAAAAAGGGTATAAAAATTGGACTTTCAAATGGGAAGACAGATTCATTTGAAGGGGCAAAGCGATTCTCAGGCTTCAGAGGCAAGCTCTGTAAGTCTTCAACTCTTTGAGTCTCGGGGATCAAAAAGGTACTTGTATTTGATTTTGGTGGATATCCTGGAATAAGACTAAGAACTGTAAAAATGTAATGAAGTTAAGATTTGAGAATAAGGATCTCTGGAAATAGAATTGTAAGCTTTTTGTATTTGGAACTGTTAATGTCGTGATTGAAACACCTACTGTAATTACATGTTGGTTCTTTAATAAATCTATATATTTTTAGAATTGTCTCACATAGTACTTCTGTATCAAACTCGTGAACTCAATCTCTGTACGCTCTTTGGTGAGGAGTTGCAGAATTCTGGGGGAGTTTTCCAGACCCTCATAATATCCGGAAGGTTATAGTGTAGCTAAACTTATTAAAAGTGCTATCTGGAGGACGGTAACATCTTCAGGTCGTTCCTTTCCTTTAGGGAGAGATAGTCTGCACCTTTAGACCCAATTAAGCGTCTTTAGGATTCGGCTACCTCAAACTTTAGTTGAAGGTGAACGTCTGGGGAATATGCCTGATCCGGGGTAGCCTGAAAGGGGCTAGGACTAGTAATAATCCTTTCAAACTGTATACCTTCTTATCGTATCTCGCAATCCCTTTTCTCTCCAGGAGTGCATCCATTTGTCTCTAAACTTACTTGCATTGTTCTTTCCTGGCACTGTCCCCACCACTTAAAACACCCATGTTTAAATTGGGCAATCATCTGAGTCTTTCAGAGTACGCAATTTTCTATTATAGGCGATTAAAAAGTTGCTGCTTACAGCGTCTTAAGCGGCCAGTTTATTTCGGGCAGAAACAGGTGAATCAGGTGTCACCCCATGGCTCAGCAGGTAGCACTCTCACCTCTGAGTCAGAAGGTTGTGGGTTCAAGTCCCCACTCCAAGAGACTTGAGCACAACAATCTAGGCTGACACTCCAGTGCAGTGCTGAGGGAGTGCTGCACTGTCGGAGGTGTCGTGTTTTGGATGAGACGTTAAACCAAGGCCCCGTCTGCCCTCTCAGGTGGACGTAAAAAATCCCATGGCCACTATTTCGAAGTAGAGCAGGGGAGGTGTCCTGGGGCCAATATTTATCTCTCAATCAACATCACTGAAACAGATTATATGGTCATGATCACATTGCTGTTTGTGGGAGCTTGCTGTGCGCAAATTGGCTGCCACATTTCCTAAATTACTACAGTGACTACACTTCAAAAAGAACTTCATTGGCTGTAAAGCGCTTTGGGACATCCGGTGGTCATGAAAGGCGCTATAGAAATGCAAGTCTTATCTAATGCAATAGTTCACACCTTGTTAAGGTGCAATTCCCTTGTCTACTTAACCCCCTTGAGCTGGTGTAGGCTTAGAGCTTGCTTTGCTCAGCACTGACTGCAGGAGAAAACATGACTAGAAAGAGGAAAGCCACGTGATTTAAAAAAAATGTTTATTCATTGATGGGATGTGGGCATCGCTGGCTAGGCCTACATTTAGTGCCCATCCCTAATTGCCCTTGAGAAGATGGTGGTGAGCCGCCTTCTTGAACCGCTGCAGTCCATATGGTGTAGGTACACCCACAATGCTGTTAGGAAGGGAGTTCCAGGATTTTGGCCCAACGACAGTGAAGGAACGGCGATACAGGTCCAAGTCAGGATGGTGTGCGCCTTGGAGGGGAACTTGTAGGTGGTGATGTTCCCATGCGTCTGCTGCCCTTGTCCTTCTAAGTGGTAGAGGTCGCGGGCTTGGAAGGTGCTGTTGAAGGAGCTTTGGCAAGTTGCTGCAGTGCATCTTGTAGATGGTACACACTGCAGCCACAGTGTGCCGGTGGTGGAGGGAGTGAATGTTGAAGGTGGTGGATGGAATGCCAATCAAGCGGGCTGCTTTATCCTGAATGGTGTCGAGCTTCTTGAGTGTTGTTGGAGCTGCACTCATCCAGGCAAGTGGAGAGTATTCCATCACACTCCTGACTTGTGCCTTGTAGATGGTGGAAAGGCTTTGGGGAGTCAGGAGGTGAGACACTCACCGCAGAATTCCCAGCCTCTGGCCTGCTCTTGTAGCCACAGTATTTATATGGCTGGTCCAGTTCAGTTTCTGATCAATGGTAACCCCCAGGATGTTGATAGTGGGGGATTCAACGATGGTAATGCCATTGAATGTCAAGGGGAGATGGTTAGAGTCTTGCTTGTTGGAGATGGTCATTGCCTGGCACTTGTGTGGTGCGAATGTTACTTGCCACTTGTCAGCCCAAGTCTGAATGTTGTCCAGGTCTTGCTGCATATGGACACGGACTGCGTCAGTATCGGGCGAGTCTCGAATGGTGCTGAACAGTGTGCAATCATCAGCGAACATCCCCACTTCTGAACTTATGATGGAGGGAAGGTCATTGATGAAACAGCTGAAGATGGTTGGGCCTAGGACACTGCCCTGAGGAACTCCTGCAGTGATGTCATGTGATTGAGATGAATGGCCTCCAACAACCACAGCCAACTTCCTTTGTGCTAGGTATGATTCCAACCAATGGAGAGTTTTCCCCTTGATTCACATTGACTTCAGTTTTGCTAGGGCTCCTTGATGCCACACTCGATCAAATGCTGCCTTGATGTCAAGGGCTGTCACTCTCACCTCACCTCTTGAGTTCAGCTCTTTTGTCCATGTTTGGACCAAGGCTGTAATGAGGTCAGGAGCTGAGTGGCCCTGGTGGAACCCAAACTGGGTGTCAGTTAGCAGGTTATTGCTGAGTAAGTGCTGCTTGATAGCACTGTCGACGACACCTTCCATCACTTTGCTGATGATTGAGAATAGACTGATGGGACGGTAATTGGCCGGGTCGGATTTGTCCTGCTTTTTGTAGACAGGACATACTTGGGCAATTTTCCACATTGCCGGGTAGATGCCAGTGTTGTAGCTGCACTGGAACAGCTTGGCTAGGGGCGCAGCTAGTTCTGGAGCACAAGTCTTCAGTACTATTGCCGAAATGTTGTCAGGGCCCATAACCTTTGCAGTATCCAGTGTCTTCAGCCGTTTCTTGACATCACGTGGAGTGAATTGAATGGGCTGAAAACTGGCATCTGTGATGCTGGGGACCTCAGGAGGAGGCCGAGATGGATCATCCACTCAGCACTTCTAACATCGACCTCCTGAACAAAAATGACGAGCTGCCCGAGATATGCCAGCATTACCTGGCTCAGCACCTCAGTCTTCCCAAAATCTACTGTCTCGGACTTTGCTGAAACAGCGTGAGAATTTGGACAGTGAGTGGCTTCAGCATCCCAATGCAAACAGAGCACGAGGGTAAGGATGGGAAAGGCGAAGAGGCACTTCTCTGCTACGTACAGTCTTGTTTACTTTATTCAATAGTGATTTGCTAGTCTTGTTCAATATTAATAGCGCTATCCCTTTAAACTGTTCAACATGAATCGTGGGCAAATCACGTTAGCACCAACTATAAGCGGCGTTCACTGTAACTTGCTCTAGATTGCTTCTACCATTTGGGTTTAACAAGGAGTTCCACTTTACTTCCCTTCTTACCAAAAAAAAATCAAGAATTCTCACGAACCAGAAAAGAACATTAAGCCCAACAACCCCATCCATTTTCAGCTTTCACCCCCACTTTGATTGTCAGCCTTGGCTCAGTTGGAAGCACTCTCAACTCTGAGTCATGAAAGTTGTCGGTTCAAGTCCCACTACATGACACTTGTGCACAAAAATCCAGGCTGATGCTCCCAGTGCAGTGCTGAGGGAGTGCTGCACTGTCGGAGGTGCCGTCTTTCTGATGGGACGTTAAATTGAGGCACCGTCTGCTCTCCCAGGTGGACATAAAAGATCCCACGGCACTATTTCGAAGAAGAGCAGCAGCTCGGTGTCCTAGCCAATATTGGTCCCTCAATCAACATCCCTGAAACAGATTATCTGGTCATTATCACATTGCTGTTTGTGGGAGCTTGCTGTGTGCAAATTGGCTGCTGCGTTTCCTACAGTGACTACACTTCAAAAAGTACTTCACTGGCTGTACAACACTTTGGGACGTCCTGAGGTCGTGAAAGGTGCTACATTAATGCAAATCTTTCTTTCTAACAACCTGCTCACCATTTCCTTCAATCCTTTCTTTCGAAATTCATCCAATTATCTCTTGAACACTGTCCCCTTTATTGTCTCCTTTGAGTGATAAAGTTTTATCTGACTTCTAACTTTTAATCATGTCCCCAGGTGTTTCAACCCTTCACTACAGAGAACAATTCTTGCTTTACTCAGTTGAACCAAGATTGAACAGCTCCTGGCAATAATGTCAGTTGACATGATTTGAAGTTGGACTGAACTGTGCAGAATTGTTGTGTTTCAGAGACCCCTGGAGACTTGTTGTGCTCATCAGATATTACACAGTAACACACAAATCCAGTTTTTGTGGGCTATAGACGTGTAAGCACAGGTTTTTGTACATGGCAGCCTGACAAACTTATCCCTAAATTAGAAAAATAAATGGAAAAAATCTCAAGCTGGAGAACGCTACAAGCACAATGAGGAGCACTACAAAAATGTCCGTCATGGTTTGCTGCTATTTCTTCTTTGCTCTGCTCCCCTGTGACTCCCCTTATTCTCCAAGCATCTGGCACTTTGCTTTTGTGTTAGAGATTACCCGCAAACTCTTCAAGGATTTGGCCCTTGCTGTTGACAAAGATAGCAGAAAGGTCAAAGGTTGTAAATCAGGCGATGGCTGTCATATTAGAGATGGGTGCGGTGCTCATGCACCAATCAGGAGCTGCCTGGCCTTGTTAAAGGCAGACCAGTTTGCTTCGCTTGTTTCAGTCTCAGAAAAGAGATTTTGTTTTTAGCTTGCCAAACTGAAAATGTTGGCAGGAGCATCGAGCATTGAATCTTCAGCGCTTATGCTAGTCTATACTAACTGGTCAATTCCAGCTTCTTTGGACTATCTCCAAGTCTGGCCAATACCAATTTGGGTAGCCCGTCCAAAAGGGAACACGATGCCATTTTTGGTTGGGCCTACGTTCCACTGCTCGATCAAGACGCATGTCATTTGCGAAGATGGAAGGCTATATTGGCCTTGGAGGGAGTGCAGCGTAGGTTTGCCAGAATGATACCCGGACTCCAAGGGTTAAGTTACGAGGAGAGATTACACAAACTAAGGTGTATTCTCTGGAATTTAGAAGGTTAAGGGGTGATCTGATTTAAGTTTTCAAGATATTAAGGGGAACAGACAGGGTGGATAGAGAGAAACTATTTCCGCTGGTTGGGGAGTCTAGGACTAGGGGGCAGAGTCTAAAAATTAGAGCCAGACCTTTCAGGAGTGAAATTAGGAAACACTTCTACACACAAAGGGTGGTAAAAGTTTGGAACTCTCTTCCACAAATGACAATTGATGCTGGATCAATTGTTAATTTTAAATCTGAGATTAATAGGTTTTTGTTAACTAAAGATCTTAAGGGATATGGCAAAGGCGGGTATATGGAGTTAGGTCGCAGACAGCCATGATCTCATTGCATGGCAGAATAGGCTCGAGGGGATAAATGGCCTCCTCCTGTTCCTATAAGATAAGTAGATAGTCATTATTTGTTGTCATGGTACTTTTCAGACTTATGTCTCCGTACATTCGCATGCCGCCTGTAAAATGAAGCAGCTTATCGATTCATGCCCTGCCTTGCCTGACTGACATGTTATCAGTCCATCTATCAAAATATTGGAGAAGCGAATGTGAGGGCACATGGAGAAGACTTGGATATTCAGTCCTGATCACAAGGGGTGCTATTGTTAAGTACAGGAAACTCTCGATTTCCCGGCACCTAAATAACCGGAAATCTCTGTTAACCGGCAAAATTCAGGAGTAGGTTCAGGTAAGTTTTACTTCATATTAGTGGCTGTTCCTGGATCTGTGGCTGTGTAAACGGGGCTCCTGCACTTGTTGCTAAGCAACAGGGACGCTTGGATCTTGTGGCCGGGGTTCCTGCACCTGTTGCTAAGCAACAGGGAAGCTTGGATTTGTTGCTGTGTAAGGAGCTCTCGTACCTTTTACTATACCTCTCTGTAATCCGGACTTTTTGATAAACCGGCACCACGCCGGTCCCGTTGGTGCCGGATAAAAAGAGTTTCCTGTAATCAGGTTACACTATCTTTGGGTATGAGGCAGAACAGCCAAGTTCCTCAATCTAATACCTGGGGATCGCTGATTGCAGTGATCAGCGCCACTGCGCTCGAGAGAGAGTATCTATGGCAGACCTAAAATTTGTTACATAGAAACATAGAAGATAGGAGCAGGAGTAGGCCATTCGGCCCCTCGAGCCTGCTCCGCCATTCAACGAGATCATGGCTGATCATCCAAACCCTAGCACCCAGTCCCTACACCGACAGCCATCCCACCCAAGCCCTATCCCCGTAACCCCGTAACCCCACGTATTTAATCCCCCCTAACACTAAGGGTCAATTTTTATCATGGCCAATCAACCTAACCCGCACATCTTTGGACTGTGACAAGCACGTTGGATAAATCTCGCGAGATTCTGCACCTGGCGTGAAATCTTCCTCGGGGAATTATCACATTTTGCGATTTTTGTGTTTTTTGGGTTAGTGATTTTATTCTCTCCGTGGACAGGATTTGCGGAATAAGCTTTGTTTCAGTTTGTTTCAAAACAAAATGAATGTGAGCAGCTTTAAAAAGAAAGAAAGACTTGCATTTCTACAGCGCCTTTCACGACCACCGGACGTCTCAATGCGCTTTACAGCCAATGAAGTGCTTTTTGAAGTGTAGTCGCTGTTGTAATGTGGGAAACGCGGCAGCCAATTTGCGCACAGCAAGCTCCCACAAACAGCACTGTGATAATGACCAGATCATCTGTTTTTGTTATGTTGGTTGGAGGATAAATATTGGCCCAGGGCGGCCAATATTTAAAAGGAAGGGCAGCATTGAAGAATGTGTATTAAAGCCAGGTTGGAGGATGTTGCAAGTCACAGTCTATTGTCTCATCCCAGGGCCATTATCCATGGTGACCAGGGATGTGAGGCAATCCGTTATCATCAAAATCAGAACTGGAACTAGAGATACAACAGTTACTGGAATCAAGGTTATAGTCGTCATAACAATGGCTGTAGCAATTCAGGTTACAATGGATATGGAGGTTAAATATACACTGGGTATAACTACAACACCTACGGTTATGCCCTGGAATATGATACCGACAATAGTCCACAGAGCAGCTATGTTAAGGCATCTAGAGGAGCGGGCAGTTACCAGAATAACTAGCAGCCATACTAAAGAAAAATTGCTATAGTTATCTTAACACCCAGCATGGTGAAGATGATTCTATTCATGTGGTATTGGCATGAGGTGACTGCGGAGAACATGACCCCAAATATTTACTGGAGCGGGGCACGGAGTTATGGTCGAGAAACCCAGAAGTCCCGGTTTCCCTCAACACCGTGCAGTTTTAACTCCATGCCATGCGTGGTTTTTTTTTGAGCAGATTCCCAGCCAGGAAGGCAGACTGATTGACAGGCTCCTCACCGTTGGAAGGTTGTGGGGATTGAGGAGGGGTGCGGAGATTCGTGATGGTCCACCGGCAATCAGGAGTGGTGGGGGGGAGGTCAGCGTTGGGGGGGGCTTGGAGAGAGAGAAGTCATCGGGGCTTGGCGGGGGTTGGGGTGCGGGTGAGAGGCCGTAATCGGCAGAGGGGACCGAAGGCTTCCTTGAGGGGCCGGGGAGGGAGCACTCCTGCTCCTCCTGGCACATAATCACTGCTGGAAAAGGTACTGACCTTGTGGAGCTGTCAGCTCCCACCTCCCTTTCACTGCCAGGTTTCCCGAGCCCTGGAAAACTCGCGCGGCAACCGTAAAATTTAAATTGGGCTCCAACTTGCCCGGCGGAAGCCTGATTTAAATGTGCTAATGAAGTGACCTGTGATGTAATAAAACTCACTACACACTTGGTTTGAGTATAAAGCAAGGCTTTAATCAACTTGTTTCAGAACATGGAGGTTTAGTTGTACTTCACTAGTTCCTGTCTTACAAAATGTCCCTGGTTAGCTGGGCCCACGCCCGAGTATTTATACTCCTTGGATGGCGCCACCAGCTGGCCATCCAGCGTTATTTCACGAGTAGTTTCTTGATGAATGATGAGATTTATAACAACCTGCCTCGGCTCAAATGCCACGAAACTCGGTGCCGTAAAGACAGCAACAGGCGCATGCATGGCAGCTTAGGGTTGCATTCCCCGCTTTTTTTTTCATTTTTAATCCCCCAACTCCTGACTCTCTCCTACCCATCATGGTGGTGGTGGGAGGCTGGGGGGGGGGGGGGTGCTAATAGCGAGGCCCATGCATGCCTCTGATTCCTGGAGTTAGGATTAACAGGAAAGCAGGAAAAAACCCACATTGGGGAGCCATCAGGTTTTGAACAAAGGACTGCAAGTCACAACTTTTGGGTAGGAGCTAGAAGCTAAGATCGGGTCTTGCAATTAGAAGTTGTCTAGTGAACAGGGCGTGCCCGAAAGATGAACAGTCAGCTGATGAAAGCGACAGGGTGCATGCTTTAGTACGTTATCCCCCCCCGCCACCGTCCTTCAAGGGGAGAAGTAAGATTTAGCTAAGTAAATGGGAACTTGCTATGACTGATAATCTGTTGACTTACTGCCTGTGAAATAAAACAGCAGAATCATTTTGTATCTGGCCTTGTTCCACCACATGTTTTTGAGGCGGCCTTCACAAAGATTGGAGATGCGCGCACGAAGGCACGCGCGAGATCCGGTTCCAAATGTAAGGCGATCCTAATGTCAGTCGTCCATAATACACTAGTGTATGGTTAGCTATTGGGCAGTATGGGCGCACCCCTAAACATAAGGTGCTCTGACCATTTACTAAAGGCCAGCGCTGCTGTATGTACCCAGGAGAATATCTGAGGCAGGATTGGACAATCAGGTGCAGAGGTATCAATTTTAATGACCATGAATCATTTAATGAGAACGTCCCTCACCGCAACTTGGAGTCACGCAAGAACATAAGGCCATAAGAATTAGGAGCAGGAGTCAGCCGTACGGCCCCGCGAGCCTGCTCTGCCAATCATTAAGATCATAGCTGGTCTTCGGCCTCAACTCCACTTTCCCGTCTGATCCTCATATCCCTTGATTCCCCTAGAGTCCAAAAATCTATCGATCTCAGCCTTGAATATACTCAACGACTCAGCATCCACAGCCCTTTGGGGTGGAGAATTCCAAAGATTCACAACCCTCTGAGTGAAGAAATTCCTCCTCATCTCAGTCTTAAATCCTGAGACTATGCCCCCTAGTTCTAGATTCGCCAGTCAGGGGTAAAACCGTCTCAGCATTTACCCTGTCAATCCCCCTCAGAATCTTATTTGTTTCAATGTAATCATCTCTCATTCTTCTAAACTCCACAGAGTATAGGCCCAATCTCCTCAATCTGTCCTCATGGGACTGCCCTCTCATCCCAGGAACCAATCTAGTGAACCTTTGTTGCACCGCCTCCAAGGCAAGTGTGCACAAGCCTTTTTGGACCCACGCGCTTAACCTTCGAGAATGCAACTCCAACCCTGATGAAGCTTGGAAAGCCGAATGTTCTTCACAAGAAGCCACAAACTAACACCTCGTGAAGGACCCAATGCAGAAGATCCCCTGGCTTCAATCTTCCGCGAAGCTTATGGGCCACCCTGAACCGCATCCGCACAAGCCGCGGCAGGTGTGGATACCTGATGCACAAATGGAAAATTAAAAACTCTCCATTGTGCGACTATGGTCGCACAGAACAGACCGTGGAATGCATAACGACTCCGTGCCCAATTCACAGATACGAAGGAGGCATCACAGCGATACACTCCTCTGCTCCTGCTGCAACTATCTGGCTTAACCACCTAAATGTAAAATTCTATTTGTTAAAAAAAAGGACTTGCATTTCTATAGCGTCTTTCGCGACCACCGGACGTCCCAAAGTGCTTTACAGCCAATGAAGTACTTTTTGAAGTGTGGTCACTGTTGTAATGTAGGAAACGCAGCAGCCAATTTGCACACAGTAAGCTCCCACAAACAGCAATGTGATAATGACCAGATAATCAGTTTTAGTGATGTTGAGGGATAAACATTGGCCCCAGGACGTGGGGAATAACTGCCCTGCTCTTCTTCAAAATAGCGTCATGGGATCTTTTACAGCCACCTGAGAGAGCAGACGGGGCCTCGGTTTAACATCTCTTCTGAAAGACAACACCTCCAACAGTGCAGCGCTCCCTCAGCACTGCACTAGGAATGTCAGCCTAGATTTTGGTGTTTAAGTCTCGTGGAGTGGGATTTGAACCCACAACCTTCTGACTCAGAGATGAAGAGTGCTGCCCACTTAGCCACACAGCTGACATCCAAACCAGCCGTAAGAAGGAAAGAAAATTAATGACCCGGTGCGCTGCAAAATGGGTGGCTTGTCCTCCGGCGCTCTGAACTGCATTCTGTCTCCTAATCTGTCTACAGCTGATAAATCGGAGATGCAATTCACAGGAGCCTTGCAGCCATCTCTGCCCAAGATGGCTGAAAACTCTGCGCTCTTGTGCTCTGATGTTGAACGGCTGGTGTGTTGTAAGGCTGCCGGCCCATTGTGCGGCCCTGTAGAAACAGCGACAAATAGGAGCAGGAGTCGGCCATTCGGCCCTTCGAGCCTGCTCCGCCATTCAATATGATCATGGCTGATCCTCTATCTCAATACCATATTCCCGCTCTCTCCCCATACCCCTTGATGCCTTTTGTGTCTAGAAATCTATCTATCTCCTTCTTAAATATATTCAGTGACTTGGCCTCCACAGGCTTCTGTGGTAGAGAATTCCACAGGTTCACCACCCTCTGAGTGAAGAAATTTCTCCTCATCTCAGTCCTAAATGTCCTACCCTGTATCCTGAGACTGTGATCCCTGGTTCTAGACCCAGGGGAAAAATCCTCCCTGCATCCAGTCTGTCTAGCCCTGACAGAATTTTATACGTTTCAATGAGATCCCCTCTCATTCTTCTAAACTCTAGTGAATACTGGCCTAGTCGACCCAATCTCTCCTCATACGACAGTCCTGCCATCCCAGGAATCAGTCTGGTGAACCTTCGCTGCACTCCCTCTATGGCAAGTCTATCCTTTCTTAGGTGGCAATATCAACGTTAAAAATAAAACCTAGTACTGCAGAACTTACTTCAAGCTCCTCGTTGTTCCTGCTGGAATTAGTCAGTCCTTTCTATTTTAAATCAAAGCCCTGTTTGAACTGGATGCTGATGGGAGGTGATGGGTTAGTTTGATTAAAAAGAGTTGAGGAGTACCACGCGGAGTCTGCTGCCGTGAGCGCGGGGTTCATTTTGCTTGTTTTCACTGAGAAAAGATAATAATGTCCTCATTTCTATGGCAGGACCTGACCAATCAGGCATGACATTTAAATTGCAGTAAAATTATACATTTGTTGTCGTGTGCGTTCGAAGGCATCATTTCCTTGTCGTTGGGATGATACTAGAGGCGAAAGGTGACTTTTTAACCCTGATTAAACGATAAATATGTGGAAAATTGGAAATGTAACTCTGTAATGAGTTACGCCCTCAATAAACTAACTGAGACCCTTCTGGGTGAAAAGGCAAGCTCTGCTGCATGGGTCATCATAAAAATTAATAAGATCATTTAACGGAGCTATGTTATTCATTTATATGCTTTTTACAACATTCAAATTTAATGTACTTCCACTCTTCACGCAGGTTGACTTTAAGGAGCAATTGCTAATGTTCTCCTTTTGCTCATCCTCCCCCCACCCCGAAGCCATGCCTGGGCACAGTGCCGACAATGTAAAGAAGCTATTCTCTACGTTTTGTCCTGTACAGTGATTGTTGACGGTCTGTTCCAGTATTGACCAATACTTCAGCCACGTTTAAACAAAAAGTGCTGGAGGCACTCAGCAGGTCGGGCAGCATCTGCGGAGAGAGAGAGAAACAGAGTTGACGCTTACGGGCCTTTCGTCAGAACTGGAAAAAGTGCTGGGGGGCAGGGAGAGGGAGGAGGGGAGGAGAGAACGAAAGGGAAGTTCTGCGATAGGGTGGAAGGCGCAGGAGAGATTAAATGACGAAAGGGATGATGGTGCGAGGCGAAAGGAGATGGAAATGGGACAAGTAAAGAGACAAAAGATGGGTCTAGAGGAGGTGTAAATGGGAATGGCAGAATCATCAACAGCAGCTGTCCGAAAAAATCGGGGCGGAGGTTATGGTCTGAAATTGTTGAAGTCAATGTTGAGTATTTCCAGTATTTTTCTGTTATTATATCGGATTTCCAGCATGCGCTGTATTTTGCTTTTGTATTGGTAATTGGGGATCCAGATGAGGCTAATTGCATTTCTGATTATTAAATAACAAATGAGTGATAGACACTGTTATTGAGCATGTGATCCCAATACTCATACTCGCACAGTGTACTTATAAGTACTTTAACCATTTTGTGCGGTTGTTGGTAAAATAACAAGATGAAAAGCAGAGTGTGCAATGTGTTTTTTTCATTGTTCTGAGGGCTTTAGTTCCTTGATCATTGAATGGTGTTTAAGTAAATATACACGTGTTGTTTTACTTGTGGCGTGTCAGTGTCTGTAAGGCATTTTCTACTAAATTTAGTTGCCTGTGACTAAAGCAGGGTTGCCACAGCCACACCTGTGCCTAGCCTAGTCAGCAATTGTGATCAGACACCAGCCGTGGCTCAGTGTGTAGCACCCTTGCCTCCTGTGTCATGGAGGTTGTGGGTCTCAAGTCCCACTCCAGAGTCTTGAGTACAAAAATCTAGGCTGACACTCCAGTGCAGTACTGAGGGAGCGCTGCACTGTCAGAGGTGCCGTCTTTCAGATGAGATGTTAAACCGAGGCCCTGTCTGCTCTCTCAGGTGGATGTTAAAAGATCGCATGGCACTATTTTGAAGAAGAGCAGGAGAGTTATCCCCGGTGTCCTGGCCAATTATTCATACCTCCATCAACATCACTAAAACAGATGATCTGGTCATTATCACATTGCTGTTTGTGGGAGCTTGCTGTGCACAAATTGGCTGCCGCGTTTCCTACATTACAACAGTGACTACATTTCAAAAAATACTTCATTGGCTGTAAAGCGCTTTGGGACGTCCTGAGGTTATGAAAGGTGCTGTAGAAATGCAAGTCCTTTTCTTAAACTGATCTGGACATCGCAGTGGATCTGACCTTGCCCTCAATGTACACCCCCTACATGTGCACCTCGAGCAGGCCTCACCAGTGTCCAGCCCGGCATAATTCTGTTGGAACTGCACTGCCATTATTTTGAAGGCTCTTGGTACTGCCGAGTGGGAGTCTCCTCAAAGCTGTAACCGGTATAACTCCACTGCACGCTGTGCAAGTCCTAGGCCCTCAGATCTCTGGGCTCAGCAGCAATGAATTACAGGATGTGCCTCCTTGTCACCAATGTCTGCTTGTGCTCAGTCAAACACTGCATCTCATCCAGTGCATTTCCCCTCTACATCGCTACGTTATTCCCCTGGGTGGACGTGTCTGAGCTGGTGCTTTGCAGAGATTGAAGGAGTGACGCGGTGTGGTGTACATTTCAGGCTTTGCAGAGATTGAAGGAGTGACACTGTGCTGTAAATTTCAGGCTTTGCAGAGATTGAAGGAGTGACGTGGTGTGATGTAAATTTCAGGCTTTGCAGAGATTGAAGGAGTGACGTGGTGTGATGTAAATTTCAGGCTTTGCAGAGATTGAAGGAGTGACACTGTGATGTAAATTTCAGGTTTTGCAGAAATTGAAGGAGTGACACTGTGCTGTAAATTTCAGGCTTTGCAGAGATTGAAGGAGTGACGTGGTGTGATGTAAATTTCAGGTTTTGCAGAGATTGAAGGAGTGACGTGGTGTGATGTAAATTTCAGGCTTTGCAGAGATTGAAGGAGTGATGCAGTGTGGTGTAAATTTCAGGCTTTGCAGAGATTGAAGGAGTGACGCGGTGTGCTGTAAATTTCAGGTTTTGCAGAGATTGAAGGAGTGACACTGTGCTGTAAATTTCAGGCTTTGCAGAGATTGAAGGAGTGATGCGGTGTGATGTAAATTTCAGGTTTTGCAGAGATTGAAGGAGTGACACTGTGATGTAAATTTCAGGTTTTGCAGAGATTGAAGGAGTGACGTGATGTGATGTAAATTTCAGGCTTTGCAGAGATTGAAGGAGTGATGCGGTCTGATGTAAATTTTCAGGCATACCCGATGTCACTGGGACCAGGCTCAATTTCCTCTAGCCCACCTAGAGAAGCGACATTACTGTGCTTCCCCATCAGAATCTTGTACATGTAGCTCCCAGAAGTGAGAGTGCTTTGAATGATAATAAACAATTCCCAAGTGTAAGCATGCGACCTACACTGGCTGTGATGACATGTACATGCATCATGCAGATATATTAGATGAGATCATTATTTTGGTCCAAATGTGCGTGAGATGGTGAGTGAAAGCAGTTCCAGGAAAGGCTTGCTGGACCTTATACTTAACAATAACAACTTGTATTTATATAGCGCCTTTTAACGTATTAAAACTTCCCAAGGTGCTTCACAGGAGCGTTATAAAACAAAAAAATTGACACTGAGGAGATATTGGGCAGATGACCAAAAGCTTGCTCAAAGAGGTAGGTTTTAAGGAGCACCTTAAAGCAGGAAAGAAAGTTAAAGAGGCAGAGAGGTTTAGGGAGGGAATTCCAGAGCTTAGAGCCTCGGCAGCTGAAGGCACGGCCACCAATGATGGAGCTATTAAAATCAGGGGATGCTCAAGAGGCCAGAATTAGAGGAGCACCGATATCTCGTTTGGGGGGCTGGAGGAGATTACAGAGACAGGGAAGGGCAAGGCCATGGAGGGATTTGAAAACAAGGATGAGAATTTTAAAATCGATGTTTCATGGCAAGCACTGAAAGTATTTTAGACCAGTGTGAGAGGGAGGTAACTGTGAGCAGGGTAAATGCATAGCACACTGAATTTAGGGAATGTAACTAACGTGTTCACTTACCCATTGGCTCCAGATATGCCGTATGTTACTCAAAGCTTTGGCATTAGTTGCCACTTCCTGCAGTTATTGTTCAGCAGTTTGCCCGAGAGGCCTGTGGTGCCCCATCCTGGATAAAGCCCCTGCCCCACCACACCCCCTGTGCTGTGTCTCAATCCCTCCATCAGAGCTTCAATAGCTCTGCTAATTACTAGCAGACATGTTTGCAAACAGAAGCACGCTGCCTTAAAACCAGCGTGCCTGCCCCTTTAATCTGCTGCAGAGCTTTAAAGGCTGCAGCAGCACGTGGCTTCCCACCCAGCAACAAACGGAGCCCTGGTCGGGAGCTCTGAGATTACGCGAATGATGCTGGCCCTGGAAATGTGTGCGGAGACAGTGCATTATGGATTAGGCGGGAACTCTTACTCAAACTGCTAGTTCTGGCCAGGCTCCTAGCCCAATTGGACAATCTATGGAAAAAAAAGAAAGCACGGTGGCATAGTGGTTAGCACTGTTGCCTCACAGCGCCAGGGACCCGGGTTCGAATCCGGCCTCGGGTGACTGTCTGTCTGTGTGGAGTTTGCACATTCTCCTCGTGTTTGCGTGGGTTTTCTCCGGGTGCTCCGGTTTCCTCCCACAGTCCAAAGATGTGCAGGTTAGGATGATTGGCTATGATAAATTGACCCTTAGTGTTAGGGGGATTAAATACGTGGGGTTACAGGGATCAGGTGGGATATGTGTCGGTGCAGGCTCGATGGGCCGAAATGGCCTCTATCTGCACTGTGGGGTTTCTGTGTGATTCTGTGACTTGCATTTCTATAGCGCCTTTCATGACCTCAGGATGTCCCAAAGCGTTTTACAGCCAATGAAGTACTATTTGGAGTGTAGTCACTGTTGTAATGTGGGAAACGCAGCAGTCAATTTACACACAGCAAGCTCCCACAAACAGCAATGTGATAATGACCAGACAATCTGATTTTTAGTGATGTTGATTGAGGGATAAATATTGGCCCCAGGACACCGGGGATAACTCCCCCTGCTCTTCTTCGAAATAGTGCCATGGGATCTTTTACGTGAGCGAGCAGCCAGGGCCTCGGTTTAACATCTCCTCCGAAAGACTGAACCTCCGACAGTGCAGCACTCCCTCAGCACTGCACTGGGAGTGTCAGCCTAGATTTTTGTGCTCAAGTCTCTGGAGTGGGACTTTGAACCCCACAACCTTCGGACTCAGAGGCGAGGTATGGGATTCACGTTTTACTTTTGCACAAAATAGATTTTTTTTTCAGTGTTGTCGGCTGCATATGTTTAATTTGAATTGCTGAATTAGTGATTAAATAGGCTGCGGTACAAAGGTTTGTCTATTTTTATCTACATTGAAGAAAATCCTGACCCAGAAGTAACCATCGTTCATACAAAACATCACAAGCTGGTTATTGTTTATCAGGATTCAGCTGTATTAATGTTATCAGAATACCTTATATTATTTTATTAAATTTTGCCGGTATTGCACATTGATTATAATCAATGACGATAATGACCTAATTAAAAAGGCAACTGATGCCTCTGAACTAAAATTCTGGTTGCTGAATGTTAATCTAAAGAATAGTTCATCTCTTAAAGTTTAACCATGAGATTTTGCACTGTGGTGAATTTAAGTGGCTTTATATGTGAACATTAATCATATTAATTGGGATTCAATCTTCTCTGGTAATCTCTTATAAAGTTTTGCGTAATTTCAGGGTTCTACCAATCAGACATTTGCACATCTGAACGTAGGTGCAACTAACATCGTGAAATCTCGCAAAGGTCACAGGAATAATATTTTTACTATTTCGGTCACACGCATACACAATTTGCTTAAGTCAAAGATTATTCACAGTTAATGGTCCTGCAGATGCGGAAACTGCAGATTTAACATATAGCAGAATGTGCAGGAATTAATATAACGCAAATGCAGCTTTACGAGCTATTAACAGGATGTCACAATCAATCTGTCACAATATGGAAAATCAGTGGCTGCTGTGTTGTCTAATTTTCTTCTATCATTATAATCAGGCATGATGTTTCGTGGACATCATTTGCAGGCACGGAGCTAGCCTTCTAATAAATGCTGGCAGTAAAAAGAAAGAATGTCTTGCATTTCCATAGCGCCTTTCACGACCTTTCAGGACGTCCCAAAGCGCTTTACAGCCAATGAGGTACTTTGGAAGCGTAGTCACTGTTGTAATGTAGGAAACACGGCAGCCAATTCACGCACAGCAAGCTCCCACAAACAGCAATCAGTTTTTTAGCCATGTTGGTTGAGGGATAACTATTGGCCCAGAACACCGGGGCGAACTCCCCTGCTCTTCTTCAAAGTAGTGCCGTTGTATTTAATTTTATTTGCGAGGGCAGACGGGGCCTCGGTTTAACGTCTCAACCGAGAGCTTTGTGAGTGGAGTGCAAAGCTCTACCTCTCCCATCGGGTCTCTCGACCCATCAACAGCCTCCGTTATGTCAGACTGCATGTCCAACATCAAGTCCTGGATTGAGTCACATCTTATTCCAGCCCGGCTTTGGCAACAGCGAAGCCATTGGGGTCGATTTTCATTGACCCGTGGAGCCGGGATTGGAGGCGTGCGGGGGGGGTTAAAGTCCCGAATTCGGGGGTCCCGACACCATCCCGCCCCCAACCCGCCTCCGTGTAAGTTTCAAAGGAGACGGGTACCCGCCCCGCACTGGGACCCGCCTCCCCGAGGCGGGAAGGGATTAGTGCCAATTAACTGCCTGTTAACAGGTAGTTAACAGGTAGTTTTTAGCCTAATCCCTATTTTAAAGCTTGACGTGTGGGATTCCTGACGGCTCCAAACCACGCCAAGTTAGAGGAGGCGGGCCGTCGGGTTGAAGGACTTGGAGGGGTCGAGATGTCGGTGTTCAGGTGAGTGATGGGTGCATGAGTGCAAAGGTAAGTGTGTTTGGTGTGTCTAAAGTGTGTAAAGAAGTTTAAATGACCTTTTCTTACCTTTTCAGCCTTCCTTCCTCGAGGTTTCGGGAGTCCATCATCTCACCGGCGCAGAAAGCAGAATGGCTGCGAACTGTCAAAAGTGACAGGCTGCAGCTTTCTGTGCCGGTGAGATTTCTAACTGAGTCTGTGTAGAAGGACTCAGGTTAGAAGTAAGACTGTCAGTGTTTGACAGCTTCAAACAGCTTTCAAACGCTGATATTTAATCTGTCAAAACGTCTTGACAGATGAAATTTCAGTCTGTGATGTCACCTGTTGCCGGGTGGTCCTTAATTGGCCTGCTGAGCCCGCTGGGCGGGCTCAAAAAGGTCAATTAAGTTAAAATCGTGTGGGTTGGCTGCATCTCGATGGAGGCGGGACAAAAACCCGAAAGTTGTAGTCCCGCCTCCAACCCGACTTCTGAATGAAAATCACCCCCATTGTCTTTGGTCCCTGTCACAAACGACACCCGCTTTGCCACTCACTCCATCCCACTCCACAGCCGTTCTTGAATGGTGAACCAAAACCATTTCTCGGTGTCCCGTTCAACCTATAGCTGAGCTTTAAACTCCCTGGCCTTCGCATTTGCGGCCAGATAGCCTCAGCATCTGGTCGCAAACCAATTACGTGGCTTAAAAGATCGCCGGGTTTTGGACACGAGTTACCCGCGTAACTGCATTACAACCAAGCTTCCCCGAGCTTTCACGTCCATCCATCAAACCCGCCTGTCCACAAAACTGGCCACCCCCCTGCCGACTCTCAAAGGTGAGTATCCTCCGATCGCACTTATTCAGGGGTGTGGGGGCCTCTCTCAACACTGCGACCAGATTCTCAGGCGCAGCAGGGAAACAAAGGGCTGGATTTTGCCAGCCCCGAGGAGGCGGGTGTGGAGGCGTGACTGCCGGTAAAATTGCAGGAAGTGGGGGCGGTTGGCAAAGCCGCCCCATCCCGCCTCCGTGCCCTTTTGCCAGCAGGCGGGGAGTCGTCCTGCCCTGGGTCCCGTTTCCTCGAGGCGGGAAATGTATTAAATTCTTTTAACTGCCTGTTAACAGGTAGTTAACAGGCAGAAAAAAGGATCAGTCCCATTTTACCTTTTCAGGTGAAGGCTTCCCGACCTCGGAGAACCCCGCCGGGTTGGAGGGGTCAAGTAGGAGGTCTGCGGGGGTTGGAGGGGCCTGAAAGTGAGATGTAAAGGTGGGTGATGGGTGCAAGTGTGAAGTGGTAACTATGTGAGGTGAGTGTTAAGTGTTAGAAAATGTTCACTTACCTTTGTTTCTGCCTACAGCCTTCAGCCGCGGTGGTTCCGGAGTCACGACATCTTCGTTGTAGATTTCACAGACTGGCTGTTGGATCCTCCGAACCAACAGTCATCTGCTTTCTACAAAGTTGGAAGGTTTGATGAGTCCTGAACACAAAGACTCATCAAACTACACAGAATGTCAGTGTTTGACAGCTTCACAGAGCTGTCAAACGCTGACATTTCTTCTTTCAAGAAGACTTGACAGATGACACATCAGACGTGATGTGGAGATGCCGGTGTAGGACTGGGGTGGACAAATGTGAGAAGTCACACAACACCAGGTTATAGTCCAACAGCTTTATTTGAAATCACAAGCTTTCACCTGACGAAGGAGCAGCGCTCCAAAAGCTTGTGATTTCAAATGAAGCTGTTGGACTATAACCTGGTGTTGTGTGACTTCTCACATCAGACGTTGACGTGCTCTGTCAGTGACTTCCCCCCTAATTGGCCTGCTGAGCCCGCAGGGCAGGCTTAACAAGCTCAATCAGGGGAAAATCCCGCTGGTTGGCCAGGAGACGATGGAGGCGGGACTGAGACCCGACAAGCAGCAATCCCGCCTCCAACTTGCCTCCATTCACATAATCCAGCCCCGAGTCATTTTTCTGGTCTTTTAATCCCATCTTCTGAGCATTTAAAAAAAAATTATCCTCACTGTGACCGGCTCTGTATTTTCTGTTTCTTTGAATGGATTTTTATGGCATTCTTATAGGTCACATTAAAAATTGAAAGGCTTGCCCGATTGCAAGTTCTTTAACATGCACTGCCTAATGTGCATGAATGATGGTTAAATGAGTTGAAACTTGAATTTTAAGACACTCAAAGAAGAAATATACATGTGTGGGTTCGACATTGCCCTGATTGTTTCCGCCCAGTTACACCCATTTTAGCTTCGGACGTGTTCTAATGAGATTGGGAGGAGGCTTGGCTGTAACTTGACATCGGCAAGATGAGGGCAACATTTTTGTGTCTCATTTCCGGGTTGCACCCAAGGAGGAAACTCCAGACCCATGTCTGATCCGCCACAAAGACCATTTACTTACCCTTCCACCCTCCCTAAACTTCAGCTTCTCAAAAATTCTGGCCAGCACTAAATGCTGCTTACCCAGCAATCCTGTCCTAGCTGATCAGTTTTTCAATTCAAAACCCTTGTCATCATCCATAAGATATGGTCTTGCCCCACCCGATCTCTGCAATCTTCTCAGGGCCTATAATCCATCCTGAACACTCCATTCGTCTGACTCCTGCCTTCTGCCCCCCTCTGCAGGAATGACGTATGAGGAGAGATTGTGTCGATTGGGCTTATACTCACTGGAGTTTAGAAGATTGAGAGGGGATCTCATCGAAACCTATAAAATTCTGTCAGGTCTGGACAGACTAGATGCAGGAAGGATGTTTCTGATGGCCGGGGAGTCCAGAACCAGGGGTCATAGTCTAAGGATAAGGGGTAAGCCATTTAGGACTGAAATGTGGAGGCATTTCTTCACCCAGAGAGTGGTGAACCTGTGGAATTCTCTACCACAGAGGGCGGTGGAGGCCAGTTCATTAAATATATTCAAGAAAGAGTTGGATATATTTCTTGAGGCTAAAGGGATCAAGGGATATGGGGAGAAAGCAGGGACAGGGTACTGAATTTGGATGATCAGCCATGATCTCATTAAATGGCGGAGCAGGCTCGAAGGGCCGAATGGCCTACTCCTGCTCCTATCTTCTATGTTTCTATGTTTCTATGTTTCCCTTTGCCCCACTGTTAGTTACCAACCTTTCTACATCTGCAGTCCTACACTTTGGAACTCCCTCTGCCTCTCCATATCTCCCTCTCCCTCTACCTTTAGAAACCATCTCATCACTCACCTCTTCAGCCTAGCTTTCAATCATTCCTCCTAAACTCATGCTTCTTAGGTGATATCCATATTAATTTATGTTAAATATGCTACATTAGTGATGCTGGTGGTGGTATCATCAACAGCAACATCAAAAAGGTTAAACCAGCACAAATTATAAGTTAAGAATTAGGAGCAGGAGTAGGCCATACGGCCCCTCGAGCCTGCTCCGCCATTCAATAAGATAATTTTTAAAAATTCATTCATGCGATGTGGGCATCGCTGGCAAGGCCAACATTTATTGCCCATCCCTAGTTGCCCTTGAGAAGGTTGGTGGTGAGCCGTCTTCTTGAACCGCCGCAGTCCATGTGGTGAAGGTGCTCCCACAGTGCTGTTAGGGAGGGAGTTCCAGGATTTTGACCCAGCGGCCGATATATTTCCAAGTCAGGATGGTGTGTGACTTGGAGGGGAACTTGGAGGTGGCGGTGTTCCCATGCGCCTGCTGCCCTTGTCCTTCTAGGTAGAAGAGGTCGTGGGTTTGGGAGGTGCTGCCGAAGAAGCCTTGGTGAGTTACTGCAGTGCATCTTCTAGATGGTACACACTGCAGCCACGGTACGCCGGTGGTGGAGGGAGTGAATGTTTAAGGTGGTGGATGGGGTGACAATCAAGCGGGCTGCTTTGTCCTGGATGGTGTCGAGCTTCTTGAGTGTTGTTGGAGCTGCACTCATCCAGGCAAGTGGAAAGTATTCCTAGCTGATCTTCAACCCCAACTCCAGTTTCCCGCCCGATTCCCATATCCCTTGATTCCCCTTGAGTCCAAAAATCTATCGATCCCAACCTTGAATACACTCAACGATTCAGCATCCACAGCCCTCTGGGGTAGATGTTGAGTCTGTGTGTCCCAGTTATGCTTAGGATCAATCACTGGACACAGACAACAAGAATAACTTTTAACAGGTCTTTACTATTCGGAGGTCAGGGCTGAACTGCCCAGCAAATCCCTACACAACACTTATATACCGGTGTGGTCACCACCGGTATTACAGTATACAGCAGCCAAGAGAAAGTAGTGCATCTCTTAAGGTAGTTCTCTTAAGGTGGAACAGGTTACATACACCACAATCCTCCCTTTTTAGCTTAACAGTTATATCCCCATTTAACATAACATAATAACATATATATATATACAACTTCATGCAAAACAGTTCAAAGATTCAGTCTCTGAGGAGGCCTCCTGATTCGAGTTGGATAACGCCTTTCAGGGGTCTCTGATTCTCGTTGCTGGGGTGACTCATCTAGTTGGTCTCTTATGGATTGGACATCATCATCAGGTACATTCACTTCTGAGGTAGATGCTTCAGGTTCACTAACTTCTTCCACGGTTGTCTCTGCCGTAACCATGGGTTCGACCCTTGTTCTCGATTCTACCAGTTGGTCAGCATGACGCCGTATTACATTTTCACCAATATCTACCGTGTACATCAAGGGTCCTTGTCTGGCCCGAATTGTTCCAGATTGCCATTTCTCGTTTTTATAGTCCCGGGCTAACACTCGTTGTCCTATTTCGAAACTCCGAGTGGCCTTGTTATTTATATGCTGGAACTGTTTGTTTTCAACTTCCCTCCGCACATTTGGTTTTAACAAGTCTAACCTGGACCGCAACCTCCTGTTATAGAACATCATGGCAGGACTTTGGTTTGTCACTGCATGAGTGGCGTTTCGATATGCCAGTAGGAATTTGTCCACCTTGTGTTGTAGTGGAATCTGATCTTCGCTCATGGCCTTTATTGCTTTTTTGAACGTTTGTACAAATCTCTCGGCCAACCCGTTTGTAGCCGGATGATATGGGGCAGAGGTATAATGTTTCACCCCATTCTTCTTCATGAATTTCTGGAATTCTTCTGACACGAACTGCGGTCCGTTGTCTGAACATATTTGTTCTGGCAATCCATTTCTTGCCAATATCGTTCTTAGCACCACGATCGTCTTTTCCGAGGTAGTGGTAGTCATCTTAATCATTTCTGGCCATTTAGAATGTGCGTCCACCGCAATTAAAAACATGGAGTCCATGAATGGACCAGCAAAGTCAATATGTACACGTTGCCATGGGGTTGAAGGCCATTCCCATGGATGCAGCGGTGCAATCGGAGGTGCATTTTGCACTTTTTGGCACCCTGAGCAGCTTTTCATCAGATCCTCTATCTGTTGGTCGATACCCGGCCACCACACATAAGCCCTAGCAAGGCTTTTCATCTTGACTCCCCCCAGATGACCTTCATGCAGTTCCTTTAGAACTCTCTTTCTTAACTTAGGAGGAATAATCACCCTTGTTCCATACATCAATGTTCCTTGACAGACGGACAGCTGTTCTCGTCTTGCTGAGAATGCCGGTAACAGTGGATCACCATGTGCTGGCCATCCCTTCACTGTCACTTCGTAGACCCGGGACAGTGTCGGGTCGTTCCTGGTTTCTCTTTCAATACTTGCATTGGTGACTGGTAAACATTCGATGATGGTCAAGTGAAATAACTCAACAGGGTCAACCGTCGGTGCCTCCTCCTCTGTAGGCAGTGGCAGGCGCGACAGCCCATCAGCATTACCATGCTGCTTTGTACCTTTAATTCAATCTGATATTGATGTGCCCCTAGGAAAAGGGACCATCTCTGGAGTCTCTGTGCTGTCATCACCGAAACACCCTTCTTAGGGTTAAAAATGGATACCAACGGCTGGTGGTCTGTCAGAAGCGTAAACTTTTGGACCTGCAGGTAATGATTAAACTTCTTTACTCCCCACACAAGGCTGAGAGCCTCCCTATCTATCTGAGCATAGTTGCGCTCAGCGGAGGTCAATGATCTGGATGCGAACGCGACTGGCCTCTCCAGGCCATTTGGCAACTTGTGTGAGAGTACTGCCCCAATACCATATGGAGAAGCATCACAAGCCAAACGAATAGGCAGCGTTGGGTTGAAGTGAGCCAACACTTCCTCTGAGGTGATCAATGCCTTGCTTTTGCGAAAGGCCCTCTTACAGTCCTCGCTCCACTTCCATGGTCCTCCCTTCTGCAAAAGAGCGTTCAGCGGGTGCAGCACCGTGGATAAATTTGGCAGAAACTTATGGTAATAGTTAATCAACCCTAGGAACGACCTCAACTGGGATACATTATCCGGAGCGGGAGCCTTCATAACAGCTTCGATCTTGTCAGGAGACTTATGAAGCCCCTCCTGGTCAATGACATGACCACAGTATGAGATCCGCTTCTGAAAGAACTCACATTTCTGGCGATTAACTCGAAGTCCATATTCTTTCAATCTGGTGAGCACCAGTTCCAAATTTGCAAGGTGTTCCTCGTCATCATCTCCTGTAATCAGAATATCGTCCAGGTAACATTGTGTGCCTGGAATTCCCTGTAATACCTGCTCCATGGCCCTCTGCCAAATTGCTGGAGCTGATGCCACTCCAAAAACCAGTCTATTATACCGGTACAAGCCTCTATGCGTGTTGATCGTGAGATACTGGCGTGACTCTTCCTCAACTTCCATCTGTAAGTACGCCTGCGCCAGGTCTATCTTGGTGAAGTGTTTCCCGCCAGACAACGAAGTGAAGATATCCTCAATCCGCGGAAGCGGATACTGCACCGTGTGAAGCACCGGATTAACAGTGATCTTGAAATCTCCACAGATGCGAACCTTCCCCGGTTCCCCCGGCTTGTTGCTCGATGAACGCTTCATGACGGGAACAATGGGCGTGGCCCACTCACTCCTGTCTACCTTAGACAGCACTCCTGAACGTTCTAGCCCTTCCAGCTCAGCTTCCACAGCAGGTCGTATCGCATAAGGTACCGGACTGGCTTTGAAAAATTTCGGGTTTGCATGTTCTTCAACCTTGATATTTGCCGTAATTCCTCTCAGTGTACCCAGTCCCTGTTGGAACACCTCTTTAGCATCGTCCAATATTCTGGACAATCGTTTAGGTTTGACATCTTTTTTACCGGAATCTACCGCTAGTGCTTTTAAGGAATGCCAGTCCATATTTATTTTCCTAATCCACTCCCATCCCAGTAGTGGTGGACCTCCCTCAGGTAGCACATATAAGTCCATTCCTCGGCTTTCTTTGCCCTTGTGGACCACCTTTACCTCTATCTTCCCGATGGGGTATACTCTTTGCCCCGTGTATGTTTTCAATACAATCTCCGTATCCCGTAGGGGAATATGTGGGAATAACCTTTTGTAATCTTGCTTATTCATGACCGTCAATGCCGATCCAGTGTCCAATTCCATCTTCACTTGGACTCCTGCTATCTGAAGTGTGACCCAAATTGTTTGGAGGTCTGCTTCCTTACCAACATTGTGTACTCTTAGACTACCCAGTTCATTACTGCTGGAGTCTGAATCTGACTTCTGTTCGTTCGAACTGTTCTCTGTCACCTTGTGTACCTTTCTGTACTTTTCCTGCGGTGACTTTTTGTTGCTGGTCTTCTTTCCTGACCGGCATACTTTAGCTATGTGACCAAGCCTGCCACATTTTCTGCATTCCTGATTTTTGAACCAGCACTGGTTCTGATCGTGTGTTGTCTTTCCACAACGATAACATTTTACTGTACCCAAGACCATTTGATTGGTGCTGAGTTCCGGTGACCGTAGCTGCATTTCCGCCGTGCCTCTCGCTGCGGCTTCGTGCGATGCTGCAATAGTGACAGCTTTATCAAGCGTAAGATCATTCTCCTCAAGCAGTCGCTTTTGTGTTCCTTCTTTTAACAATCCACACACAAATTTATCTCTCAGCGCATCTGCTAGTTCTGTTCCAAACTGACAGTACTTTGAGAGCTTACGCAGTTCAATTAAAAATTCAGCGTTGCTTTCGTCTTTCAGCTGCGTTCTTCTGTAAAATTTAAATCGTTCCGCTATCATCAGCGGCGTGGGGTTTAAATGATTTTTCAGGACAGTAACAATATTCGCGAAAGTCTGATCCGCCGGTTTATCTGGTGACAGAAGGTGCTTCAATAGCCCGTATGTCTTCGCACCCATTGAGCTTAATAAGGTTAGTGCTTTCTCACCATCTGGTACCTTATTTGCTTTACAATAAACTTCCATGCGTTCTACATATGTGGTCCAATCTTCAATATCGCTATCAAAGGTATTAATGTTCCCATGTTTAGGCATCCTTGCAAGTTTAAAAAAAAAAAATTCTCAAAATGGCGGCTCCCGCGCTTGTCTTCTTCCCCCGCCTACTAAAATGGCGGCTTCCCGCGTTTGGCGGTATTTCCCATGCTCGTCTTCTTCCCCCGCAGACTACAATGGCGGATTCCCGCGTTTGCCTTCTTCCCCCGCTGGCTGCAATGGCGATTGCCGTGCTGCTGCCGTTCTCGCCTCCCCAGCGGTTCTCAATTCCCCGACGCTGCTTTGCCTCGCAGCCCCGCTTGCAGCCCGGTCCTTTAAACCGGCTGCGTTTGAGCTCTCCGCGGCTCTCGTGCCTTAAGCTGCCCCAGTCGCTGCGCCTCTCGGCCTCGATTGCAGCCCGGCCCTTTTTACCGGCCGTGGTCGAGTTCTCCGCCCTTATTCCTCCGTTTTCCCTCCCCTACTCCACAGCCAACGCGGCCGACTTTCTGCTCGTGTCACTGATCGGCTTACCCACCACCGTGGTAGAAGGGATGATCACTGCCTGTCGCTGATGGAGGGCTTCGTGGTCAGAATTTTTCTTTTTAACCCGGGTTCTCGATACCTCCCGTGCGATGGTGCTCAGCAGGATGATGAGGGCGGATGCCTCTTCTCGACGCCCGTTCTGAGGACGAAGCTGCCTTGGATGTAAAACTGCCGCAGGGTAAGATCGGACTCGTCGCCACTGTTAAGTCTGTGTGTCCCAGTTATGCTTATGATCAATCACTGGACACAGACAACAAGAATAACTTTTAACAGGTCTTTACTATTCGGAGGTCAGGGCTGAACTGCCCAGCAAATCCCTACAAAACACTTATATACCGGTGTGGTCACCACCGGTATTACAGTATACAGCAGCCAAGAGAAAGTAGTACATCTCTTAAGGTAGTTCTCTTAAGCTGGAACAGGTTACATACACCACAGTAGAGAATTCCAAAGACTCACCACCCTCTGTTTCTCCAGGGATTGGCCACAATTAAGGCAGTGGAGCCCCAATGAAAATTCCAGGTGATCGTAATCTGCAAAATTTTATTCTGATTTTAATGTATCATGAGAGTTAACTAAAAAGAATGAAATATCCAGGAACATCCCCCATCCCTTAGTTGGCCAGTGATAAACCGTACGGCCACCACTATAGAGCCCAGGATGGGTTCAGATTAACTTGTGCTGAGTTCGCTGACAACAACAACAACTTGTATTTATATAGTGCCTTTGACATAGTAAAACATCCCAAGGAGCTTCACAGGTGTGATTATCAAACAAGATTTGACACCGAGCCACATAAGGATAAATTAGGGCAGGTGACCAAAAGCTTGGTCAAAGGGGTAGGTTTTAAGGAGCATCTTAAAGGAGGACAGAGAGTTGGAGAGGCGAAGAGGTTTAGGGAGGGAATTCCAGAGCTCAGGGCCCAGACAGCTGAAGGCACGGTCTCCAATGGTGGAGCGATTAAAGTCAGGGATGCGCAAGAAGCCAGAATTAGAGGAGCACAGATATCTCGGGGGGTTGTGGGGCTGAAGGAGCTTACAGAGATAGGGAGGTATAAGATTTGCAAAATTTCTGCATTTCCCCGAAGGCTGTTATTAATAAACGGGACCCTGCGTGGACATTTTAAATCAAAAGGGGCACCCAAGATGGCATCCGTGCCTCGTGGCAGAAAGCCTGTGGGATTTTAAAATGGATGCTGCAACGCAGACAGCTTGTGGATCGAAAGCCAAAGCTGCAGTTTCTGGGAAGAGAGACTTTATATTTTGAAACCAGACAGGACTCTGAATTATGCATTAGACCGAATTGGAGACAAAATCTAAATTCAGTTTAGGCCTATAGTTAACGCCATCAAACAGTCTACATATATTATTGGAAACAGATTAACACAGCCATCGAGGCTGGACAAGCCCATCAAGGATCTTTCATGACAATACAAGTCAATTATCGGGCCGGTAGATGTGATTACCGGCCATTTAAAAACAGTTAGCATGGATTGCTACCATTATTTAAACTGGCCCGCCAAAATTAAAACAAAGAACTAACCTGATTTGGCGTGCAGATAAGGGTTTTCGACGAAGGTATAATTGAAGGCCCCGGGTAGCATTGGGGAGGTTCGTGCAGATCGTCAGGTGTGTTCGTTGGTTGGTGTGCGGGTGCTGCTCTAAGGCCCCTCGCCCTCGTGGCTGCCACTCTTTCCCCGTCCCGCGCTTACCCCCTGGCCTTTGCCCGTGCCCTTTTCCCACTCCATCTGGAATCGCCCCGGCACCGGGTCGGGTGGACACGGACAATTCAGGCCAGGCGAGGCGGGATGCGATGAGGGGAGGAGGGAAGACCACAGAAGGGCAGGCCACCTGAGGAAGACCGGCTGAAGAAGACGAACTAAGGAGACTAACCGAGGGGAGGCTTCGAATTATCGGGCGTTCAGCCTCGGCCGACCTTCGAATATCTGCACACCAACTCAACCTGGCAGCTGTCGACGAAGAATCAGCCCTGCAAGGTAAAGTACCCAAACAGAGACTTTAACTTTGGGGTACTCGAACCTGGACAATGCCCTTGCAGTGCCCAGAAACCACGTGACAACGGCAGGCTCCAGAGAGCACCAAGAGCGAACCCCGAACTCAATCGCTGTTTCGAGTCTAACAAACCCTTTTTGATTGGTGAGCATAGATTCTGACCCCTCATAGCTTAATCTAGTTAGGTATAGTGGGTGGGATAAGGATAAGGGGATTTTTAAGATAGTTTGTTTTCCCTCGATGTGCTGTGTGTTCTCCATTCCCTGTATAAGTATATAGTTTATTATTCTTTGTTTGTATTTTTTGCCTGTAGAAGTGTACACTAGTAATTTTTCCATAAGATTGTATCAAGTTTTTCCTCTTCAATAAAATCTTGGTTTTGTTTACATCCAACCACCTGTCTACTCGAGTCTTCTCTGTACCGCCGCCTTGTACCTAAGTCCGGTGTCCAGAACCCAGGGGCGTGGGAGCAATTCAAACCGCTCACAAAACAGTCAGAGGCATAACTGACTGGGCGTACGTACGCACCAAACACCACCACACGGCCACCCCCTACAGAAATGGCGACCACGGCAAGACACCGGCAACAAGGTTGCGATACGGTAGACGCTGGCTCGGATGAGCGAACCGTGATGGAGGAAAGGATTTCTGATTATGTGTTTAGCAAGGTGAATATCACTAAGAAGTGGATCACCACTCTGTTAAGGGCTGGGCGTCCGATAGATGCAGCAGCTAAGTGGACAGAGGGAAAGGAACAGAAGAAGTCCTTGAGAAGGCAGTTTGGCTGATGTGCTTTAAAAAGCAGGTCCAGCTCTTGGACGGGCTCGTTGCAGCACAAGCAGTCGAGTTAAGGGAGTCAGCCCTGGAGATCCGGGATAAGGCTCTCGCAGGGGAGAAGTTATTAGTAGCTTTGCAGGCTTTGAGCCAAGAGAGAGTACATTTAGTAGGAGAACACAAGGCCCAGTTGGAATACCTATGGTGTCAAGTCACCGAGGCCAAGGGAAATGAGTTAAGGTTGCAGGAGAAAAACGCCCGCTTGGCAAGGCAGATCAGGGAACAGGGAGAGAAAGTACAGGAGGTAAAAGCCGCTTATAATCTAGCAAATGAACAGGGGTTTGAGGAGACAGGCCACGGCCCCGGTAAAGAGAGGATAGAAAATCTGAGCCGGGCCCTCCGTAGGGCAAATGGCATGGCATGCCTCATAAGCCCAAAGGCAGGCCAGGCAGATTTTATGGGGAACGAGGGGAGGACATTTCCAATGTCACCGGTGGTGCCTAGGGACGACCCGGTTGAGAGAGACCTCACGGCCACCGCCCATAGCGTCAAATTTCAGCGAGGTTTGGCAGCAAGGGGAGGTGGAACCAGTGGTGGAACCCGAAGCGGAGCCAGAGGTGGAGACGGAGGTAGAGCAACCCCCGCCCGAGAGGCCGGAGCCAGGGCCGATGTGCCCAACACGGCATCGGAGGTTCGACCCACCCGCCAACGGCAACATTGAGGGACTTCTCCAAAACCAGTTCGTGTTACCCTTCGACACCCAACAGCTCAGGGTTATGGTCAACCATATCCCGAAGCTTTCTGCCAAGGGAGACCCCTCGATCCACTTCAGGGAAATAGAGCAGACCGCCAGCATCAACGACTGCGATGATGCTGAGAATGCCAAAATGCTGCTATTCTCCCTGGAGAGTAATCTCCTCCAATCCCTCTCTGACGAGTGTAAAAGGGGACAGAGCGGGTACGAGGAGCTTAGGGATGCAGTTCTAGAGGCCATGGGGATGGATGAGGGAAGTCCCTTCTCCCGCGTGGAGAAGATGATCCAGCTTTCTGGGGAAACCCCGCAGGCTTTTGCAGACCGGCTGTGGCCGGTGTACCGGAAGGCTTGCCCGGGGACGCCAGGCCGGACGTTCCTGAACGGGGATTCCCCGACGCATTGGCTCCGTTGCCTGGTGGCGAACAGCTTGCCACAGGTCCGGGCCAAGGCAGAAGCCTGGTTCGACCCCAAAGATCCCCAGACCACAGAGCTCACGGTAATTAGGCAGCTAACCCTAGCCTACAAAAACGGCAGGGGAACCGATGCACACCCACCAAAAGGGAAGGTGCATGAGGTAAAACCCGGAGTGCAGAATAGAAAGGAATGGCACCAGGAAGGGAGTAACCCCCCAACACTAAGACCAATTGTTACGGGTGTGGGAAGGATGGTCACTGGCGGAAGGAGTGCAAAAACCCTTGGAAGGATAACAAGGGAAAACATCCCACAGCCCCAGTCCAAAAGGCAGGGGTAGGGACCCCTTCCGCAGAGGTCGAGTCACTTTTGGACGCCATGAGGTCCTTACTGACTGGCCAGGGGAGAGTAGCAGCCGCCACCGGTGCTCTCACCCCGTCAGCCCCATCCCACCCACAACCGTGACTAGAGCCGGCGCAGCCTGTTTATCTGTGTTCACTCCGATATGATGAGTGGAGGAGACCCCTTTTGGAGATGGAGGTGGAAAAGGTGACGAGGACCTATCTGTTGGACACGGGGGCATTGCGCACCGTGATCTACTCAGCTAACCCCATCACCTCACCTCTCTCCAGCGGGGTCCCATACAGTCTATCGGGGTTCACGCGTAGGGAACAGGCCGGCTCAGTTTCCATCCCGCTCGCCATTCGGATAGGACCACTCTGCTCCAAGTGGACGTGTGTCCTGATGAAATGGGGCGTGGAGGATGGAAGAGGGGTCCTGGGGGCCGACTTTATCGTAGGTCACAGGATCCTAGTGGATTTGAGGAATCACTGCCTTTGGGGGCAGGAAAAGTAAAGAACGGTGAGATCGTAGTAATCCCGGGAAAGGAAGGGAATGGGACCCTCTCCACCATGAAGCCCAAAGAGGATTATAACCTCGGGCTCATGGTCAGCAACACCCCACCAGAGTTCCAGGCATTTGTGCAGGCCCACCTGGCCACATTTGCCACTCACAAATACGACTGCGGGAGGGTCACAGGGTTTGAGGTCAGCATAGACGGGGACCCCATGGCCCGACCACAGAAACAGTATAACTTCCCCAGGGAAGCAGCGCCAGTCATGGAAGCAGCCATGTCCTCGTTAGTGCAGCAGGGAGTTCTGAGACCAATAGCTACCCACGTGAATTCTCCGTTATGGCCGGTCAGAAAGCCAGACAATTCCTGGAGGGCCACAGTGGACTATCGGGTGCTCAATAGCAACACCCCAGCCTGCGCACCCACAGTAGCAGCAGTTGCCGACCTCATCGGGTGTATTCCAGCATCTGCGACCACTTTCACAGTGCTGGATATTTCAAATGGGTTTTGGTCCATCCCTGTAAGGAGGGAGGATCAGTACAAGTTTGACTTTACATTTAATGGGCAACAGTACACGTGGAACTGTTTGCCACAGGGCTTCCACAACAGCCCCAGCATTTTCCATCAGTGCATGGCCGACAGTTTGAAGGATTTTAGCCAGCCCAGAGAATTGGTCCAATATGTGGATGACCTGCTCCTGTTCACTGATTCGAAAGAGGAGCATGGCCCACTATTGGCCGAACTACTGGAGCTGTTAGGACAGAAGGGTTTCAATGTAAATCCCAAGAAGGCGCAGATCGGCCAGCAGGAGGTGAAATTCCTCGGTCTGACCGTGCGCGCTGGAGAAAGGGCCATAGATAAGGCTAGGAGGGAGGTGGTACAAGAACTATCGGTCCCTAACACAGTCACGGGTGTGAGGTCATTCCTGGGGCTCACTGGGTACTGTAGAGACTTCATTGAGGACTATGCAGCCACCGCAGCCCCTCTGCTCCGACTCCTACACAAGGGAGAGGAGTGGCTTTGGGATGAGGGTTGTCAGGCAGCATTTGTCAGGCTCAAGAAGGACTTGCAGACGGCGCCAGCTTTGGGGGCCATAGAAGGGGAGAAAGAGGTTTTCCTGGAGGTAGCAGCCAGCGGGGACAGCCTGAGTGCTGTGATGCTCCAAGAGCGGCACGGCCGGCTGCCGCTGGTGGTCTACTCCTCCAGGATACTCACCAATGTGGAAAGGAGCTATTCCAATTGTGAGCGGCATCTTTTAGCCACACATTGGGCTGTGAAAAGATCATTGATCTTCACAGGCACCTCTCCCATCACCCTCCTCACCCATCACACACCCACACAGATGCTTCTGGACGGGAGGATCAAGGATGGGACTGTGAGCAGTGCCCGCATTGCCCGCTGGGCCTTGCTCCTCTCACAGATGGATCTGAAGGTGAAGGGTCTCTGTGAGCCAAAGCTTGCAGCCAACATGGTATATCCTGGAAAAGCCCACCGGTGTTCCATTGAAGGGGTTTGGGAAGTAAACATAGGTTTACGGGCCGGGATACATCCCACAGGCCGCGAGATCTATGTAGACGGTTCCAGCACGGTATCTGCTGGCAAGCGTCTCACGGGGTGTGGAGTTTACGACCCAGCGGCAAACATTGCCCTGGCGATTAAGCTCCCCAGCACCATGAGCGCCCAGCAGGCTGAACTGTCCATGGTAGTGTACGTCGTTGCACACCCCGAAATCTTCCCCACCCCATACACGATTTGCTCGGACAGCATGTTTACGTGCGATTCGTGTACGGAGTACCTGGCCATCTGGTCCCGCCGTGGATATACCTCCGCTGACCGGAGACCCCTCACAGTAAAGCCCCTGCTGGAAAAGATCCTGGCAGCAGTGGGGGAGGAAGGGGAGGTTTTCATTCACAAGGTGAAGGCCCATTCCTCCACAGAACCCCGCGGCCAAGGCAACCAGCAGGCTGACTTGCTCGCCAAGGAGGGTGCCCACACAGGCACTTTCTGGGACCCATTTGTCTCCAGACCCATGGCGGCGGTCAGAGGTAGGGACGGGACCCAAGGGAGTGTAGGAGTAGCGTTAGCCCCGGACCTTAAGATGGTCCAAGCCCAAACCTCCGCCCTCAAAACAGTCCTCAGAGCCATAGCTGAGGGAAAGCAGATAGAAGGTCCATACGACACAGCGACTCTCTCCATTAAAGAGGGCACGCTGTTCCGGGGGGGACAGTGGGTTGTGCCGCAGCAGCACCGGAGGGAATTCCTTCAACTGGCCCATGAGGGTCCAGGAGCGGGACACCCCGGGCCGGAGACCACCTGGCAATGAGTGGAACAGGCGGGATGGTGGCCGGGACTCAGGGACGATGTCCACGAGTTCTGTGCAGGCTGTCTTGTGTGCGCTGCGAACAACTCTGACCCCCACAGAAGGAAGGTTCCTATGGGACACGTCAGGAGGGTAGAGGGACCATGGCAGTCGATACAAGTCGACTACATCGGGCCCCTACCCACCGCCCAGGGAGGCTATAAGTACTGCCTAGTCCTGGTGGACGTGTTTACCAAGTGGGTAGAGGCTTTTCCCTGCAGAACTGTCACAGCTCTGGGTACTTCCAGGATCCTAGTCCGGGAAGTGTTCTCGAGGTGGGGACTGCCACAGTTTGTGGAGTCCGACCAAGGGAGCCACTTCACCGGACAGGTGATGCAGAACACCCTGATGCTGCTAGGCATCGAAGGGAAATGGCACGTAGCCCACAACCCCCAGTCATCGGGGATCGTAGAACGCATGAATCGGACCCTGAAAGAAAGGTTAAGAAAGGAAACGGTGGACTCGCCCTGTAAATGGGCTGAAGTCCTACCGTTGGTTTTGATGGGGATCCGGGCCAGCCAGTCTAAAAGCACGGGGTATTCCCCGTACGAGCTAATGACTGGCAGGGTTATGTGGACCCCCACCCATGTACTAGCCCCGGTGCTCACGGAGGGTCAGCTCAGAGAGGTAAACCGGGACAGGTTTGCCCAAAACCTCTGAGCACCTGAAGCAGGTCCAGGAGCAGACGGCTGGGAACATGGGAAGACAGCATCGGAGCAACCGATTGCTGCTCAAACCGAGAAAGCACCACGAGTGGGAGATAGGAGATTGGGTTATGGTAAGGAATTATGCCCGAGTGGGTAGTTTGGAACCATTGTACATGGGGCCCTACAGTATTGTAGATAAAGCCAGCCCCATGCTGTACGCCGTGAAGATGCCCCGCCGTACAAAATGGTTCCATATCAACCAGTGTAAGCTGTTTACGCCTGAAAGGGGAAAGCAGCCAGTTGGTGTAAGGTCTGAGGATAAAGATCCTCAGCCTGCAGCAGGAGCAAGTTCACAGACTGCACAGGCAGGCGCTGTGGCTTGCTTGAAGGGAGGGGCCATCCCGCCCATCGGTTGGGACACTCCCCCACTCTTCTGGGAACCAGGCGAGAGGGAGGGACCTGAGGGTGAAAACCCCGCCCCTAACCCAGGTGTAGAGAGGGAGGGACCTGAGGTCGAAAGCCCCGCCCCAGACCCAGCCATGGGACCTGGGGGCGGAGACTCTCAGCTCGCAGCAGCAGGCTGTGAAAACTTACCTACCCTCAGCCTAGGTTCGGGAGGGGTCAAGCCTGGGGGAGCAGCGGTTCGGGTAAAAGGCCCAGCGGCCAAGACAGCCCCAGCCGTCAAAGCCCCTAGAAGGTCCCCACGGACGCCCCAGCTGAGAAAGCCATGGTTACCAGCCCTCCAGTTACCAAGGGCCGCCCCTCGAGCCAGGGAGAGGTCCAAGGGCAGGGGTCCTCAGCCAGCAGCCACGGGCTGCGAGGGACCAACAGTGCAGGATGGTGCGGTCATGCCGGAGGTAGCGGTGAGCCGCAGTCCGACCAGGAATTAGCCTGGCCGCCCGGAGACGGGCGGTGGATGTATATAGTTTTAGTTTAAGTTTTAAGTAAGGTGTAATTATTTGGTTTAAGTTTGGGTGTTTATAATTTAAGTTGAATAAGGTAATGGGTAGTTTTAAGTTAAGTAGCCTGTTAAGAGTGTATCTTTGGGTTGAGGTCGCGGGACCCGACCATGCTTCACCAAGCCAGAGAATCTCTTAGGGACCTGGCTGCATGTTTTTACATCTGTTTGCAGGAAGATTTTCGGGATGGAATGGATCGTGATCCTATTCGCCCTGATCGGGATGAGTGTATCTAGGAGGGGCAATGTCCAAGGCTCCCACATCTACGGGTGTTCAGGAGACAAGGCGCCCCTGGCGATCGATGGGAGCGGTGAACAGGATGCGGAGGAGACCGCCGTTTACTTCCACGAGGGAAGGTGGCCAGGATGGCTGGGGTGCAATTCATCTCAGTACTCCAGCCAGACCGGAGTCACGCACGGGGAAGCCTCCCTCCTCTGCCCCAGGGTACGAGTCGTTACCACGAGTGTCAGCGCCACCGTTGGAAAGCGAATATGTTTGACGTGTAAAGGACACATTCCACTGGATAGCTGGTGGTGGCTCAGGAAGTTGAGCAAGGACATGAGGAACCCTGAAGTCGACTGGGAACGGTTGGGAAATAACACCCATCGGACAACTACCGGGACTCATGGAGGACTAAGCGTGTGTTGGGACAAGTGGTGGGAACCGGATCAAGGGATTTACATCTGTATGTGGGCGTCAGAGAAGGTCTGCCCCGCAGGCATATCCATTGTTTTCCACCGGCAGTGGCAAGACGCCGGGGAGGGGATAAGGTGGGATACCAGCCTGAAGGTGTGTGCGGTCCCATACACCCAGTTCCCAGTCAATGCCACTGAACTTGTGCCCCGTCCACAGCGCAGGCGGTGAGATTACCCAGGGAAGATTGCCCCACTGCCACCAAGGGACCAGGGAATGGGTTGGTACTGGTCCCCACCGATCAGATGCTCTACCAGGGGGTACAATACGCGGTAGCCTCCGTGATTTTAAATCTCACGGAGGTACATTTACCGGAGAGGTGCCCCAAAGAAACAGAGCAGTTATACCAGGCCCGATTAAAGGACATGTTCAAAAAGTTTTACGAGTTCGATTTTGCCCACGTGAACAAGACCGAACTCTACACCACACACTGAGAATTTTTGGGCAATGCAGGGAGACAAAGAAGGGGTCTGTGGAATTATTTTTTTACTGCGTTTAATACTGGGTCCTCTGTCATCAACAGCTTGGATGCCATAGAGCTACAGACCGAGATAAACGGTTTAAAAACACAGTTAAAAAGGATATTACTGGATGAGAACAAGGTAGTGGGCTCGGAGTTACATGAGGACCAGGCCATGACGGTCCATTTAAAAGAGATCGTAGCCGAGTTGTAAAAGCACGCAAAGACATTAAATGCTCTCATAAGGGAGGACAGAAATGCTTCCGACCAGGCTGCGCAGAATGAGGTGTGCATGTTATACGGGGCATGGTTACTGGGCGAGGGCCGCAGTAATCTGGAGGATTTAAAACAAGGTTTGGTCCCCTCCTGGATTAGCAACAAGCACCTTGCTGCCCTCCACCCTTTTGAGAATGCATTGAGCCCGTGCCAACTTCGGCTAGCCTCCGAAGCCTATCCAGTCCCCGTGGATTGTGGGTGGTCCAACCACACAATCATGGGAGTAGTAGTTAGGGTGCCGGTCATGGGTAGGACAGCCCAACCCGCACCAGTATACAGGGTTGAGAACATTGGAGTCATTCAAGGGGGTGCACACATTCGTTTCACAGCGGTCCCGCCTTACGTCATTAAGTGGGAGCACGCTATGACAGGTACTGACCTCTCAGGGTGCCGGAGCCGGGGAGCACACATAATCCTGTGTCCCCAGCACTTGAATGCCTTTTCAAAACCGCAGTGTGGGTTCAGAGCTGCTGACGCGAAGCCTATAAATTGCACCATGGAGGCAATGGCACAAGGCCATATTCCCCCACAGGTAGCATATATAGGGGGTGGGACATATTGTGTCACCACCGGCGCGTCCCACTACCAGCATGGACAGCATAGCTGGTGTCCAGTTAGTGACAGCAGTTTCTGTTTTAAACCCGAGGCAGAAGTTCAAGTGGCCCAGGAGCGAATTGTCCCCATTCCTGAACCATCCACTGTTCACCTCACTGTGAAGGAGAATTATACGAACTTGCAAAAGTACATAGCGCACTTTGGCTACGAAATTCCCCCTCTCCCTGAACATCTGACCAAAATACTCAAAGCCGTTATAGTGTCGCAGAAACATTTTTATACACTCGAACAAAAAACAGTAGAGATAGGGACTAAGGTATTGGATATTGTGACTCCACCCTGGTGGAACATTTTCAGTAATATAGAGGTCCCTTCGTGGATCAGACTGGCTTCCCACATTCTCGTGGTTTGCCAGTTAGGGATAGTGTTGTATTTAGTTTGTATCAAGTGTAAGGGAAAAGGTCGGTGGTCAGAATTCCGAAACCAGAGGATTTGGAAAGAACATTATGTAAAGGTGGAGGGAGATACGCCGGTTTAAGTCTTTTTCCCTGTAGTTTGATTAAAGGATTGTTGTTTCTTTGTGTTTGTTATTTTTAATTGAAGGTTTTTCTTTTGTTTTTTTTTGCGACGCGGTTTAATAAAGATATGTGTACCAAGTGGTGCAGGGGTGTTGGACCCCCTCCATGCTTGGATGTGTGTGTAAAGTCTGTAATTTTACTCTCTGTATGCTGATGTACACTACATTTTCACAGAATGGGAAGTGCATGTGTCGTGGGTATATTAGATAGATAATTACAGGGGAAGCTTGACTATGGAGGGTCAAAAATATTTTGCTCACTTTAAATGTATGATACTTCAAGCAAGTTTTAGTATCAAAGGGCGGACTGTAAGATTTGCAAAATTTCTGCATTTCCCCGAAGGCTGTTATTAATAAACAGGACCCTGTGTGGATATTTTAAATCAAAAGGGGTAGCCAAGATGGCGTCCGTGCCTCGTGGCAGAAAGCCTGTGGCATTTTAAAATGGATGCTGCAACGCAGACAGCTTGGAGAAATCGAAACCAAAGCTGCAGTGTCTGTGAAGGGAGACTTTGTATTTTGAAACCAGACAGGACTCTGAATTATGCATTAGACCGAATTGGAGACAAAATCTAAATTCAGTTTAGGCCTATAGTTAAGGCCATCAAACAGTCTACATATATTATCGGAAACAGATTAACACAGCCATCGAGGCTGGACAAGCCCATCAAGGATCTTTCATGACAATACAAGTCAATTATCGGACCGGTAGATGTGATTACCGGCCATCTAAAAACAGTTAGCATGGATTGCTACCATTATTTAAATTAGCCCACCAAAATTAAAACAAAGAACTAACCTGATTTGGCGTGCAGATAAGGGTTTTCGACGAAGGTATAATTGAAGGCCCCGGGTAGCATTGGGGAGGTTCGTACAGATCGTCAGGTGTGTTCGTTGGTTGGTGTGCTGGTGCTGCTCTTCAGCCCCTCGCCCTTGTGGCTGCCGCTCTTTCCCCATCCCGCGCTTACCCCCCTGGCCATTGCCCGTGCCCTTTTCCCACTCCGTCTGGACTCGCCCTGGCACCGGGTCGGGTGGACACGGACAATTCAGGCCAGGCGAGGCGGGACGCGACGAGGGTAGGAGGGAAGACCACCGGAGGGAAGGCCACCTGAAGAAGACCAACTGAGAAGACGAACTGAGGGGAGACTTCGAATTATCGGGCCTTCGGCCTCGGCCGACCTTCGAATATCTGCACACCAACTCAAACTGGCGGCTGTCGACGAAGAATCATCCCTGCAAGGTAAAGTACCCAAACAGAGACTTTAACTTTGGGGTACTCGAACCTGGACAATGCCCTTGCAGCGCCCAGAAACCACGTGACGACGGCAGGCTCCAGAGAGCACCAAGAGCGAACCCCGAACTCAATCGTTGTTTCGAGTCTAACAAACCCTTTTTGATTGGTGAGCATGAAGTTCTGACCCCTCATAGCTTAATCTAGTTAGGTATAGTGGGTGGGATAAGGATAAGGGGATTGTTAAGATAGTTGTTTTCCCTCGATGTGCCGTGTGTTCCCCATTCCCTGTATAAGTATAGTTTATTATTCTTCGTTTGTATTTTTTGCCTGTAGAAGTGTACACTAGTAATTTTTCCATAAGATTGTATCAAGTTTTTCCTCTTCAATAAAATCTTGGTTTTGTTTACATCCAACCACCTGTCTACTCGAGTCTTCTCTGTACCGCCGCCTTGTACCTAAGTCCGGTGTCTAGAACCCAGGGGAGTGGGAGCGATTCGAACCGCTCACAAAGCAGCTAGGGGCATAACTGACTGGGCGTACGTACGCGCCAAACACCACCACACGGCCACCCCCTACAGAGGGGTGAGGCCACGGAGGGATTTGAAAGCAAGGATGAGAATTTTAAAATCGAGGCGTTCCTTAACTGGGAGTCAATGTAGGGCAACGAGCACAGGGGTTGTTGAGTCTGTGTGTCCCAGTTATGTTTAGGATCAATCACTGGACACAGACAACAAGAATAACTTTTAACAGGTCTTTACTATTCGGAGGTCAGGGCTGAACTGCCCAGCAAATCCCTACACAACACTTATATACCGGTGTGGTCACCACCGGTATTACAGTATACAGCAGCCAAGAGAAAGTAGTACATCTCTTAAGGTAGTTCTCTTAAGGTGGAACAGGTTACATACACCACAATCCTCCCTTTTTAGCTTAACAGTGTATATCCCCATTTAACATAACATAATAACATATATATATACAACTCCATGCAAAACAGTTCAAAGATTCAGTCTCTGAGGAGGCCTCCTGATTCGAGTTGGATAACGCCTTTCAGGGGTCTCTGATTCTTGTTGCTGGGGTGACTCATCTAGTTGGTCTCTTATGGATTGGACATCATCATCAGGTACATTCACTTCTGAGGTAGATGCTTCAGGTTCACTAACTTCTTCCACGGTTGTCTCTGCCGTAACCATGGGTTCGACCCTTGTTCTCGATTCTACCAGTTGGTCAGCATGACGCCGTATTACATTTTCACCAATATCTACTGTGTACATCAGGGGTCCTTGTCTGGCCCGAATTGTTCCAGATTGCCATTTCTCGTTTTTATAGTCCCGGGCTAACACTGGTTGTCCTATTTCGAAACTCCGAGTGGTCTTGTTATTTATATGCTGGAATTGTTTGTTTTCAACTTCCCTCCGCACATTTGGCTTTAACAAGTCCAACCTGGACCGCAACCTCCTGTTATAGAACATCATGGCAGGACTTTGGTTTGTCACTGCATGAGTGGCGTTTCGATATGCCAGTAGGAATTTGTCCACCTTGTGTTGTAGTGGAATCTGATCTTCGCTCATGGCCTTTATTGCTTTTTTTGAACATTTGTACAAATCTCTCGGCCAACCCGTTTGTAGCCGGATGATATGGGGCAGAGGTATAATGTTTCAACCCATTCTTCTTCATGAATTTCTGGAATTCTTCTGACACGAACTGCGGTCCGTTGTCTGAACATATTTGTTCTGGCAATCCATTTCTTGCAAATATCGTTCTTAGCACCGCGATCGTCATTTCCGAGGTAGTGGTAGTAATCTTAATCACTTCTGGCCATTTAGAATGTGCGTCCACCGCAATTAAAAACATGGAGTCCATGAATGGACCAGCAAAGTCAATGTGTACACGTTGCCATGGGGTTGAAGGCCATTCCCATGGATGCAGCGGTGCAATCGGAGGTGCATTTTGCACTTTTTGGCACCCTGAGCAGCTTTTCGTCAGATCCTCTATCTGTTGGTCGATACCCAGCCACCACAGATAAGCCCTAGCAAGGCTTTTCATCTTGACTCCCCCCAGACGACCTTCATGCAGTTCCTTTAGAACTCTCTCTCTTAACTTAGGAGGAATAATCACCCTTGTTCCATACATCAATGTTCCTTGACAGACGGACAGCTGGTCTCGTCTTGCTGAGAACGCTGGTAACAGTGGATCACCATGTGCTGGCCATCCCTTCACTGTCACTTCGTAGACCCTGGACAGTGTCGGGTCGTTCCTGGTTTCTCTTTCAATACTTGCATTGGTGACTGGTAAACATTCGATGATGGTCGAGTGAAATAACTCAACAGGGTCAACCGTCGGTGCCTCCTCCTCTGTAGGCAGTGGCAGGCGCGACAGCCCATCAGCATTACCATGCTGCTTTGTACCTTTGAATTCGATCTGATATTGATGTGCCCCTAGGAAAAGGGACCATCTCTGGAGTCTCTGCGCTGTCATCACCGAAACACCCTTCTTAGGGTTAAAAATGGATACCAACGGCTGGTGGTCTGTCAGAAGCGTAAACTTTTGGCCCTGCAGGTAATGATTAAACTTCTTTACTCCCCACACAAGGCTGAGAGCCTCCCTATCTATCTGAGCATAGTTGCGCTCAGCGGAGGTCAATGATCTGGATGCGAATGCAACTGGCCTCTCCAGGCCATTTGGCAACTTGTGTGAGAGTACTGTCCCAATACCATATGGAGAAGCATCACAAGCCAAACGAATAGGCAGCATTGGGTTGAAGTGAGCCAACACTTCCTCTGAGGTGATCAATGCCTTGCTTTTGCGAAAGGCCCTCTTACAGTCCTCGCTCCACTTCCATGGTACTCCCTTCTGCAAAAGAGCGTTCAGTGGGTGCAGCACCGTGGATAAATTTGGCAGAAACTTATGGTAATAGTTAATCAACCCTAGGAACGACCTCAACTGGGATACATTATCCGGAGCGGGAGCCTTCACAACAGCTTCGATCTTGTCAGGAGACTTATGAAGCCCCTCCTGATCAATGACATGACCACAGTACAAGATCCGCTTCTGAAAGAACTCACATTTCTGGCGATTAACTCGAAGTCCATATTCTTTCAATCTGGTGAGCACCAGTTCCAAATTTGCAAGGTGTTCCTCGTCATCATCTCCTGTAATCAGAATATCGTCCAGGTAACATTGTGTGCCTGGAATTCCCTGTAATACCTGCGCCATGGCCCTCTGCCAAATTGCTGTAGCCGATGCCACTCCAAAAACCAGTCTATTATACCGGTACAAGCCTCTATGCGTGTTGATCGTGAGATACTGGCGTGACTCTTCCTCAACTTCCATCTGTAAGTACGCCTGCGCCAGGTCTATCTTGGTGAAGTGTTTCCCGCCAGACAACGAAGCGAAGATATCCTCAATCCGCGGAAGCGGATACTGCACCGTATGAAGCACCGGATTAACAGTGATCTTGAAATCTCCACGGATGCGAACCTTCCCCGGTTCCCCCGGCTTGTTGCTCGATGAACGCTTCATGATGGGGACAATGGGTGTGGCCCACTCACTCCAGTCTACCTTAGACAGTACTCCTGAACGTTCTAGCATTTCCAGCTCAGCTTCCACAGCAGGTCGTATCGCATAAGGTACCGGTCTGGCTTTGAAAAATTTCGGGTTTGCATGTTCTTCAACCTTGATGTTTGCCGTAATTCCTCTCAGTGTTCCCAGTCCCTGTTGGAACACCTCTTTAGCATCGTCCAATATTCTGGACAATCGTTTAGGTTTGACATCTTTTTTACCGGAATCTACCGTTAGTGCTTTTAAGGAATGCCAGTCCATATTTATTTTCCTAATCCACTCCCGTCCCAGTAGTGGTGGACCTCCCTCAGGTAGCGCATATAAGTCCATTCCTCGGCTTTCTTTGCCCTTGTGGACCACCTTTACCTCTATCTTCCCGATGAGGTATACTCTTTGCCCCGTGTATGTTTTCAATACAATCTCCGTATCCCGTAGGGGAATATGTGGGAATAACCTTTTGTAATCTTGCTTATTCATGATCGTCAATGCCAATCCAGTGTCCAATTCCATCTTCACTTGGACTCCTGCTATCTGAAGTGTGACCCAGATTGTTTGGAGGTCTGCTTCATTACCAACATTGTGTACTCTTAGACTATCCAGTTCATTACTGCTGGAGTCTGAATTTGACTTCTGTTCGTTCGAACTGTTCTCTGTCACCTTGTGTACCTTTCTGTACTTTTCCTGCGGTGACATTTTGTTGCTGGTCTTCTTTCCTGACCGGCATACTTTAGCTATGTGACCAAGCCTGCCACATTTTCTGCATTCCTGATTTTTGAACCAGCACTGGTTCTGATCGTGCATTGTCTTTCCACAACGATAACATTTTACTGTACCCCAGACCATTTGATTGGTGCTGAGTTCCGGTGACCGTAGCTGCATTTCCGCAGTGCCTCTCGCTGCGGCTTCGTGCGATGCTGCAATAGTGACAGCTTTATCAAGCGTAAGATCATTCTCCTCAAGCAATCGCTTTTGTGTTCCTTCTTTTAACAATCCACACACAAATTTATCTCTCAGCGCATCTGCTAGTCCTGTTCCAAACTGACAGTACCTTGATAGCTTACACAGTTCAATTAAAAATTCAGCGTTGCTTTCGTCTTTCAGCTGCGTTCTTCTGTAAAATTTAAATCGTTCCGCTATCATCAGCGGCGTGGGGTTTAAATGATTTTTCAGGACAGTAACAATATTCGCGAAAGTCTGATCCGCCGGTTTATCTGGTGACAGAAGGTGCTTCAATAGTCCGTATGTCTTCGCACCCATTGAGCTTAATAAGGTTAGTGCTATCTCATCATCTGGTACCTTATTTGCTTTACAATAAACTTCCATGTGTTCTACATACGTGGTCCAATCTTCGATATCGCTATCAAAGGTATTAATGTTCCCATGTTTAGGCATCCTTGCAAGTTTTTAAATTTTTCTTTTTCTCAAAATGGCGGCTTCCCGCGCTTGTCTTCTTCCCCCGCCTACTAAAATGGCGGCTTCCCGCGCTTGGCGGTCTTTCCCGCGCTCGTCTTCTTCCCCCGCCGACTACAATGGCGGATTCCCGCGTTTGCCTTCTTCCCCCGCTGGCTGCAATGGCGATTGCCTTGCTGCTGCCGTTCTCGCCTCCCCAGCGGTTCTCAATGCTTTAAGCTGCCCCAGTCGCTGCGCCTCTCAGCCTCGATTGCAGCCCGGCCCTTTTCACCGGCCGTGGTCGAGTTCTCCGCCCTTTTTCCTCCGTTTTCCCTCCCCCACTCCACAGTCAACGCGGCCGACTTTCTGCTCGTGTCGCTGATCGGCTTACCCACCACCGTGGTAGAAGGGGTGATCACTGCCTGTCGCTGATGGAGGGCTTCGTGTTCAGAATTTTTCTTTTTAACCCGGGTTCTCGATGCCTCCCGTGCGATGGTGCTCAGCAGGATGATGAGGGCGGATGCCTCTTCTCGACGCCCGTTCTGAGGACGAAGCTGCCTTGGATGTAAAACTGCCGCAGGGTAAGTTCGGACTCGTTGCCACTGTTAAGTCTGTGTGTCCCAGTTATGCTTATTATAAATCACTGGACACAGACCACAAGAATAACTTTAACAGGTCTTTACTATTCGGAGGTCAGGGCTGAACTGCCCAGCAAATCCCTACACAACACTTATATACCGGTGTGGTCACCACCGGTATTACAGTATACAGCAGCCAAGAGAAAGTAGTACATCTCTTAAGATAGTTCTCTTAAGGTGGAACAGGTTACATACACCACAGGGGTGATGGGTGAACAGGACTTGGTGCGAGTTAGGTCACAGCTTAGAAAAAGAAAGAAAAACTTGCATTTATATAGCGCCTTTCACGACCACCGGACATCCCAAAGCGTTTTATAGCCAATGAAGTACTTTTTGAAGTGCAGTCACTGTTGTAATGTGGGAAATGCAGCAGCCAATTTACGTACGGCAAGCTCCCACAAACAGCAATGTGATAATGACCAGATAATCTGTTTTTAGAGATGTTGGTTGAGGGATAAATATTGGCCCCAGGACACCGGGGAGAACTCCAGTAACTCTTCTTCGAAATAGTGCCATGGGATCTTTTATGCCCACTTGAGAGAGCAGACGGGGCCTTGGTTTAACGTCTCATCTGAAAGACGGCACCTCCGACAGTGCAACACTCCCTCAGCACCGCACCGGAGTATCAGCTTAGGTTTTTGTGCTCAAGTCTCATGGAGTGGGACTTGAACCCACAACCTTCTGACTCAGAGGAGAGGGTGTTCCCCACTGAGACACGGCTGACACTGAGGCAGTTGGATGCGACAATTGGCCTCAGAATTCCAGAGGTTAGCAAAGGGGGAATTGATCAGCATTCCCACTGCTGTTTGCTGTCTATTAATTCCTTGCTGGCTGTGCATGTTTGTGAAAGTGTGTTTTTTGAACATTTAGAAACTGAAATGGAAGAGACCATCAGCCCATTCAGTGGGGCAATGACCTTACCAAAATTGTGTAAAAAAAAATGACTTGAGGCACTTTTTATCACATAGAGTTGAATGTGGCATGTCAACGTAGGTATTGATTAGTTAGCTGAGTTAGAGCTCTGGAGACAGATTTATTACAGAGATAGAACTCCACTCATTCTGTTCATCTGGCAGGGATAGCGTGCTTATATTGTTGGTTCTAGTATTATTTTTCGAGCAGTACGAGTGGGTTGCAGAGTTATACTAGACACTTGTTCTTATCTGGCATGGCAGAGAATTGTAATTAAATGCGTACATATATGCAGAGCTCTGCACACTACAATCACGGTGATATGTATTAAGGTAGAAGAAAACAGCTATTTTCTTTTTTATGTCTTTTCGTTGCCAATTTGTTCCTAAACTAACCAAATCGAACTAAACCCTGAAGTTAGTTGTACAGTAAACGCATTCTTATCCGGCTCCTATGGGGCCAGGGTGGTGCCAGTTGATGAATACATTCTGGATAACAGAGAGGTGTACCTACCAAGGCAATTTTTAACACAAACAAAAATAAAAACCACTGACTAACTCGGGCACCGCGGGAGACTTGGACTCGGCAAAACGAGTGCTGGATGGATTCGGCAAGATTACCGGTTATCTATTTTGCCGGTTATTAAAGTATTCTGGATGATTAAGTGCCATATAAACAAGAGTTGACTGTATTTAGAATTTGTGGAATTGAATGTTTCGTAAAATTCATCAGTTAGGACAGGTATTCTGTGGCGAGTGTCTCACCTCCTGACTCCCCAAAGCCTTTCCACCATCTACAAGGCACAAGTCAGGAGTGTGATGGAATACTCTCCACTTGCCTGGATGAGTGCAGCTCCAACAACACTCAAGAAGCTCGACACCATCCAGGACAAAGCAGTCCACTTGATCAGCACCCCATCTATCACCTAAAACATTCACTGCCTCCACCATCGGCGTACCGTGGCTGCAGTGTGTACCATCTACAAGATGCATTGCAGCAACTCACCAAGGCTTCTTCGACAGCACCTCCCAAACACGCGACCTCTACCACCTAGAAGGACAAGGGCAGCAGGCGCATGGGAACACAACCACCTCCAAGTTCCCCTCGAAGTCACACACACCATCCTGACTTGGAAATATATCACCGTTCCTTCATCGTCGCTGAGTCAAAATCCTGGAACTCCCTCCCTAACAGCACTGTGGGAGTACCGTCACCACACGGACTGCAGTGGTTCAAGAAGGCAGCTCACCACCACCTTCTTAAGGGCAATTATGGATGGGCAATAAATGCTGGCTTTGCCAGTGACGCCCACATCCCATAATAAAAAACACTTTTTTTAAACCATTTTTGTAACATTACAAAAACTTTACTTCCAAAGGACAGAAATGCTGCATTATAAACTTGGATTCTTCATGTGTGATCCTAAGCAGTGTGTCGGCGAGCAAGTTTATCCCAGAGGGCATCACAGCCAGGTCTGACCCTGCTCTCACCTGTTGTCCGCTCGCAAGCACGTTCCAGCAGGGGTTGTTGATCAGTAATGAGGATCAGGGAGTTCCGATGATTAGTCCGTCCCCAACCCCAAAAGGGGGCGGAGGCCCCTTTCGCAACTCTACCTTGCGCCAACTGAGACCAGTTAAGTCCAGCACTAACCAGGGATCAAATCATGGATCTTCCTGATCTGTATCATCGAATCATAGAAACTTGCGGCACAGAAGGAGGCCATTCGACCCATCGTGTCTGTGCCGGCCGAAAAAGAGCTCTCCAGCCTAAACCCACTTTCCAGCTCTTGGTCTGTAGCCCTGCAGGTTCCGACACTTCAAGTGCATATACAAGTACTTTTTAAATGCGATGAGGGTTTCTGCCTCTACCACCCTTTCAGGCAGTGAGTTCCAGACCCCCACCACCCTCTGGGTGAAAAAAGTTCTCCTCAACTCCCCTCTAATCCTTCCACCAATGACTTTCAATCTAAGTATAGCTCAGGTGTACTTGCGTTTAATCAGCTGCGCCATGGGAGGTCCTCAACTAGCCCCTTCAATAAAACTGTGGATGAAGGGTAATAATGATTTAAGTCATCTGTGGAAACTAACTGTATAACGTTAAATTTTGAAATGATGCCATTTTTACTCAAGCAATTCATATTATTGGCCCCAAATTTGCGATCGGAGGCTTCCCGCCGGTGGACGCCTCCGACCTGCAAAAGATTTACAAATTTACCTGGTGGCCCGGGAGGTACGGAGACTCGCGATCCTGGGCCTCTCCGGGTCCGTGCGGCCAGAGCCCCACATATCCCGGGGGGCGCAGGCGGATCGCAAGCTCCCCTGGCATCATGTGCGCTGGCCCGACCAATAAAAGACGGGGATCCCCACTCATACTTATGGGGATTCCGTATGTACGGAATTGTGATGGGGATCACTTAAAAAATTGTTAGGGGTTTTTGCTGGGTCTCTCTCTCTGGTGAGACCTCTCTCTTTTGCACAGTAATTTACCGAGTGGTTCGACCCACTCACCCCTTAGGTTCTGTACACTGGACTTTGAGGCAGGAACTACAATGCAGAGAATACTCTGTAGACCAAGTTTAATGAAACGAAGTGAAATTTTATTGCATAAAGGAAAAATTGAATGTAAGCCAATAAGGTACATGGGAGGGAAAAACAAATCATAATACAGTACTAACCAATATATCTACAGGTATATTATATTTTACAAGGTTCACCATGAAATAGGGAAACACACGGAACATCGAGGGACAACAACTCATTGTTAATTATCCCCTAAAATGCCCACCCCCTAAACCTAGCTAGATTAGATTATGAGGGGCCAGAAACATGCTCACCAGTCCCAGTTAGAAAATAGAGGTTTTTGAAGTCTGCGTTTTGGTCCTCTCAGGCGTCCTGTCTCCACGTGGTCAGCGGAACGCAGCGGGCTGCGACACACTCTTTTCTCCCTCGAGGTAATGGACACGGACAGGCTGGATGTTAGCAGGCCTGGACGTCGGCGTGGAGAGAGCCCAACTGTTTGACCATTTTCATAAGGTCTCTTCTTGGAGGGTCGCCGTCTTTTCATCTCGTCAATGGCCCGGGGTTTGTTGATGATCTCCCGATAGCTACCCCGGGTCTGGATGCTGACTCAACCTGAACCACCAATGGCTATTCTGAGTCTTCAATATGTCTCCGATCCCAATCGTCTACCGAATCGTCTTCTTCTTCCGAGTCTGAACGGCCTCTCTACCGAACCCGAACTCCTAACCGAACTGCACCTTCTTCGGACACCCGAACGATCTCTCAAAAATGATCTCTACAATGCTCTTTCTCGATCAACTCTCTCGATCATCTCCCGATAGCTACCCCGGGTCTCCAGTTATACTTCTCATGGAGGCCCTTATCTCCCGCCATATCAAGGTTAGTCTTTGTTTAAATTTTGGTGGGCTAGTAGCACAGAGGGGTAGTCATTGTGTTTAAAGTACTTTCGGGATGGCCGGTAACTGCCATCTCTGGTCTGGAATGACCTTGTATTGTCTTTAATGGGTCTTGATGTCCCCCTTTGAACTTGAATCTGTTCCCCTTTGTCTGGGTAAACATTTTGATGGCCTTTATCTACAGGCCAATCTGATTGGATCTGCATCCAATCCATATGTATGGGGTTCTGTCTGGTTTCGCATTCTCCGAAATTGCATTCCAGAACTTACTGTGGGCTGAATCCACAAAAGCTGTCTGTGGACTGCAGGAACCATTTTAAAATGTCCCAAAAAGCTGGTCACGGGGTCTGGCGGACATTTTGTGTGCCCCTTTTCCTGGGCTTCTTTTAAAACAGTCTTTAAAATTAAGGCCTTTTCTGCCAATAGACCCTTATAGGACAATGTTCAATTTTGAGAATCCTACAAAATACACAAACACATGAAATAAATTAAAAAATTACATATTTAAAATGAATTAAAATGCAATTTAATTAAATATTTTAAACAAAAAGTAATTTTTTTGAAATGTTTTAATATATTTTGACGGGGCTAAAAATAAACTAACCTTATGGGACAGGGTTTTCAATGTATAAATGAGTGATAACATTTTATTTTTTGTATTTTCTAAAACTCTTACGCCTGGTAGAAGTTGGCGTAAGAATTTCACAGGCATTCACTGGACAGAAGTTGGGCAAATAGCTCAACTCTCCGCCCGCGGAGGCCCGTCTCCCGGGGATGCGGAGGATTCTTGACAGACCGCAAGTTCCCGGGTTTTAGCTCACGCGCTTCGCACGCCTAAACCCCGAACTTGCGTGGTCCCTACGGGCGCGTGCGCACCTCGTAGGCACCCATAAGGGTCGCAAAATACGGCCCATTATCTCTTATTACTTAGATTCTTTTCTCACTCTCCAAATGTCCCAATTTTGCCTTTTATGCCTCAATATATTTTCCTGAGATGAGCACAGTCAACTTCTCAGCGCTGTCATTTGAAATTTCCGCCTGTTGAAGATAGAAAATCATGAGGGACAAAAACGTAAATTCCTGATATGGGCCCCTGACGAGTGAGATCCTGCTCCAGGAATATGAAAACTGAAAGCTTACCCCACCTAGAGACCTTTGTGAATTTTCTACAGTAGTTAATTTGTCCTTCATCTGCTCGATAGCAATGGCATAAAATATTGCTCAAGTCGTATTCGGCTCTGGTGATCTGGGAGAAGAGCCTCGATTTTATTAAAAGGTTCCTGCCAGAGATTGGTGGATGGGCTGCGGCCCCCCGCACCCACCCCCCCAAAAATGAATTCATTTTCATAACGTCCTCTTTTAGGATATTTGCCTCGCTGTGTGTGAAGCACGGTTTCGGGCAGAACTTTCAACTTCGGCGGAGTGCAAAAACGAGAGGTGGTGAACCGACTGCATTTGAGTTCAATGGAAGGAAAAATCAGGCGGGATGTAGAGTGGACGGCTGGTGCGCCAGCGTCCGTTTTAAGCACCCACCCACGAAGTTGAAAGTTACGCCTTTTACGTTGTCCATCAGCCATTGAGCCGAGTCTTGTGCAAATCTCGCAGAGCATTCACGATGATGCACTTTTGCATCACTTTCTGTTTCATGGATGCCATTGGCATTAAACTAGTGAGGAACACAGGAACAGGAGGAGGCCATTCAGCCCCTCGAGCCTGTTACACAGGAACAGGAGGAGGCCATTCAGCCCCTCGAGCCTGTTACACAGCAACAGGAGGAGACCATTCAGCCCCTCGAGCCTGTTCCGCCATTCAATGAGATCATGGCTGATCTGTGACCAAACTCCATATACCCACCTTTGGCCTATATCCCTTAATGCCTTTGGTTAACAGAAAGCTGTCAATCTCAGATTTAAAATTAACAATTGATCTAACATCAATTGCCGTTTATGGAAGCGAGTTCCAAATGTCTACCACCCTTTGTGTGTAGAAGTGTTTCCTAATTTCACTCCTGAAAGGTCTGGCTCTAATTTTTAGACTCTACCCCCTAGTCCTAGACTCCCCAACCAGCGGAAATAGTTTCTCTCTCTCTACCCTATCTGTTCCCCTTAATATCCTGAAAACTTCGACCAGATCACCCCTTAACCTTCTAAATTCCAGGGAATACACCCCTAGTTTGTGTAATCTCTCCTCGTAATTTAACCCTTGGAGTCCGGGTATCATTCTGGTAAACCTACGTTGCACTCCCTCCAAGGCCAATATATCTTTCCTAAGGTGTGGTGCCCAGAACTGCTCCCAGTGCTCCAGGTTTGGTCTAACCAGGGCTTTGTACAGCTGCAGCATAACTTCTACCCCCTTGTATTCTAGTCCTCGAGATATAAAGGCCAGCATCACATTAACCTTTTTGATTATTTTCTGTACCTGTTCATGACATTTTAATGATCGATGTACCTGGAACAATTGTGAAAACCAGCAGGTGACTTCCTCAATGGATTCATTTGCTGCCTGTTCTGGCACTAGGCCTTACAGAATACACGGTGTGTATAGTTAGTCGGCCACAGTGGCAGTAGTTGGAGTGTTACATTGAGCTACAATGCCAATTCATTAGGGAGCGTCCATTAACCGCTGCTAAAAAAGTGTGCCTATCACTAGTCTCACCAATGATGCCCTGTGGTTAAACAACCTGGCAACACAACCACCGGACGTCCCAAAGCACTTTACAGCCAATGAACTACTTTTTGAAGTGTAGTCACTGTTGTAATGTGGGAAACATGGCTGCCAATTTGCGCACAGCAAGCAGCAATGTGATAATGACCAGATAATCTGTTTTAGTGATGTTGGTTGAGGGATAAATATTGGCCAGGACACCGGAGGTAGTTCCCCTGCTCTTCTTCGAAATAGTGGCCGTGGGATCTTTTACGTCCACCTGAAAGAGCAGACGGGGCCTCGGTTTAACGTCTCATCCGAAAGACGGCATCTCCGACAGTGCAGCACTCCACTTGAGTGTCAGCCTAGATTTTTGTGCTCAAGTCTCTGGAGTGGGGCTTTAGAACCCACAACCTTCTGACTCAGAGGCAAGGGTGCGGCCCACTGAGCCACAGCTGACACTGGACAGATGAGCAAACGGGGAAGGTTTTAAGGAGGAGAGAGAGGCGGGGAGGATTAGGGAGGGAATTCCAGGGTTTGGGCAGCTGTGGGCAGGACTGCCAATGGTGGAGCGTTTAAAACTGGAGATGCGCAAGCAGCCAGAATTGGAGGAGTGCAGAGATCTTGGAGGGTTGTAAGTCTGGAGGAGGTTACAGAGATAGAGAGGGGCGAGGCCATGGAGGGATTTGAAAGCAGTGGGGTGCGGTATGAGAGGGTTGCTGATGCAACGGAACTGTAACCTAGTAAAACTCAATGCCTTCAAGAGAAGAAGGGAGAAAATTGAGGGGAAAGGTCATTGCACATGCAATTTACGTTGTAACATAAGAAGCACAATAGCACTGACAATCACACCCAATGTTTCTTTTTTACTAACTGGAATACACCATTCACTGTAATGGTTAAATATTAGAAAATGTGCCATCACATCGGGTTTTCATGCATGAATAATAGTTTAAATGATAGAGTAGTATGACTTTGATGTCCGGTAGAATCAGTGGAGAATGCAGCCTGACAGTCTTGTTTATGATGCATTTTACTGTCATTTTCATTCGATAATCATTCACTCATAAAACAGTTTTGATTCTGTACAGGGCTTTTACTGTGGACGTGTGAGTGCTATAATCAATAACGGGAATGAAGAAAATTAATTCATTTAATGGATTTCTGGTTGGGTTGATTTAGGTCACAAGGTCACCAGGAACTTTTAACTGTCTTCATCATTTACATTCGAGGTCTGTCGTAATAATTCTTACTTACACTTGAATAGAAACCTCGGGATGGTGCCAGGAATGTGTGCTTCTTTAACGCTGCGCTAAAGGATTAGGCATTGGCGAGTATGCGATGATTCAGAGGAGCTTTGTCACAATCACTGATAAAGCAAGACTTGTTGGATCTTCTTAGCTGTCCCACAACTCAGCGAGTAAATACAGACCAGGCGTCGGGGGAAAATGAATATGTAAAAGACTTAATCCAGGCATAGTCAAGGTCACGCTTGATCTGTGGTCTCAGACGTGCTTATTACAGACAGTTTTAGACGGGCCAAATTAGGCTCAAAATCCATTTAGCTGGATGACGATCTCATCCCTGCCGTTAATTATTTTTTTTAAACTCTTGCTGGATTTTTCTCCTCTGCAAATCATGTCACCCAAATTATTGACGACCTCAGTAGGTTAAGGACATTCAGTCCATTTTGTCCAGACGTATAGCAATAATCTTGAAAGAAAACTGCAGAACATTCGGCTCTCCATCACTTTGAAAAGACATATACCTCCTTTTTCTATTTTTTTTTTGGGGTGGGAGGTTATGCATTTCCAGCTGCTGATTTGCTCTGTTATTGCCTTACACCCCAAATCATTTCCTGGTGCTCACCGATAGGCAATGGATGTCTAAGATAGTGAAGGATGTAGTGCTTGTATAGGCACCTCCCCAACCCGTGACCTCTTCCACCTAGAAGGACAAGGGCAGCAGGCGCATGGGAACACCACCACCTCCAAGATCCCCTCCAGGTCACACACCATCCTGACTTGGAAATATATCGGCCGATCCTTCATCGTCGCTGGGTCAACATCCTGGAACTCCCTCCCTAACAACACTGTGGGAGCACCTTCACCACACGGACTGCAGCGGTCCAAGAAGGCGGCTCACCGCCACCTTCTCAAGGCCAACTAGGGATGGGCAATAAATGCTGGCCTTGCCAGCAACGCCCACATCCCATAAATGAATTTTTAAAAAAGATATTGGGATGGTTTTTGTCTTCAGTGCACCCAGCACAGAATTTCTGCTTTGGGAGGCATATCAGGAATTCAGGCGTGCAACCCCCTACAGTTTTCATGTTAAACCGAGGCCCCGTCTGCCCTCTCGGGTGGGCATAAAAGATCCCATGGCGCTACTTCGAAGAAGAGCAGGGGGAGTTCTCCCTGGTCTCCTGGGGCCAATATTTATCCCTCAATCAACATCACTAAAAGCAGATGATCTGGGTCATTATTACGTTGCTGTTTGTGGGAGCTTGCTGTGCGCAGATTGGCTGCCGCATTTCCTACATTACAACAGTGACTGCATTAAAAAAAAAGTACTTAATTGGCTGTGAAGCACTTTGGGACGTCCAGTGGTCGTGAAAAGTGCTGTAGAAATACAAGTCTTTCTTTCTTTCCATTATTAGCTCTGTGCCAGAAGCACTGCGACCACAAATTTACCCCATTGCTTCTTCCTTTATCCTTATTCATCCTCAGGCCCCAGTAGCCACCTCCCTTGGTGAGATAGATTACAGTCAACAACGCCTTGCTTCTGTAGTAAACAGTGGACATCTCCTGCAAAAATCACAGACAGAATTAATCTAGAAGTGAACGTATATCTATATATACAGGAAACTTTTTTTTATCCGGCACTGACGGGACCGGCGTGGTGCCGGTTCATCAACAATTCCGGATAACCGAAAGCTATAGTAAAAGATACGGAGCTGAGCGCTCCGTATAAAGCAACAAACCCTGTTGCTTAGCAACTGGTTCAGAACAATGGCCACAAGCTCCAAGCGTCTCTGTAGCTTAGCAACAGCTGCAGCCACACCCTTGCACAGCAACAGATCGAGGAAGGCAAGTAATAAAACTTACCTGAACCTACTTCTGAATTTTGCTGGTTAACCGAGATTTCCGGTTATTTAGGTGCCGGTAAATCGAAAGTTTCCTGTACATGTGTGTGTGTTGTTTTCAAATTCCTCCATGGCCTCCTCGCCCCTCCCTATCTCTGTAACCTCCTCCAGCCCTACAACACTCTGAGATCTCTGCGCTCCTCCAAATCTGGACCCTTGAGCATCTCCGATCGTAATCGCTCCATCACTGGCGGCCGTGCCTTCAGCTGCCTGGGCCCTAACCTCTGGAATTCCCTGCCTAAACCTCTCCGCCTCTACCTCTCCTCCTTTATGACGCTCCTTAAAATCTACCTCTTTGGCCAAGCTTTTGGTCATCTGTCCTAATATCTCCTTATGTGGCTCGGTGTCAGATTTTGTTTGATAATCGCTCCTGTGAAGCGCCTTGGGACATTAAACTATGTTAAAGGTGCTATATAAATGCAAGTTGTTGCTGTTGTTGTGTCTAGATAGATAGATAATTTTACACTTCTGTGTCTGTCACAATTTACTTTAAAATGTGATAGTTTGTTAAAGGCGAAAGCAATCTTGAAGAAAGTATTTAACAAATGAGAAAGAAAGTCATAGCCTTCTGTTTTACTGATATAAGGACATAAGAAGATAAGAATTAGGAGCAAGAGTCAGCCATACGGCCCCTCGAGCCTGCTCCGCCATTCAATGAGATCATGGCTGATCTTCAACCTCAACTCCACTTTCCCGCCCGATCCCCATATCCCTTGATTCCCCTCGAGTCCAAAAATCTATTGATCTCCGCCTTGAATATACTCAAAGACTCAGCATTCACAGCCCTCTGGGGCAGAGAATTCTAAAGATTCCCAACCCACTGAGTGAAGAAATTCCTCCTCATCTCAGTCTTAAATGGCCGTCCCCTTATCCTCAGACTGTGCCCCCTAGTTCTAGATTCTTCAGCCAGGGGGAAACAGCCTCTCAGCATCTACCCTGTCAATCCCCCTCAGAATCTTAAAGCCAGGGATTTACAAGCAGCTGCCCATCTACAGAAAAAACAATTACTCTCTAACTGACTAATTGCCCCTCACAGAAATTAGCCTCGAGGTGACATTAGGATATTCTTGTTTACAGCAATCAGACCTTGTGGCCTTAAAGCGTCGGTTCTTATCTTGTGGTCTTTGAACCCTTGGGATTTTTGAAATCATCACATTTCTGCCCATCTGTTATTTGATTTCTGTGTTTTTCTGTATTGGTTGAGATACTAGAACAAGTAAGATTGTGAGGGGGCTTGATCGGGTGGATGCGGTGAGGATGTTTCCACTGATGGGTGAGACTAGAACTAGGGGGCATAATCTTAGAATAAGGGGCTGCCCTTTCAAAACTGAGATGAGGAGAAACTTCTTCACTCAGAGGGTAGTAAATCTATGGAATTTACTACCTCAGAGAGTTGTGGAAGCTGCAACATTAAATAAATTTAAAATGGAGATAGACAGTTTCCTAGCAGATAAGGGAATTAGGGGTTACGGGGAGAGGGCAGGGAAGTGGACGTGAGTCTAGATTCGGATCAGCCATGATCCTATTGAATGGCGGAGCAGGCCCGAGGGGCTGTATGGCCTACTCCTGCTCCTACTTCTTATGTTCTTATGTTCTAACATCTTTTTGTTCTTCCCTAAAACACCACTGCAAAAACTCATCATTCATTTATTTGCTGTTTCTGAGATCTTGCTCTCCACAAAATGTCAGTGACTAAAATTTAAAAGTAATGAATGGGGAGTATGTAAAGTGCTCTAGGATGTCCTGAGGATATGATGAGATGTTATAGGAATTCAATTTCTTTCCTTCCTCCCTTCCTTCCTCCCTCTCTCCCTCCATCCCTCCTCCCTCCTTCCTTCTTCCCTCCCTCCCTTCCTCCCTCACACCCACCTTCCCTCCCTCCCTTCCTTCCTCCCTCTCTCCATCCCTCCTTCCTCCCTCCCACCTTTACTCCCTCCCTCCTTCCCACCCTCCTTCCTTCTTTCCTCTCTCCCTCCCTCCCTCCTTCCTTCCTTCCTTCCGTGAGGAAAAGCTGACAGCAGAAGGTCCTGGGAATGTGTCAGTATTTCCACTACAACCCTGGGAGTGTATCAATATTTAAAGGGGGTCACCCACACACAGTTTGTAAACTACTGCCATATGGGGAGATACCAGGTTACACATAGCTTCATCTTACCAGAAGAATAATGAGGGTTTAAGATTGGCAGCCTGATAGTGGAATTAATCAATGGTTTCTAATGGTCCTTACTCTCTCGATGATCACGAGCTGGCTCGCAGAGGAAGATGTGTCTGTTTCTTGGTATTTGTATTTCCTAGTTGGGATCGAGCTCTCGATTCAGCAAGGCCTAAAATACAGGGGCTATGCGGCCAATACTGAAAAAAATATTTAAGCCTACTGTTGAATTATCAGTCAACATCACTAGAACAGATGATCTGGTCATTATCACATTGTTGTTTGTGGGAGCTTGCTGTGTGCAAATCAGCTGCCACGTTTCCTACATTACAACAGTGACTACACTTCAAAAAGTACTTCATTGGCTGTAAAGCGCTTTGGGACGTCCGGTAGTTGTGAAAGGCGCTGTAGAAATGCAAGTCTTTCTTTTAACAGCTATTTTTGCTTTTTTAATTAATGATGTTGCCTTCTTTTATGCATCAATATGTATTGTCACAATGATGTATAAAAGGCTATATTATATATGAGGAGAGGTTGAGTAGACTAGGCCTATATTCTCTAGAGTTTAAGAAGAATGAGAGGTGATCTCATTGAAACATACAAATTTCTTACAGGACTTGACAGGGTAGATGCTGGGAGGATGTTCCCCCTGGCTGGGAAATCTAGAACCTGGGGTCACAGTCTCAGAATAAGGGGTCGGCCATTTAGGGCTGAGATGAGAAGAAATTTCTTCACTCAGAGGGTGGTGAATCTTTGGAATTCTCTACCCCAGAGGCTGTGGAGGCTCAGTCGTTGAGTATATTCAAGGCTGAGATCGGTAGATTTTGGAATATTAAGGATATCAAGGGATATGGAGATCGGGCGGGAAAGTGGAGATGAGGTAGAAGATCAGCCATGGTCTTCTTGAATGGCGGAGCAGGCTCGAGGGGCCAAATGGCCGACTCCTGCTCCTATTTCTTATGTTTCTTATGTTCTTATGGTGTGAATTTGAAAAGCAAAGTGCCTGTTAATCTGACAGAAGTGCCATAAAAGATTTTTAAGGTACTGTAAGGATAGGAAGAGTTGAATTCCTGGTAACCCAGTGGCGGACATGGGATCAGTTTCTGACAGCTCAATGGTGGGATCTATCGCTTCCAGTGGTCCTTGTTTACTGAACTTCGGTTAGCATATCTATATGTAGAAAGTTGGTGTGTGATTGGGGGCTGTGTCGCCATGGTCTCCTGGAGCTTGTTGATTGGCTTTGGGGATCAGGGAAGAATTTTCCAGATTGTTTTCCTAAATAGGCCTAAGCTTTTTTTCTCTGATTTTTATGGCTCTCCCAAGAGACTGTGGCCTCAATATTAAACCCACCCCCCCGCCCCCCAACCACGATGGGCGGGAGAGGGTGGGTCGGGGTGGGCGGGGGGGTTAAAAGTGAAATCTGCATAATCCAGTAACATAACTGTTACAAATCTCATCATTCATCAAGAAACTACTCGTGAAATAACACTGGACGGCCAGCTGGTGGCGCTGTCCAAGGAGTATAAATACTCGGGCGTGGGCCCAGCCTGCCAGGGACATTTTGTAAGACAAGGAACTAGTGAAGTACACCTCCTTGGTGAAGCAGAGCCACTGAACACACTGCTCCTGGCTTAAGTGCAGGTAGGAGAAGTGCTCCCTGACAACCCTAGGTGGGTATGGCCTGCTGCAGAGAACCCTCCTTCACCGCCTCCTCCTCCTCCCTCTACAAGCAGCTTGTCTTCTTTGTTGCCTCTGCTCCATCTCCCTGTCATGCTGCAGCGCGAGGGGGACTGCAACTAAAGCCCCCATGACTGGGAGCGAGTGGTGTACTCAGAGGCCTTCTAGTAGCAGCTAATGCTTTCCCAACTTCCAGCAGCACTGCCTGCACACTTTAACAACTTGTTAAAAGTCTTCCAGCAACCCAGTACTCCCACAAACTCTGCAAGAGCCAGTACAAAAACAATAATAAGCTTACCTGCAAGTTGGATGTATCCCTTTAAATAGCATTGGTGGAGGGTTCCTCATGCAGCTGAACGCTCGTTCAGCTGTGCGTGTTTTGGAAACAAGTTGATTAAAACCTTGCTTAATGCTCAAACCAAGTACGTAGTGAGTTTTATTATGTCAATAATCACTATGCTACGGTACCCGTTCTGCTTTGTGTTTTACTTTCTTAGACTTGCCTATCACCGATGGTCTCATTTTATCTTTCTATATGTTATATATAAGTAATTCATGTTAGATGTGTAGTGTCTGGAAAAGTGCAAGGCAATCATATTACTCTCCAATTCTTCCATTATTTTGATTGAGGATAACACTCCTGCTATTGTCATAGAACAAGTTTTTTGTTGACGTGCACTCCATCAACTCGCCAAGGCTTCTTCAGCAGCACCTCCCAAACCCACAAACTCAAACATCTAGAAGCACAAGGGCAGCAGGCGCATGGGAACACCACCACCTCCAAGCTCCCCTCCAAGTCACACACACCATCCTGACTTGGAAATATTTCACCGTTCCTTCATCGTCGCTGGGTCAAAATCCTGGAACTCCCTCCCTAACAGCACTGTGGGAGAACCTTCACCACATGGACTGCAGCGGTTCAAGAAGGCGGCTCACCACCACCTTCTCGAGGGCAATTAGGGATGGGCAATAAATGCCGGCCTTGCCAGCGACGCCCACATCCCAGGAATGAATAAAAGAAAAAATTCATCTGGTAATGGCATAAGTTTCGTACCAAATTCATAGTATAGCGCCAACAAGATTCAAGCCAACTCCCCTACACCATTGCCATGTAAATCATCCAGAGTACTGGTGTGAATGCAAAATTATGCCGTGTCAGCTCTGGTGTAAGACGATGAGGCAATTTTTCTTTTTTAACTGTGAAAATTAGATAAAGGGATTGTGCCTCAACCAGTCAGCATTTTTTAAATTCATTTTTAATGTGGAAGCAAGTCATCCTCGGTTCCAAGGGACTGCCTAAGAAGAAGATTGTCTCTTGGAGCTTGTTTGATTGCCTTTGGGGATCAGAATAGACTAGAACTAGGAGTCGTTGTCTCAGGATAAGGGGTCGGCCATTTAAAACTGAGATGAGGAGGAAGTTCTTCACTCAGAGGGTTGTGAATCTTCTAAAATTTCTGCCGCAAAGGGCTGTGGATACTGGGTCATTGGAATTCCCTTTCTTTCCTTCTTTAAGACGCTCCTTAAAACCTACCCCTTTGACCAAGCTTTTGGTCACCTGCCCTAATTTCTCCTTATGTGGCTCGGTGTTGAATTTTTTTGTCTTATAACACTCCTGCGAAGCGCCTTGGGAAAGTTTTACTACATTTCAGGCGCTATATAAATACAAGTCATTGCTGTTGTTGTATATTCAAGGCTGAGATCGATAAGATTTTTGGACTCTAGGGGAATCAAGGGATATGGGGATCGGGAAGGAAAGTGGGGTTGGTGTCGAAGGTCCGCCATGATCCTATTGCATGGCGGAGCAGGCTCAAGGGGCCGTGTGGCCGACTCCTGCTCCTAATTCTGATGTTCTTATCAGAGAAGGATTTCCCAGATTTCTTTTTCCTAAATCGGCCTAAGCTGTTTTTCTCTGTTTTGTGCTTCTCCCAGGAAACGCCCATTAGGTAGAATGTAACTCCAGACGAATACTAAGCTGACGATGCTGTGCTTGAAGTAGCACATTGATGAAGCTCTCCTCAACGGTGCAGCAAAGAAATCTTGTAGCTTTACAAATAAGCCAATTAAAAATACGCTGTGCCGCCAAGTGTGGTGGTGACTTAGCACGCTGGCACACCAAGACCACTGAGTACTGCACATCAAATAGTAGGACACGGCTTGTGCCCATGATTGCCCCCATATGCTGAGTTCCCAATCTAAACCTTGCAGCCGTGGGAAGGCAACCAGTGGAAGCCAGAGACTTTGTATGCGGCCCACGCCAGTCGCGTGCACATCTTAAGGGCTAGTTATAAAACGTGGACCACTTTCCATACCTCGGGAGCCTACTGTCAACAAGGGCAGATATCGACAATGAAGTCCAACACCGCCTTCAGTGTGCCAGTGCAGCCTTCGGTCGCCTGAGGAAGAGTGTTTGAAGACCAGGACCTCAAACCCGGCACTAAGCTCATGGTCTACAGGGCAGCAGTGATACCTGCCCTGCTGTATGCCTCAGAGACATGGACCATGTACAGCAGGCACCTCAAAGCACTGGAGAGGTACCAACTACGCTGCCTCCGCAAGATCCTGCAAATCCATTGGCAGGATAGATGCACCAACGTCAGTGTTCTTGCTCAGGCCAACATCCCCAACATCGAAGCTCTGACCACGCTCAATCAGCTCCGATGGACGGGCCACATTGTCCGCATGCCCGATACGAGACTCCCAAAACAAGCGCTCTACTCGGAGCTCCAGCACGGCAAGAGAGCCCCAGGTGGGCAGAGGAAACGCCTCAAGGACACCCTCAAAGCCTCCTTGAAAAAGTGTAACATCCCCACCGACACCTGGGAATCCCTGGGCCCAAGACCGCACAAAGTGGAGGAGAAGCATCCGGGAAGGTGCCGAACACCTCGAGTCTCTTCGCCGGGAGCAAGCGGAAGCCAAGCGCAGGCAGCGCAAGGAGCGCACGTCAACCCAAGCACCCCACCCACCCGCCCCTTCAACCACCGTCTGCCCCACCTGTGACAGAGACTGTAGGTCCCGCATTGGACTCAGCAGTCACCTGAGAACTCATTTTTAATGTGGAATCAAGTCATCCTCGGTTCCGAGGGACTGCCTAAGAAGAAGAAGAAGAAGATAAAGAACTTTTGGGGCAAGTCCAGGCAATCTGTCTTCCTGGCCATGGATGGCACATGGTCTGAGAAGCAGTGGTTAAAATGGGACCCTGGCGCTCTAGAATGCCATTCTTGTTCTTAACAGTGGGAGTTCCTGGTAATCTTTAGTTATCTCTGGAGTCACTGCTGAACTGCTGCTGCCACATGCCTGCACCGAGTGGGGGCCCCAAGCAATGTTCCTTCTAATTTTCTTTTTCGCGCGCGGTCCCTTTAACTGGCTGCGCGAACTGTTCAAATTTTCGGACATGCGCGGTTTCTTCCACGTAAAATCCGGTGAGTGGCCTGCGCGGGATCACCAGACGGGAACGTTGGCCACAAGTCTCATCCAAGTTTTATGTCTCCTTAATGTAATACGGTAGTCAGCTGTGGCTCAGTGGGCGGCACTCTCGCCTCTGAGTCAGAAGATTGTGGGTTCAAGTCCCCACTCCAGAGACTTGAGCACAAAAATCTAGGCTGACACTCCAGTGGAGCGCTGTACTGTTGGAGGCGCTGCCTTTCGGATGAAACATTAAAACAAAGATCCCATGGCACTATTTCGAAGAAGAGCAGGAGAGTTCTCCCTGGTGTCCTAGGGCCAATATTTATCCCTCAATCAACATCACTAAAACAGATTATCTGGTCATTATCGCATTGCTGTTTGTGGGAGCTTGCTGTGCGCAAATTGGCTGCCGCGTTTCCTACATTACAACAGTGACTACACTTCAAAAAGTACTTCATTGGCTGTAAAGAGCTATGGGATGTCCGGTGGTCGTGAAAGGCGCTATAGAAATGCAAGTCTTTGTTTGTATCAATTTAATTCAGCTCCTTCACACAGTGAGTCTCAGTAACTCCTCCCAAGCCTTTCCATCCACATTCACTAGTTATATAATAATCAAAATTCTAACAAAGAAATTATAACAATGAAAGCTTATTACTGTTGGGAGTGATTATTGTTACCCATTTTACTTTAAAAATAATGCTAACAATGAGGCTTTCCCTTTTTAAAAAAAAGAATTAAAAAAGTCTATTTTTTCCTTCAGTTCTCTATGCTCCTTCTCTCTCCAAAAGGTGATGACTTGTGCTGAAACATAGTTAGCTGCCCACCCAAGTGGACGGCCCCGATTTTAACTCCAGGTGGATTCCCCGCTTAGGCCTGAGATTAATGCTAGTGTGTGCTCTCTGTCCTTGTGTGTTACTTTGACAATGCATCTTCCTTTCACTGGTATATCAGTACCTGAGTATCCTGTCACTTTCACTTTTATTCCATGTATCTTTTGTCTGGGTCTAATTTTCTTAAAATCAGTCTCTGATATCACATTAACTTGTGCTCCAGTGTCCAATTTAAATGGAATATGAATGTCATTCACCTTTAGTGTCAACATCCAGTCTCTTTTTTCTGTTTTGTTTTCAGACACAACATCTATATAGAACTCCTCTATCTCGCTTTCATCTACTGCATGGACCTTGCTTTGTTGCGCTTGGTTCTTACAGCAACGGGCATAATGGTTGTTTCTGTTGCAACTATTGCATGTTTTACCATATGCTGGACACTTTCTTGGTGGATGCTGTGTACCGCATCGACTACATGACTTTCGATTGTCCCTTTCATTTTTGTTCGCTGGCCACGCCTCTTTATTCACATTGGCGCTCTTTTTGTTAAACGGTTTGTATCCGTTCTTTCTCACTGCATCCACGTTGCAGCTACTGTCACTGAACAGCTCCTTTGCCTGCGACTTCACAGTCTCTGTAGCCCTACACAGTGCTATGGCTTTTCCCAGGTCTAGATCTTGCTCTCTTAGCAGTCTTTCCCTTAGACCATTATCTGGAATACCACACACCAGTCTGTCTTTTATCAGCGAGTCTGTCAGTCCCCCAAATTCACATGTTTTGCTTCGGTTTCTCAGTTCAGTCACATACTGATCAATAGTCTCACCCGTTTTCTGTACACATGTGAAAAATCTGTGCCTCTCAAACGCCACGTTACGTTTAGGTATGCAGTAGGCCTCAAACTGTTCCATTATTTTATCTAGCTTCATTTTGTCTCCATCAGCAGCGAATGTGAAGTTATTATACACCTCCAGCGCTTCATCACCCACGACATGTAAGAACACTGATGCTTTCATTTTATCACTTTTCTCCTCAGCTCCGATTGCTGATAAATACAACTCCAAACATTGTTTGAACCTTCTCCAATTTTCAGCCACATTACCTGTCAACTGAAGCTTCGCCGGTGGGTGTAAACCTTCCATTTTTCCACTTCGTTAGCTATTCTCCAATGGTAAGTAACGATGTTCTCTTTTGGCTTGCTAATATGTGGAGAGCTGATTTAACTTCAGATTTTTCCTCTTCATCTCTTTCAACCACTTCTGACACCATGTATCGATTTGTATGTGGGTTCAATGACGACACATTCATGAAAGAGAATGACTTTTTTTCTAAAGTATGTTCAACTCAGTTAACAACATTACAGGAGACATCATGTTAGAGGTCCATCTAAAGCGAAACTAAAACTAAACTCTGCCTCTCTCACATGCCCTCTGCTGGTAAGGCATAAATGATCAAACAGGCAAATATGCTGGTAAGGCATCATAATCAAACAGGCAAATACCATCACTATTTGCTGATATCATTACAAACGGCAGAGGTGACAGAATGGCTGCTGTATTCTCAGATGTAGCAGCCAGCTGATTTCTGCTGAGGAAAGGGGTTTTGGTGAGTCTTTGTGCGAGGACTCACCATAGAACAGAGATTGTCAGTGTTTGAAGCTGTCAAACGCTGACAATTGATCTGTCAAAAATTTTTGACAGATGAAACGCCATACGCTGACATCCTCTGTCACCGGCTTTCCCTTAATTGGCTGGCTAAGCCCACAGGGCAGGCTTAACAAGGTCATTCAAGGGAAAATAGCGTGGGTTGGCCGGACGTCGTTGGGGCCAGGTCCAAAACCCAAAAACCAGCAGTCCCGCCCCCAACGCGCCCCCATTGATAAAATCCAGCCCTAAGTAGCACACATATCAACTAAGTCAAGAGGATAAAAGTGATATCGTATAAAAATACATCCAAATCAAGGAATATATTTGGAAATTTTTCAGCGCTGTGTTTTCTAACAATAATTACCCGATAATTTATTCTTTGAATATCCATATAAGCTTTCTAAATAGGAACAGGACAGCAAACCACCACCGAGGGTGTTAGAAGACTCTTTGCCCCTGTGGTGCTGAGGAAAGAAAAACTTGCATTTATTACAGCACCTTTCATGACCTCATGATGTCCCAAAGCGCTTTACAGCCAAGGAAGTACTTTTTGAAGTGTAGTCACTGTTGTATTGTAAGAAACGTGGCAGCCAATTTACGCACAGCAAGCTCCCACAAACAGCAATGTGATAATGACCAGATAACCTGTTTTTAGTAATGTTGATTGATGGATAAATATTGGCCCCAAGACACCGGGGAGAACTCCCCCTGCTCATCGTTGTTGAAACAGTGCAGTGGGATCTTTTACGTCCACCTGAGAGAACAGACGAGGCCTTGGTTTAATGTCTCATCTGAAAGATGGCACCTCCTACAGTGCAGTTTAAAAACATTTTTTTGATCGGTCATGGGAGACGACAGGCTATCTTCATTGGCCAACCTGTCTATCGAGAATGATGTGGCTCAAAATATCTTGGTGAATAAAGTTTTTTATTTGTTATTGTTATTTATTAGTTTAGTGTTTAATTTAATATTTTGTGTATTTGTCACTTAGCTATAATGTTATTTTCATGACTTATATCATTTATTATTTAAATTATAAAAAAACTTTTGAGAATCCAGCTTTATTACAAGGGGATTTAAGTATAAGAGTAAAGATGTCTTACTGCAATTATATAGGGCCCTGGTGAGACCACACCTGGAGTATTGTGTACAGTTTTGGTCTCCTTACCTAAGGAAGGATATACTTGCCATAGAGGGAGTGCAACGAAGGTTCACCAGACTGGTTCCTGGGATGGGGGAATTGTCCTATGAGGAGAGATTGAGTAGACTAGGCCTATATTCTCTAGAGTTTAGAAGAATGAGAGGTGATCTCATTGAAACATACAACATTTTTACAGGGCTTGACAGGGCAGATGCAGGGAGGATGTTTCCCCTGGCTGGGGAGCCGAGAACCAGGGGTCACAGTCTCAATAAGGGGTCAGCCATTTAGGACTGAGATGAGGAGAAATTTCTTCACTCAGAGGGTGGTGAATCTTTGGAATTCTCTACCCTAGAGGGCTGTGGAGGCTCAGTCATTGAGTATATTCAAGACAGAGATCGATGGGTTTTTGACTATTATGGGAATCAAGGGATATGGAGATAGTGCAGGAAAGTGGAGACGAGGTAGAAGATCAGCCATGATCTTACTGAATGGCGGAGCAGGCTCGAAGGGCCAAATGGCCGACTCCTGCTCCTATTTCTTATGTTCTTATTTCTGAAACGTTCACTAATACTATTACACACTTCAACTCAAAGAAAGGGCGCCAGAACACAAGTTTGCCCGGGGGTGAGGGGACCAGTTTCCCTAAGGCCGGTCCCACTTCCTGCTCTATAGGGTGACCCAGCCGTTGGGAGAGCTGACCAATAGGGAAATCCAAGAGCTTGCTACAGTTTTTTTTAATTACTTGACCATATGCAGCCTGCAAATGGCAAAAAAAAAAAACGTTTTTTGTTGTGACTGCACAGCGCGAGAGACAGCTGCTTATCGATGCTTCGTACAGTGAGATGCTGTAAATCTACAAGTGCATCTTAAGCTGTCCTCTAATTATAGAATTTCGAAGAACAGAACGCGGAAACAGCTGTGCAGCAACAAAAGTGCATCTGATATCAAGGCTTGGAATGCGGTTCAATCAAATGTAAATTAAATTGAACTAAAACCCTTTTGAGTAGCAATACTGCGATCTAACAAACAGCAGCTCCTTGCAATAAGTCAATTCAGAGCTGAATAAAAAGGCGCACTGTAATCTCATCAGACTTTCAAACAAGGAGGTCACTGCATAGCCTCCGGTCGCTCTCCAGCGGAACTGTTTTTTTTTTAAAAATCCCACTCTGCTCAGTCATATGCGGCACCGTGTCTACTTCTCGTGTGTCCTGGCCTGCGGGGTTTACTGCACCTTGCTGAGATATTAGGACGGAAAAATGGGCATTACCTGCAGTGAGGTGAGATTGGTGGGATTGATGTGGGCTTTTCTTTCCGTGTGACCATCCCGCGCTGTAAGTCAAGCCATTCAAAGTAAAATACGGTTTCTCCTTTAATCAATAACTTTTGTGCGTATGTGGGAGGAATTAAATTATGGGGTTTTTTTTGGTCCTGTGATTATCTGAGTATTGTGTGACTTGTCTTTCCTTCCGATACACCAAGTAATTTCATGCTGGTCTTTACTTTCTAACCCCTTTCATTTCAGACTGTGTCTCTCCAGGCACTGTCTTTGGCTCAAAGTGTCCTGGGAGAATGGTCCTCAAACATGCCATTGCCTACTACTTGACCTGGTACTGCTGCTCCCAATCGAGCACCATCCCACGGGCCTGGAGTTTCCGCCGTATTTGCGCCCAGGTACACCCATAGCCTGGGCGCAACCAAATTACGTGGCTTAAAACATTGTGGAAATTTGGGGCGGAAGTGAGCTACGCGGGTAACTACACTAGGCCCGAGTCTCCTCGATCCTTCAATCTGCTGTTGTTGGTGTGGTCAAGTTACTGACCTCTCGCTCTTTGCTTGCTGTCTTCTCTTATCTTCTCTCTCTCTCTCTCTGCACCGTGTTCTCCTTCCCTCTCCTGATCCGTCAATCAAACAACAACAACAACAACTTGTATTTATATAGCGCCTTTAACGTAGTAAAACGTCCCAAGCAGTCTTTTAAGACAAAAAATTTGACCCCGAGCTGTCTTGTTTTGCACACTTTGTACAAAAATAATAAATTGCAGGACAACGGGGTATTACAGTTTAAACTCTTTTAATGAAGCATCAGGTCTGTAAGCTTTCTCAATCAATACAGCACCGTGTGTACAAGATGGAGTCAGGATCCCCTGGGTCTTCTAAACAATAGCAGTCCTTACAGGTGCCTGCAGACCAATGACAACTCAGCATGTGATCACGTGAATATAATAGGTATTCCTTACAGATGCCTGCGGGCCAATGATAATTCAGTATGCAAATGTTACATCCCCTTTCTTTTAAAAGAAAAATGTTATGCATTACTTTTAAACCTTTCTTCTACCTAATGTTCTTGGTAGCATAAACATATAAGTAAACTCAGCATTTAACTAGCGCTGAAAACATCTCAACATTTCAATAATGCAGCACGGTGGCATAATGGGCCGCACGGTGGCATAGTGGTTAGCACTGTTGCCTCACAGCGCCAGGGACCCGGGTTCAAATCCGGCCTCGGGTGACTGTCTGTGTGAAGTTTGCACATTCTCCCCGTGTTTGCGTGGGTTTCCTCCGGGTGCTCCGGTTTCCTCCCACAGTCCAAACATGTGCGGGTTAGGTTGATTGGCCATGATAAAAAAAAAAATTGGCCCTTAGTGTTAGGGGGGGATTAAATACGTGGGGTTATGGGGTTACGGGGATAGGGCTTGGGTGGGATGGCTGTTGGTGTAGGGAGCGGGTGCTAGGGTTTGGATGATCAGCCATGATCTCGTTGAATGGTGGAGCAGGCTCGAAGAGCCGAATGGCCTACTCCTGCTCCTAGTTTCTATGTTTCTATAACGATGTACAGTTTTTTTTAGGGCAGGCATCCGCCTACACCCTTTGACAGTTCACAAGTCAAGGATAACTCTAGGCTTGACCTCTCATCCTGACCTTGTGTGGTATGGAACTGATCCTCTCATCGGAATGACGGTGTTGTTCCTTGGTGTTCAGGAGGTGCCTGCGATAGCGGCGGTACACCTGTCCTTCTGGGGTGCGGATGTGATACGATCGCTCAGTGTCAGCTGGCTGGATGACGACTGCTGGCTTCCAGTAGTCATGCTCCTGGATTCTGACGGATTCTCCATTGTGCAGCGGCGGCAGTAGTCTAGCTGACCTGTCATAGTATCTCTTTTGGTGTTGCTGTCTCTGTACACGTTTTGCATGCACTTGCTTGCAGCTGACGACCTGCCAGGACCTGTCTGGCATACGGTGAGGTATCATGGGCTCTTTGACATTTGATGGGTGGTGTTCTAGACAAATGGAACATTTTCTGACAATGTCCTCAATATGTTTGCACATTCCGGGCCAAAACATAATGTCACGTGCTCTTTGTTTGCATTTTTCCATGCCCATATGTCCAGCATGAATTTTTGTCAACATCTCTTCTCTGAGACTGGTAGGAATGATGATTTTCTCCCCTTTGAAGACGATTCCGTTGATTTGTGACAGTTCGTCTCTGTGATTCCAGAATTCAGATATGCTCTGAGGGCATTTCCTCCTTTCCTCAGGCCATCCTTCATGTATGACTTTGCTCAGCATTGTGAGTTGTGCATCTTTCTCTGTTCCTGCTTGGATCTCCTTCAGTTTTGAGTCACTCACAGGTAAGCTGTTGTACACCATGTGCACCTGCACATCCATGCCTTCACTGAGGCTGCTGTCCTGGTAGCTAAGAGACTTTCTGGAGAGCGTGTCTGCGACAGGGATGTCTTTGCCTGGACGGTGAATGATTGTGAAGTCGTACTTCTGTAGCTGAAGGATCATTCTCTGTAGCCTTGGTGGAGCTGCGGCTAGTGGTTTCCTCATGATTGACTCGAGGGTCTTGTGGTCGGATTCCACAATGACTTGTCGGCCATAGACGTACTGGTGGAAACGCTTACATCCAAACAGAATTGCATATAGCTCTTTCTCGATTTGAGCATAGTTGATTTCACTGTCTGTGAGAGATCTGGAAGCGTAGCCGATGGGCTTTCCTTCTTGCAGTAATACTGCGCCTAGTCCGTACTTTGACGCATCCACTTGTAGTCTGAGCTCTTTGTTGGGGTCGAAGTAGGCAAGAATTGGCCCTGGTTCTCTGGTGATTAGGTCTTTCATTTTCTGAAATGCTGTGTCATGTTGTTTGTCCCACAGGAACTCATTGGATTGTTTGAGCAACTGACGCATAGGTGCGTTGATTTTGGAGAGGCTCGGGGCAAACTTGGCTAAGTAGTTAACCATGCCTAGTACGGTCTCTAACTCTGCGTGGTTCTTCGGCGGTTCCATCTTCTTGATGGCGGAGATTTTCTCTGGATCCGGCTTAATGCCATCAGTTGAGAGGCGATGCCCGAAATAACTGATCTCGGTGGATCCGATTATGCTTTTCTCGGGGTTGAGCCGGATACCTTTCTCCCGTGATCTTTGTAGCATCGCACGGAGGTTCCTGTCATGTTCCTCTCTATTCCTGCCATAGGTGAGGATGTTGTCTACGATTGCGACCACTCCGTCGAGGCCTTCGTAGGTTTCGTCGATCTTCCGCTGGAATTCATCCTGAGCTGAGATAAGACCAAATGGTAAACGCAGAAATCGGTAGCATCCAAATGGTGTGTTGAACGTTGTTAGCTTAGATGACTCTTCCGTGAGCTTGATAGTCCAGTGTCCTGATCGTGCGTCCATTACACTGAAGTAACGTGCTCCCACTAGCTTGGGTGTGATGTCATCTAGCGTTGGTAGAGGGTAGTGAGGGCGCTTGATAGCCTTTTTCAAATCTCTGGGGTCGAGACAGACTCTGAGCTTGCCTGTACGTGGTTTCTCAACCACTACTAACGCGTTGACCCACTCTGTCAGTTCTGTTTCCCGGATGATGATTTCTGTATTCTCCATGCCCTGCAGCTCCTCTTTCAGGCAACTACGTAGAGCAAGGGGTATCCTTCTCGGTGGGCAAACCACAGGGGTTGCTGCTGGGTCAAGGTGAATAGTGCATTCACCTGGGAATAGTCCGATTCCTTTGAAAACGTCAGCAAACTCCTCCATGACTGTCTGCTTCTCAACTGGTGCTGTCAATGATAGCACTAGCTTGATGAGGTCCATGTCTAAACATGCCTTTAGACCTAGCACTGGAGGTGCTTGAGTGTCAATAATGTAAATGTAAACATCATGTCGCTTTCTTTGTACTTGCATTTCATCACACATGTGTCTTTTACATTGAGCTGCTCACCCCCATAGCCGGTCAGTCTGCATGAGGTGGGCTGTAGCTCACACTCATCCTTCAAGCTGTGATACTCACTCAGAGGAATTACGTTAACCTGAGATCCAGTGTCTTGTTTAAGCTTAAGCTTTTTGCCCTGTTTTCCTATCTCAATATCGGCATAGGCTTGCTCAGTCCCTGAAATCTGTTTTTTCTGTGACACAGAATCAATAAACAGTTCCTCTGCATTTGGCTCTCTATCTGGCATTTGGCTGTCACTCACTGTGTGTACTGTTTTTACGAAAACTGTCCTGCAAACTTTAGCAAAATGGTTCTGTTTACCACATTTAGTACATTGCCTTCCTTTGGCAAGGCAGTACTCCTTTTCTCCATGCCAGTTGTTTCCACAATATCCACAGTTTTTGAAGCGTTTTATGTCTGTGTCGCCCATTTTTAGAACTCTCTCTGTTCTTTCTGTTCTGAAACACGCTCTCTGGGTGGTGTTCTTTGGTGTGTGTCTATTAACTGCGTGCACTGTCTGTTCACTCGAGCTGTTCGTGGTGCCGGTTATGGTTTTCAACTGTGCTTGGGCTATCTTGTGTGATCTAGCAATGTCCATAGCTTTGTCCAGCGTTCGCCCAGACCCAACATTCAAAAGTTTCTCTCTCACTTTAGCTGAATGTATTCCAAACACGATGCGGTCTCTGACCATCTCATCTTTATCTGCATATACATAGTCTTTTACCAGTAGTTTTAACTCAGTCACGAACTGTTCAAATGACTCACTAGCTCCTTGTACTTTCTCCTGAAACTTGTACCTAGCGAATATCGTATTTGTCTTGGGCATTACATATGCTTCAAAACGGTCAAAATTACTTTTCAGTACCTTTGCTTCATCCGCGGTGAGAGACCATGTGTTAAAAATGTCTCTCCCTTTTTCTTCGATCCACAGGAGTAGGTAGCTGCATTTTTCTTCCTCTCCTTTTCTTTTCAACGGACCCGAGAACATTAATTCCATGTGTTGCTTGAATTTGCACCATTCTCTATGTAAGTTCAAGGATTCCCAATTCATTCGAGGTAAGGGAGCTCCAACGATGTCCATTTCAAATCCCTGTTCTGACACCATGTCTTGTTTTGCACACTTTGTACAAAACTAATAAATTGCAGGACAACGGAGTATTACAGTTTAAACTCTTTTAATGAAGCATCAGGTCTGTAAGCTTTCTCAATCAATACAGCACCGTGTGTACAAGATGGAGTCAGGACCTCCTGGGTCTTCTAAACAATAGCAGTCCTTACAGATGCCTGTAGGCCAATGACAACTCAGCATGTGATCACGTGAATATAATAGGTATTCCTTACAGATGCCTGCGGGCCAATGATAATTCAGTATGCAAATGTTACAGAACCACATAAGGATAAATTAGGGCAGGTGACCAAAAGCTTGGCCAAAGAGGTGGGTTTTAAGGAGCATCTTAGAGGAGCACCCAAAAGAATCTCCGCCCGCAAAACTGGCCACACCCCTCTGTCTCTCAATCGCAAGTATCCTCCGATTGCGCTTGTTCGGGGGAGGGTGGTCTTTCAACATTGCGACCAGATTCTCAGGCGCAGCAGCAAGCAAAGTTATTTTTCTGGTCCTTCAATTGCAATTTTTTGAGCGTTTAAAAAAAAAATTATCCTCACTGAGACCGGCTCTGTATTTCCTGTTTCCCATTTCTAATGCCTAAGTGTGAGTCACGTTTAAAAATTGGAAAGCTTCCCGATTGCAAATTCTTAAACACGCTGTGCCTGATGGGCATGAACGATAGTTAAATGAGCAGAAACTTAAATTTTAATACTCAAGAGATATACTTGTGTGGGTTCAACGTTTCCTCGGGTCCCGATGGTTTAAGTCGATTGCCGCTGATTTGCACCCACTTTAAGTTTGGGTACATTCTAACAAGTTTGGCAGGATGCTTGGGCACACCTTGACATCTTCAAAATGGGTGCAATATTGGGCACGCTTTCGGGTCTAACTTCCGGGTTGTGCCCAAGTTGGAAACTCTGGGCCAAGACCCCATTGCAAAAAGGGACAGAATCTAGATTTGTAGTTTTTGCATTTGAATTGCCCGTTAAAAACAAGCAAAGAATGAGTTCCACAAAATGCAGGTTGACTGTGGGAGTACTGTGGCCCGTATTTTTCGATGCCTACGGGTGGGTACGCGCTGTGTAAACACCCGTAGGGACATCGGAAATGCCGGTTTCAGGCGCGCCAAGCGCATGCACTGAAAACCGGCATTTCCAATCTGTCAAGAATCCTCTTGACAGATCGGATGCCTGCCCTGGAGAAGGGCCTCTGCGGGGGGGGGAGAGTTCCGCTTTCTGGAGAACCTCCGCCCGCTGAAAACCCTTAGAAATCTTAAGCCTGGTAAAAGAGTTGAAAAAAAATTCACTCTTTTATCATTTAAAAATACCTTTAAAAAGGTAAGTTTATTTTCAGCCCCATAAAAAAGTTTAATTATATTTTTCAAAAAATTTAATTTTTGTTTAAAGTATTAAATTTATTTTAAATTTCAACTCATTTTAAAAATGTGATTTTTTAAACTGTATTTAATGTTTTACAGTGTTTTTGGAGTGATCTCCATCCATATATTTGACGGGTCTATGTGTCAAGTGTAAGAAGGGAAATTCCCTTCTCCTATTGGCTCCCCATGGCCCACGTGACCCCAGGGACACTTGCGAACCGCCTGCGCCCTCTGGGATACGTGGGCCGTGCGCATTTCGAGTTTGTAGAGGGCCCAGGAACGGAAGTGTCTGGACCTCGGGAGCCCTCGGGTAAGGGCGTAGATTTTTTCCAAATCGGAAGCCTCCGCACGCGGGAAGCCTCCGATCAGAAAATACGGGCTGATGTGTCTGTCATTGTTTGCACTGCCTGAACTCCATGGGTGCAGAATTAAAAATGTAGTTTTTCTTTGTCTCTGTAAATAAACTCCTGAGATTTCTTTTAGTTCAAGTTCAGCTCAATGGTGAGTAAATGTGCACAATTTAAGTAAAACAGCCTGGAAACCCATTCCAAGGCAAAATGACACAGAATATATACTCAGGTTAATTTTAACTTATTGCTCAATCATTTTATGAAGCTGTTTTTAACCTGTAGGATTACAACATTCTCCAATCAACAAAACATTCTTAATCATCACAATACTGATTGGGATAAACGGAAATTTGATTATAAAGTAGCAAAATTAACATAAGTGTTTGAAGTATAAAGGGTACTTGCCTGAAAGGCACCACATAGAAAAGGTGACTCTTTCTAGCCCCAAAAAATACATTCATATGGCAACGGATTCAAATTTCTGCAGAAAGTATCCTCACGATACAAAATGTTCTCCTTCCACCTCCTAGCCTTCTGTTGCCCTCTCTCTATCTCCTGGTCTTATCCTGACCTCTGTCCTCCCTTACCATTTCACTTTGTGCTCCGGCTTTTCCCCTGATCTCTCAGTCTCACCTTGCCCTCTCACTCTTTGCCAGGTCTCCCTCACCCTCTCACTCCCTCTTCCTGAACTTCCCAGCCAACTACTCCTGGTCTCGTCATCTCCATTTGTCTTGATGTGTAGCAACAGGAGCACTTGGCACAGTCAGCGCATGCATTAAAATCAAATTTCCCACTCTCAGTGGAGTCACGGTGGGTTATGGGTTGAATCCACAGAGAGTAGGGTACTGTATATGATTATAATGGGCTTGCTGACTGTTTTAAACGCAGCTGCTCTGTTACACCAAGACATCAGAAGATAGGAAATTGGATCCAAATAGTGAGAGGGCATGAGAAGTCCATAAACAGAGAAATTGGACAGAGAAGATTGGGAGCATAAAAAGAGGGTAATGGAAGGCCAACAACAGAGAGTGATAGAATTCCAAAGATATAGAAACATAGAAACATAGAAGATAGGAGCAGGAGTAGGCCATTCGGCTCCTCGAGCCTGCTCCGCCATTCAATGAGATCATGGCTGATCATTCAAATTCAGTACCCTGTCCCTGTCTTCTCCCCACATCCCTTGATCCCTTTAGCCTTAAGAAATATATCTAACTCCTTCTTGAATATATTTAATGAATTGGCCTCCACTGCCTTCTGTGGTAGAGAATTCCACAGGTTCACCGCTCTCTGGGTGAAGAAATTCCTCCTCATCTCTGTCCTAAATGGCTTACCCCTTATCCTTAGACTGTGACCCCTGGTTCTGGACTCCCCGGCCATCGGAAACATACTTCCTGCATCTAGTCTGTCTAGTCCTGTTAGAATTTTATAAGTTTCAATGAGATCCCCTCTCATTCTTCTAAACTCCAGCGAGTATAAGCCCAATCGACCCAATCTCTCCTCATACGTCATTCCTGCCATCCCAGGTATCAGTCTGGTGAATCTTCGCTGAGCTCCCTCCATGGCAAGAACATCTTTCCTCAGATAAGGCGACCAAAACTGCACACAATACTCAAGATGTGGTCTCACCAAGGCCCTGTACAACTGCAGTAAGACATCCTTGCTCCTGTACTCGAACCCTCTCGCTACGAAGGCCAACATACCATTTGCCTTCTTAACCGCCTGCTGCACCTGCATGCTTACCTTCAGCGACTGGTGCAAGACCAGTGGCTTCATAAATCAAATAATTAATCCTCCTGGCTCACAAGCAGTGCTGTACAGGCACTTGCCTTCTCCCCCAAAGCTGTCCTCATCTTCCTTCAGCTGTCGGGTTTCCCGAAGCCTGCAGAGTGGGTTGGCTGCCCGCGCCACCCCCCCCACCACCCCCCCGACCTTCTTCTGCCTCCTGAGTTAGCCGTGGCTCAGTGGGCCGCACCCTCACCTCTGAGTCATGAAGTTTGTGGATTCAAGTCTCACTCCAGAGACTTGAGCACATAAAGCTAGGCTGACACTCCCAGTGCAGTGCTGAGGGAGTGCTACACTGTCGGAGGTGCCGTCTTTCGGATGAGACGTTAAACCGAGGCCCCGTCTGCTCTCTCAGGTGGGTGTAAAAGATCACGCGGCACTATTTAGAAGAAGAGCAGGGGAGTTATCCCCGGTGTCCTGGGCAATATTTACCCTGCAATCAACATCACTAAAACAGATTGGCCCTGAAATTAGGATCGGGAGCTTGCCGCGCGTGCAAGCCCCCGATCTGCACTCACCCGGCGCGCCGACATCTGAAGCCCGGGCCTGCTTGCATTTCCTGTCACAGGCCCGGTTCAGATGTCGGTGCGATGTGCTTACCTGATCCAGCGGCGTAGTTAGTGCAATGTGCCAGCTGCGATCAGGTGAGCACTGTGCAGCCAATCAGGGGAGGGGAAACTCATTCATGAGTTTGACAGTAAGAGCTGTCAAACTCATGAAAACTTCTGGCCCCAAAACACTACTTAAACCTGAAAGAAAATTTAAAAAAACATTGCACTACTTAAATGAACAATAAAGAACTCTGAAAAACTATTTTAAACAATAATTTTAAAATTTGAAAAAAAAAAAATTTTTTAAATCGGGTCTGAAACTAAACTTACCTTACTGTAAATTCTTTAAAAATAACAAACCTGTGGGAAAAAAAATTCTCAATTGTACTAAAAGCCCACTTACCTGAAAAACTAAGTACTTACGTGTGGTTTTTCAATGCGTAAAGACCGGAGGCCTTTACACACGCGTAACTCTGAAAAAAAAAGGAATTTCACTGCGCACGCGCTGCCTGTGCAGTCGCGCGCGTTCCGCCTCTTAACCCCTTGGGTCAGAGGACAGGAAATGCCGGTTTTCAGCGCAAGCGCTGTGCATGCTGAAAACCGGCAATTCCTCCGGGCACACGCGTGAGTACCCCGTCCGTACTCATGCGTTGTGCCCGGAATTACTGGGCCATTATCTGGTCATTATCACAGATTGTGGGAGCTTGCTGTGTGCAAATTGGTGGCCGCGTTTCCTACATTACAACAGTGACTGCACTTCAAAAAAGTACTTCACTATCTGTAATATGCTTTGGGACATCCTGAGGTCATGAAAGGCGCTATAGAAATGCAAGACTTTCTTTTTGAAACCCGGATCTGTGTGGGTTGGAGGCTGGTTGGGGTCTGGTTTCAGATCTTTAAAATTTTAACATCTGACCCGACCTCAACCCACCCGTTTTTGGGTGTTAAAATTCAGCCCATTGTTAATGTAAAGCAGCGGAACTATGACTTTCTGATTCTGATCCGACTTCTTCTCTGAGCATATTGTAAACTCGTACAAGATAATGAATTGAAAGCCAGATGGTGACCTTCAATTTTGATTTGTAGAAAAGTAACATAAGAACATAAGAATTAGGAGCAGGAGTAGGCCATTTGGCCCCTCGAGCCATTCAATAAGATCATGGCTGATCCGATCTTGGCCTCAACTCCACTTTCCCGCCCGCTCCCCATAACCCTCGACTCCCCTGGAGCACAAATATATGTCTATCTCCGCCTTGAATATATTCAATGACTCCGCCTCCACAGCGCTCTGGGGTAGAGAATTCCAAAGATTCACGACCCTCTGAGGGAAGAAATTCCTCCTCATCTCCGTCTTAAATGGGCGACCCCTTATTCTGAGACTATGTCCCCTCGTTCTAAATTCCCCCATGAGGCGAAACACCCTCTCTGCATCTACCCTGTCGAGCCCCCTTAGAATCTTATATGTTTCAATAAGATCACCTCTCATTCTTCTAAACTCCAATGAGTATAGGCCCAACCTGCTCAACCTTTCCTCATAAGATAACCCTTCCATCTCAGGAATCAACCTAGTGAACCTTCTCTGAACTGCCTCCAATGCTAGTATATCCCTCCTTAAATAAGGGGACCAAAACTGTACGCAGTACTCCAGGTGTGGTCTCACCAGCGCCCTGTACAGTTGTAGCAAGACTTCCATCCAATTAACAGGAAGCGGGCCTGATGACGTCATTTGATGATGCATCATCTGCAGGTTTTCTTAAAGGGACCACCCACAATTTCTTTTGACTTGATTTTTCAGTGTTTGACAGCATTGAGGCGCTGCAAACACTGACAATCACTGTTCACAGGTGAGCTCTTGCACCCAGGCTCTCCAATGACTCCCTCCATAGGCTAGAATAAATGGCAGCTGCAGGTGAGGTTACAGATGCGATCTGTCACTGGTGAGAGAGGTTCTCCCAATGAGGTGGGACTACACATACAATTCAAAACTTGTTACCTACAGAAAAGTCTAAATGCATTAAGAATGAAACTCCCAACATTTTCTTATCTCTAAAACTCACCAGTGCACCATTGGATCCTTCACACCATTTCTGCAGCTGTCATCAATGCAGAAACATTACAGCAGACTCACAGCATGCCACACTTACCTGGCGTGGTGTCCGGACATCGGGAAGCCTGCAGTAGAAGTGTCAAAATTGGAAAAAGCCTGTTAACTGCCTGTTAACAACCTGTTAACAAGCAGTTAAGTGGCTATAATCCTCTTTCCGCGCTAGGTGTCGAGTCCATGTATAAATCGGGGACCCGACACTTGGGAAGATTGATTGGAGGCGGGTTGACAGCGGGTTTCCGACCTGCTGTCAATCTTTGCGATTTTGCCGGATGTCCCGCCTCCAAACCCGCCCCCTGAGCGCCGGCAAAACACCGGCCTGAATGTCCTCCTCACAACTTGCTTTCCCACCTACCTTTGTATCAGCCGCAAATTTGGCTACATTTCACTCCCTTCCTTCATCCGAGTTATTAATAGAGATTGAAAATAGTTGATGCCCCAGCACTGATCCCTGCGACACCCCACTAGTTACAGTTTGCCAAACTGAACATGACCCATTTATCTTGACTCTCTGTTTTCTGTTACTTAGCCAATCCTCTATCCATGCTAATATATAGGCATTTTATTCCATCACTTTTCCATTACTTTAATTTCACTGAAGAAAAGTGGTCATAACAGGTTGCTAGGTAACAAATTATTTGGTCTTAACTCCTAGCCAATAGGTGGCAAAGTCCTCCCAGGACTGCCTGTCACTCAAATTTGCTTCCACTGTTCAGGTGTTTATCATCAGTTGAGATGAATCATGGTTATTCATCCAATTCATTTGAACAAACCCGATGTGCATTATCTGATTTTTTCTTAGTATGGAACTCCCTTGTTTATGTTGCTGCAAATGTATCTTGTTTTTTTCTGCCAAGTCCAGGAGGATGGGCAGAGACAGCCTTTCACTTGGCCAGACAACCTGGTCCCCTGGCTAGACAGCCTGGTCCCCTGGCTAGACAACCTGCTCCCGGCCAAACAACCTGGTCTCAGGCCAGATATCCTGGTCCCCCTGGCCAGACGGGCCTGCTCCCAGGCCAGACATCCTGGTCCCCCTGGCCAGACGGCCTGCTCCCAGGCCAGACAGCCTGGTCTCGGCCAGACAACATGCTGGCAGGCCTCCAGCAATACACAAAATGGAATAAAATTCAGACAGGTTCTTCACTGACAGACAATCAGCTCCACCAGGTTGTCACCTGTGCAGTGCAGCTGAGAATTTGCCTTGTGATTTCCTTATTATATCTGACAAGTCTTGTAAAATAACGAGATCAAGTGCACACGCCATAAAGAGGCCATTCCCTCCCTAAGACTCTCCACCTCCCACTCCTGCTTTAAGACCCACCTCTTTGACCAAGCTTTTAGTCGCCCCTCCTATTATCTCCATCTTTGGTTTGGTGCCCATCTTTATCAGCTGCTGCTTCTGTGATGAGCCTTGGGACATGTTTGTACATTAAAGGCGTTCTATGAATACTAGATGTTCTTTTCTTCCTCTCATTTGTTTGAATTGTGCCTCATGCTACCTCATGTGAGACAAGCTTCCCTGGTAAGGTAGAGGTCTGTAGCCCACACTGAGATTGTTTTGCCCATTGTGGCTCAGGAAAGATGATGTACAGGGAAGAAAGATAGAAAGAGCAGAGAACAGCAACTTGCATTTATCCAGCGCCTTTAACATAGTAAAACGTCTCAAGGTGCTTCACAGGAGCGATTATCAAACAAAACTTGACACCGAGCCACATAAAAAGGTATTAGGGCAGGTGACCAAAAGCTTGGTTAAAGAGGCAGGTTATAAAAAAGAAAGTCTTGTATTTCTATAGCGCCTTTCACGACCACCGGACGTCTCAAAGCGCTTTACAGCCAATGAAGTACTTTTGAAGTGTAGTCACTGTTGTAATATGGGAAACGCGGCAGCCAACTTGCGCACAGCAAGCTCCCACAAACAGCTTAATGACCAGATAATCTGTTTTTCGTGATGTTGATTGAGGAATAAATATTGGCTCCAGGACTAACTCCCCTGCTCTTCTTCGAAATAGTGCCGCGGGATCTTTTATGCCCGCCTGAGAGAAGAGACGAGGCCTCGGTTTAACGTCTCATCTGAAAGACGGCACCTCCGGCAGTGCAGCACCCCCTCAGTACTGCACTGGGAGTGTCAGCCTAGGTTTTTGTGCTCGAGTCTCATGGAGTGGGGACTTGAACCCACAACCTTCTGACTCCAAGGCGAGAGTGCTGGCCACTGAGCCACGGCTGACACTTTAAGGAGGGCCTTAAAGGAGGAGAGCGAGGTGGAGAGGCGGAGAGGTTTAGGGAGAGAATTCCAGAGCTTAGGACCCAGGCAGCTGAAGGCACGGCCGCCAATGGTGGGGTGAAGGAAATCGGAGATGCTCAAGAGGCCAAAACTGGAGGAGCGCAGAGACCTCGGAGGGTTGCAGGCAATGTTCCCTCTAATCTTTTTTGGGCTTGCGTGGCCAATTGAAAATTCCGCGCGTGTGTGTTTTTTCCCCGTTTAAAAGCCGGCGAGCCGGCTGCGCGGGAGCTCCAGAGCGCCGAGCGGCCGCGCAGCTTAAAGGGATCATTGGTTGTCAGGGCTGGAGGAGGTTAAAGAGATAGACGGAGGGATTTGAAAACAAGATTGCCAATTTTAAATTAGAGACATTGCTGGACCGGGAGCCAGAATAAAAGCAAAAAATTTCAAAGATTAGCATGGATGCTTCCCTGTAAACAGTAGTTCAAAGCACGTTACAGTACTGGCAGTTCTATCCATCATATTTTTGCATGACTTTGTGCAAGAAAATTGGCTGTAATGTGAATTGACAGTAAATGAAAAAAGTAAATGTGAGCGACCCATTCCTATCCTGCACAGAACAATGTAACAGGACTGGGTTTCAAGGCTCAGAAGAATTGATTTCTCACAGTGTGAATGCGAATTACGGTAACTTAGTTACCAGGACAGACGCCTTTCAAGCTGGTTTGTTATCATATTAGGAGTTGTTGACACATGGCAACGTAATCTCAGATATTGCAACAGACCTTTTTTTTTAATGTCTAAATTTTAAAACAAATAAACCAGCTGTAAAATTATACTAACCGATTCACCCGTGTTGATCTTAAAGAATTACATGCCCCTCCTACTGCCCCTTATCCCAAGTAAGATCAGCTAGCTCAGAGGGAACTGGGGATAGAATCTAAAAGAACATGCGCTTGAATTGCCAGCATAGATCGAAGCTTCAATTGTTTACAAAATGCTTCTGCTAAAGTAGTGGAGACGAATGCATTAAGTGTTTGTACACTAATATCCCACAATGTCAGGACCTTAGTGATTTCTTCCCATCCCCCTATAATTTTCTGTTTACCATTTTCTTTGTCACAGCAACAAATGGCGGGTCAGCCACAATCAAAACATGCGGTCTGACGAGAAGTGATATTGCACTGCGAGGCTTGACGAGCAGCAGCACCCCACATTCACCTTGCTCACAGGTAACAGTGGAATATCAAACTTTCTGTCGTCACAGAGTATTCATTCCACTATCTGCCCCAGTGAACGGCTTCGCTGTATTGTAAACCAAACACTTCCTCCAAGTGCGGACCACGGCGTGTCCCACACTTGAAGGGGAATCCACGCCACTCACTCGAGCATGCAATACTGGTCGGTTAATCAGTCTGCTCGTTGCATTTGCAACTCATCGCTGAATGTCCCTTATAATTGAAAAGAAAGACTTGCATTTATACAGCGCCTTTCACAATCTCAGGCTATCCCAAAGCGCTTCGCAGCCAATGAAGTACTTTTTGAAATAACAACAGAAAACGCTGGGAAAACTCAGCAGGCCAGGGCAACATCCGTGGAGAGAGAAACAGAGTTAACGTTTCAGGTCGAAGACCTTTCATCAGAACTGAGAAAAAAGCAGGAAATGAAACGGATGAAAAAGCAAGTTTGGGGGCTGGGAAATGGGGGCGGGGATGAAAGAACAAAAGGGAAGGTTTGTTGGGGGGGGTGAAGAGACGTTAAGAGATATTCAAGGCGAGACGAGATGGGAAGAGGACAGGTTAAGAAACAAAGAATGGCTCTAGATGAAGTGTGAAATGCGCTGGCAGAATGTGAGACAGCTGCCATGTGGGAGAGAAAAAAAGGGAAAGTCACAAACTAAAAGTGTGGATAAAAAATATATAAAAATATGATAGGGGCCGAGGTTATGATCTGAAATTGTTGAACTCTATGTTGAGTCCGGAAGGCTGTAAAGTGCCTAATCGGAAGATGAGGTGCTGTTCCTCGAGTTTACACTGAGCTTCCGTGGAACAATGCAAGAGGCCGCGGACGGTGAGGTCTGAGTGGGAATGGAGCGGTGAATTAAAATGACAGGCGACCGAAAGCTCGGGGTCACCCTTACGGACTGAACGGAGGTGTTCCGCAAAGCGGTCACCCAATCTTTTTGAAGTGTGGTCACTGTTTCGATTTAGGAAATGAGGCAGCCAATTTGCGCACAGCAAGATCCCACGAACAGCAATGTGAAAATGACCGGATAATCTGTTTTTGTGATGTTGATTGAGGGATAAATATTGACCAGGATTACTGGGGATAACTCCCCTGCTCTTCTTCAAAATAGTGGCCACATGATCTTATGCCTCCACCTGAGAGAGCAGACGGGGGCCGCGGTTTAATGTCTCACCTGAAAGACGGCACCTCCGACAGTGCTGCACTTCCCTCAGTACTGCACTGGGAGTGCCAGCCTAGATTTTTGTGCTCAAGTCTCTGGAGTGGGACTTGAACCCACAACTTTCTGACTCAGAAGGCGAGAGTGCTGCCCGCTGAGCCATGGCTGACGACCGTGTTACTTTAAGAAGACATAAAACTTGGATAAGACTTTGGACCAATGTTCCTGTTTAAAGGTCCCACGCAGGCCCCTCACCGGCTTTTACAGGGAAGAAACCCCGCTTGCCCCGAAAATTTGAATTGGCCGCGCAGCCAGTTAAAGCCACGACTGACACAGCTGAAACCTTGGGGCAAAATATTTGTGACTGTTTCACTATGATGCCACGAGCAATCCCTAATCAAAGTTAGCAACCTGGATTGCTGTGTGCTGGGGGAGGAGGAGATGGTATGGGAAGAAACTGGAGCCTGGGAAGATGAACTCATTACTTATTGTCAGTGGAATTTCCAGGAGTATCTGACTAAATTCTGATGAGCAGGAGTCTTTGGATTGACCCTTTGTTCTTTAATCGCAAATAGTTGTTTCTTTCATCAGTTGTGAACAGCTAATTATGTGTAGGCGGATAACTGCCTGTGAAGCAAGACAGAGCTGACCATCTTATCTTTGGCTAATGATTTGCCTCGACCTCTTGTTTCTCATCTACTTTTTATGGAACCTGTTTCTTTCTTATTTTAAAAAGCTCTTTTTTCTCATTAGCCAATGTTCTGAATGATCACATTATCTCTGGGAAACTAGCATCGAGGTGCAAGCTGCCAATCGCTTATCAGTAATAGCGGTTGAGGGGCACTCCATCAGAAAGGCAGGTCGGAATGCAGAACAACATGAGAGAGGGACTCTCAGACTTTATTGCTCACAAAATGCTCTGAACTGTTGCCAGCTTTCAAGAACCACTTCTTACAAAGTGAAATACAGCCATGTAAAAAAGGTCTTCGGTGAACTAATCACTTCCCCTTGAGGAGGGCAATCTTTGGCAACAACGGGAAATTTGTTCTGAAAACGATGAGTAAGTAAATAACGTAGGAGTTAAGGCTATAAAATCTTGTGCATAGATTTCCAAATGAAGATTAATTTGTTCTCTCCTCAAGGCACTGACTCATCCTAGGATAGCGTTTCGTAAGTGCCACAGAATCTTCAGTACCTCATCCAAGGGGCAATTATTTGCCTAGAAAATGAGTGTTGGCAGGTGGTTCGACTGTTAGGGCCATTCCCAGGCAGGGTCAGTGGGCAGTGATCATTAGGAATGCAGAGCTTCGACAGCACCTCCCAAACCCGCGACCTCCACCACCTAGAAGGACAAGGGCAGCAGGCGCATGGGAAGACCACCACCTCCAAGTTCACACACCATCCTGACTTGGAAATATATCGCTGTTCCTTTATGGGATGGCAGGAATGACGTATGAAGAGAGATTGAGTCGATTAGGCTTATATTCGCTAGAGTTTAGAAGAATGCGAGGGGATCTCATTGAAACTTATAAAATTCTAACAGGACTAGACAGACTAGATGCAGGAAGGATGTTCCCGATGGCAGGGGAGTCCAGAACCAGGGGTCACAGTCTAAGGATAAGGGGTAAGCCATTTAGGACTGAGATGAGGAGGAATTTCTTCACCCAGAGAGTGGTGAACCTGTGGAATTCTCTACCACAGAAGGCAGATGAGGCCAACTTATTAAATATATTCAAGAAGGAGTTAGATATATTTCTTAAGACTAAAGGGATCAAAGGATATGGGGAGAAGGCAGGGACAGGGTACTGAATTTGGATGATCAACCATGATCTCCTTAAATGGTGGAGCAGGCTCGAGGGGCCGAATGGCCTACTCCTGCTGCTATCTTCTATGTTTCTATTGTCGCTGTGTCAAAATCCTGGAACTCCCCCCCTAACAGCACTGCGGGAGCACCTTCACCACACGGGACTGCAGCGGTTCAAGAAGGCGGCTCACCACCACCTTCTCAAGGGCAATTGGGGATGGGCAATAAACGCTGGGCCTTGCCAGTGACGCCCGCATTCCGTGAATGAATAAAAAAAACGTGGCTGATTCTGTGTTTTTTTTTTACCCCCTTACTAGCTTAGAAAACACGGAAACCAATCAAAGTACCTTTACAAACTCACCGACTGAGATCAGCGAGCTCATCACAGGCAGAAGGTTGAAGTTAGGATTCGGTTCTGTACTGCTCAGTTTTACACTGGGCAGAATATTAAAATTCTCTTCAAATAAAGTCATTGGGGGAAATATTAACCAACAAGGGAGAACATTAGGATTCAATGCCCAAAATTAGCTTTAAATGTGCCCTGGATGCTTCAAAGGTTCATACAGCTAAAAACCTTACACTTAGCACCTTTAACTCTGTATAAGCTGAAGGGAAAAATGGGCCAACTATACAAAGTGCATGCTGGTGGTTACCAATGCCCCAATATTGGGAGTAATCCATATTCTTCTGGCCAATCTCCCATTCTCCAGCCTCTGTAAATATCAGCTCATCCAGCATTCTGATGCCCATATCCTATTCTGCACCGAGGGCAAGTTAACCATCACCCATCCTTGCTGCCCTACATTGGCTCCCGATCCCCCAAAGCCCTCAATTTAAAATTCTCGTTCTTGTGTTTAAATATCTGCATGGTTTTGCCATCGCTATCTCTGAAACGTCCTTCAGCCGTGCAAACCACACCCCCTAAAATGTCCATTCCTCTGACTCTGGTCTTTTGTGCAGCCCCCACCCCACCTCCCACCCAGCTGCCACACCCTCCCCGCACCCTCCGCGGCCCCCCCTGTTGTGTATGTAATATGTATGTTACTTTAAACCTATGGCCAGGGCGGCACTACTTTGTAGGGCGTAGTGATACCATAGTACCACTCCTGGCCATAGGGGTATAAATAGTACTGTGGGTACTGATCTCCCCTCAGTTCCCGCCTGTTGGTATTAAGTAAAGACCTACGTTGAATCTTCCAAGCTGTCTCTTCATTATTGGATTAAGTATAGACACATACTTTACACTGGCGACGAGTAAGGTTCGAACTCACCAGTACACGGTGCAACAAAGGAACGGCAGCAGTACGGAGAGAGAAGGAGAGAGGCTTCTTACCAGCCAGCCTGCAGAGTCCAGCGTCGACCAAAGGAAACCGCCCAGCACTCCAGGTTCAGGAGGAGCAGCAGCAACAGAGAGAGAGAGAGAGGGTTCCAACAGAAGCTGCAGCAGCTGAGAGAAGAGGCTGAACGGGCGCTCCAGCCACAGGGCAAAAGTCCACCCAGGGCCAGGTAAACTGAAATCCTTCCCGGGGAACGGGAGCTGCAAGGGCCAGAACGGGCAGGCGATCTGGGGAACAAACGGAGCCACGAGGACTAGCAAGCCACGAGAGGGGAAGGTCATTGTTAATAGCGGCAGTGGCAATAACGGGAGCTGCAAGGGCCAAAAATAATGACGCTGGAGAGAGGTCATCAGCAGCAGCAGGAGAAAAGGCGGGGAAAATGCCATCTAGTGGACAAAGGGGAAAAGTTTTTTTTCTCTTCAGCAGTTTAAAATACAAAAAAAAAACGCCATCTAGTGGACAAAGGCAGGAAAAGCTCTTCAGCAGTTTAAAATGTCTACAGAAGGTTGGTTGTCAGCATTTGTTGAGGACACAGAAGAGTGGGATGCCTATGTCGAAAGGCATGAACTTTATTGCATAGCAAACAAGGTGAAAGATGGTGAAAAGGCAGCAACCTTATTAAATTTTATGGGGGCAAAAACATACGGTCTGCTGAGGAATCTTCTTACTCCAGAAAAGCCAGCAGACAAAACATATGCCCAAATTGTTGATACGTTAAGGGAACATTTAAACCCTAAGCCACCATTTATAGCGGAAAGGTACCGCTTCTACAGACGCGACCAAAGGAATGATGAGTCGCAGGCAGCCTATTTGGCTGAGCTCAGAAGGTTGTCCAAACATTGCCAGTTTGGAGCCTTTTTGGCGGACGCGATCAGAGACAGATTTGTCTGTGGCATGTTAAATGCGAGTACATGAAAACGGTTGCTAGCCAAGAAACAGCTCAGCCTAGATCAGGCGATTGAAATAGCATCGGTCCATGAAGCAGCAGCACAGGGTGCTGCTCAAATGCGACAAAACACAACCTGCTATGACACCCATGAGGTGACATTTCACAAAGGTAAATGCTACCGTTGTGGCCAAACCACCCACGACCAAAGTAATTGTTGGTTTCGTGATAAAATATGCCAGCAGTGTGGGAAAAAGGGGCATATAGCGAAAGTTTGTTGGTCGGGTACGAAACCCAATAGTGGGGGCAGTCCGAGCAGTACCAAGGCAAGGACAAAAATACATAAGATGTCTGACAGTAGCTCAGACGAGTCACAGGAAGGCACAAAAGCAGAGCCTAAAGGTCTGGGATGTCTCAAGTTATATGGTGTAGACAAAACAGAGGACCACAGCACAATGTGGGTTAAAATGAAGGTAGCAGGCGTTGAAGTTAATATGGAGCTGGACACGGGTTCAGCCCTATCAGTAATTAATGAACAAAATTATAACAGGCTGTTCAAACGCATTCCCTTAAAGGATACAGAAATGAAATTAAAAACATATACGGGACAAAAAGTTTACCCAAAGGGAAAAATGCAAGTAACAGTTAAATACAATGGCAGAAAAGTGCCAGGACTTTATTTATACGTCCTACCAAACGGTGGACCACCACTTTTGGGTAGGGAATGGATAAGAAAAATCCATTTTGACTGGAAGTCGATACACGAGTTAAAAGTAGAGACCACCAAGGATGATACAACCATTACAAGCAGGCTGTCGAAAATATTGGCAAAAACGCCAGAGGTGTTCCAACAAGGGCTGGGGACCTTAAAGGACATTAGAGCAAAAATAACTATTGCTCAAGACGCAAACCCCAAGTTTTGTAAGGCCAGACCGGTGCCTTACGCCATTCGGCCAGCTGTGGAAGCAGAACTGGATGCCTTAGAGAGTGCAGGTGTCCTTACAAAGATTGAGTGGAGTGAGTGGGCCACGCCCATCATCCCAGTTATAAAGAAATCTGCAAATAACACACCGGGGGAACCAAAGAAGGTTCGCATTTGCGGGGATTTTAAGATAACTATTAACCCAGTCCTGCACAGAGGACATATTCGCATCGTTAGCTGGGGGTAGACACTTTACGAAGATTGACCTTTGTCAAGCTTATTTACAGATGGAGGTGGAACAGGACTCGAAAAAGCTCCTAACGATTAACACACACAAGGGATTGTACCAGTACAATCGCCTGGTACTTGGTGTGGCGTCCGCCCCGGCAATATGGCAGAGGACCATGGAACAGGTCTTACAGGGCATTCCAGGAACGCAATGCTACCTGGATGACATCCTGGTGACAGGACAAACGGATAATGACCACGTCGCTAACCTGGAGCGAGTACTTCTGCGGTTACAACAATACGGACTCAGGGCGAACAAGCAGAAATGTGAGTTTTTCCAGGAACGTATCTCATACTGTGGTCACATTATAGACAAGGAAGGCCTGCATAAGTCCCCGGAAAAGATCGAGGCAGTAGTGAAGGCCCCGCCCCCTGAGAATGTATCTCAGTTACGATCATTCTTAGGCCTTATAAACTATTACCATTATTTCCTCCCGAACTTATCGTCCATTTTACATCCACTAAATTCATTGCTGCAAAGGGGAGTCTCCTGGAATTGGGACAAAGCGTGTGAGGCTGCTTTTAAAAAGGGTAAACAACTCATTACATCAAAGGAAGTGCTCGCACACTTTGACCCAAAAATGCCAATGAGGTTGGCATGTGACGCCTCCCCGTATGGTATAGGGGCAGTGTTGTCACACAAATTTTCCAATGGGACGGAGAGGCCAATAGCATTTGCCTCAAGGTCGTTAACTACAGCCGAAATAAACTATGCGCAAATCGACAGGGAGGCCCTCAGTCTGGTGTGGGGTGTAAAAAAATTCCACCACTACCTACATGGGCAACATTTCACACTACTGACGGATCATCAACCGTTGGTGTCGATATTTAATCCAACAAAAGGGGTGCCCCTGATGACGGCCCAAAGGCTACAGAGATGGTGACTGTTCTTAGGCGCACACCAGTACCTTATCGAATATAAGGGTACCAAACAGCATGGCAATGCGGATGGCCTGTCGCGGCTACCATTGCCTGCCGAGATCGAAGAGATAGTACAGGACCCCGTGGAAATATATCATACGGCTGTTATGGAACACTTGCCCACCACCAGCCAATGTATCGAGCGGGAAACACAGAACGACCCGACACTGGCAAGGGTTTACGAATTGACCGTGAAAGGCTGGCCGGCGCAGGGTGATGCATCATTGCCGGCGTTTTCGGCAAGGAAGGACCAGTTGTCCGTCTGCTGGGGCACATTGATGTGCGGAGCCAGGGTGGTGGTCCCTCAAAAATTACAACATAAAGTGTTGTGGGACTTACACGAAGGTCATCTGGGGGGTGTCAAAATGAAAAGCCTCGCCAGAGCCTACATCTGGTGGCCCAGCATTGACAGGGGCATCGAGGAAGTAGCAAAAGCGTGCCAAGGGTGCCAGATGGTACAGAATGTACCACCCCAAGCCCCAGTACATCCGTGGGAGTGGCCCTCAATGCCGTGGCAAAGGATCCACGTGGACTTCGCTGGGCCCTTCCTGGATGCGATGTTCCTTATTGTAGTGGACGCCCACTCAAAATGGCCGGAGGTCATAAAGATGTCATCAACGACAGCCGAAAAGACGGTCGCAGTCTTAAGGACCATTTTTGCCCGAAACGGGGTGCCCGAGCAAGTCTGTTTGGACAATGGGCCACAATTTGTGGCAGAAGAATTTCAAGCATTCCTAAAAAGGAATGGAGTGCGACATTATACGTCCGCACCATATCATCCGTCTACAAATGGGCTGGCAGAGCGCTTTGTACAGACTTTTAAAAAGGCCATCAAGGCGATGGGGGAGGAAAGGTTGCCACTACAACACAAGGTGGACAATTTCCTATTCGCGTACTGTAATGCTGCACATACGGTGACCAACCAGGCCCCCTCCATCATGTTCTTTAATAGAAGGTTAAGGTCTCGCTTTGAATTGCTCAGACCAAACATCCGGAGAGATGTGGAAAACCGAGTATTTCGTAGGGCTCCTGACAGACAGACACGGAGCTTCGAGGTGGGGCAGCAAGTGTTGGCCCGTGATTATAGAAATGAAAAGTGGCGGTCTGGTACGATAAAGGCCCGCCAGGGACCTTTGATGTACACAGTGGATACAGGGGACGGCATAATCAGACAACATGCTGATCAACTTGTGGAGTCCAGAAACTCAACTGATTCACTACCTCAAACATCTCAGCACATTGCTACAGCAGAATCACGGCCCAGCTCGTCGTTACAGAGGTCTCAGGATTGCGAGGAGTTCAGCACTCCAGTGATCTCCACGGCACAGGATGTGCCATCAGACACCGACGACTCCAGCGATGAAGTGGTGACGGAAGTACCGCTGCCTACACCGAGACCGACTAGAGCAAGACGTTATCCTAGTCGAGACAGGAGGCCTCCTCAGAGACTGAATCTATAACATGTTTCTTTTTATATATATATATATAGGTAGACAACTCTGATGTAAATATGTTATGTATATTGTGTTACCAAATGTTATTAGCCCTAGTTATGGTGCATCTGTTGACTTAATTGCACGGGTACGTTTTAATTAAAAGGGGAGGAATTTTGTGTATGTAATATGTATGTTACTTTAAACCTATGGCCAGGGCGGCACTACTTTGTAGGGCATAGTGATACCATAGTACCACTCCTGGCCATAGGGGTATAAATAGTACTGTGGGTACTGATCTCCCCTCAGTTCCCGCCTGTTGGTATTAAGTAAAGACCTACGTTGAATCTTCCAAGCTGTCTCTTCATTATTGGATTAAGTATAGACACATGCTTTACACCCCCAACCTCCCACCCAGCTGCCACACCCTCCCCGCTCCCTCCGCGGCCCCGCCCACCTCCCACCCAGCTGCCGCACCCCCACCCCCCTCCGCCCCCTCCCCCCACCCCCCGCCCCATTGGCAGCTGTCTTGGCCCCACAATCTGGAATTCCCTCCATAAGCTCCACCACCTCCTTAAAACCCACCTCTTTGGCCAAGCTTTCGATCGCCCTGCCAGTCGGCTCAGCTGGTAGCACACTCGCCCCTGAGTCAGAAGTACCACTCCACAAGATCTGAGCACAAAAAAAAGAGGTGCCGTCATTTGGATCAGTTATTAAACCGCGGCCCCATCTGCTCTCTCAGGTGAATGTAAAAGATCCCACGGCACTATTTCGAAGAAGAGCAGGGGAGTTATCACCGGCGTCCTGAGGCCAATATTTATCCCTCAATCAACATCACTAAAACAGATTATCTGGTCATTATCACATTGCTGTTTGTGGGAGCTTGCTGTGTGTAAATTGGCTGCCACGATTCCCACATTACAACAGTGATTCCACTTCAAAAAGTACTTCATTGGCTGTAAAGCGCTTTGGGACGTCCGGTGCTCATGAAAGTCGCTGCAGAAATGCAAGTCTTTCTCTTTCTTTCCTTATTCCAGTAGGTGATACTCTTTGATTCCACCTCTGTAAAGCACCTGGGGATGTTTTACTACAATAAAGCCACCATAAAAATGTCACTTCTTGTTGTGTTATGAATTGACGCTCCGGCATGGAGCTTAGCCTGCGGGGAGCGCACATCAGGAATTTGGGGGTGGAGGTCAGTCGGACCCAGTAGGATTCTAGCCGATAGTGATCGCTGATGTGGATTTTGCAACAATATTGGTGAGATTAGCTGGAGTTGCAGTGAACCTCTGACAAGTAGACATTTGAGCGGTAAATTGAATGAAACGGTGCTCCGAGTGGGCGACTCGCCTACTGGGAGCACACGTCTTGAACTTGGGTCCACGTCGCCTATAATTTTTCATGCATTCATTTTAAAATCAGAGGGAGCACCAGCCCAAACTCTCAGTATGCACTCTCACCGAGCACAGATTCCTTACCAAGAGCACAATTTAGGAATGTGGCTTTAAATTGGAATAAAATGGAGATATTTTAGAACTATTCTACAAATTTGTGAATGGCGTAGAAGTAGGGCTTGCAAACCCTCCAAGATTGGCCAGGAGTCTCGGACTAGGGGGCATAGTCTAAAAATCAGAGCCAGACCTTTCAGGAGTGAAATTAGGAAACACTTCTACACACAAAGGGTGGTAGAAGTTTGGAACTCTCTTCCACAAACGGGAATTGATTCTGGGTGAATGGTTAACTTTAAATCTGAGATTGATAGATTTTTGTTAACCAAAAGCTATTCAGGGATATGGGGCAAAGGCGGGTATATGGAGTTAGGTCGCAGATCAGCCACTGAATGGCGGAGCAGGCTCGAGGGGCTGAATGGCCTCCTCCTGTTCCTATGTTTCTATTTTTCTAACTGAAGATTAATCTCCAGGGCACTGCTACAAGCAATCCAGGAGAAAAAGCACTGGGGCATTAAAAAGAATAGTGTTTTCTTTCCATTTTCTTTGAACAATTCTGTTTATTAGTTATAAAAGTATTGGAGATGGGAAAAAGGCTGTTTGACTGAGAGTCAAGTATTGTCCAATTGGCTATCTAAGAGTCTATTCGCTGTCTGATTGGCCGCGAGGATGGACGTGTTGGGCGACCAATGGCGGGAGTGTGGGGGCAAGTCATGTGATGAAATCTCCAAGAATACATACAACCAGAGTTAGCAATCCTATTTGGAAGTTAGCAATCCTATATCCCCCACCATCAACATCCTGGGGGGTCACCATTTACTAGAATCTTAACTGGACCAGCCACATAAATACTGTGGCAAAAAGAACAGGTCAGAGGTTAGGTATTCTGCGGCGAGTGTCTCACCTCCTGACTCCCCAAAGCCTTTCCATCATCTACAAGGCACAAGTAAGGAGTGTGATGGAATACTCTCCACTTGCCTGGATGAGTGCAGCTCCAACAACACTCAAGAAGCTCAACACCATCCAGGACAAAGCAGCTCGCTTGATTGGCACCCCATCCACCACCTTAAACATTCACTCCCTCCACCACCGGTGCACAGTGGCTGCAGTGTGTACCATCTACAAGATGCACTGCAGCAACTCGCCAAGGCTTCTTCGGCAGCACCTCCCAAACCCGCGACCTCTTCCACCTAGAAAGACAAGGGCAGCAGGCGCCTGGGAACACCACCACCTCCAAGTTCCCCTCCAAGTCACACACCATCCTGACTTGGAAATATATCAGCCGATCCTTCATCGTCCCTGGGTCAAAATCCTGGAACTCCCTCCCGAACAGCACTGTGGGGGCACCTTCACCATATGGACTGCAACGGCTCAAGAAGACGGCTCACCACCACCTTCTCAAGGGCAATTAGGGATGGGCAATAAATGCTGGCCTTGCCAGCGACGCCCACATCCCATAAACAAATTTTTAAAAAAGTCAAACTGGCTCTGCTATACAGTTTGACATCCCAATAATATACTTTACTAATATATCGATCTTATTGGGAGGTGGTGATTGAATGGCAGAATGTGGGCAAATGTGCTGGGTCTGTTCAGGGCATGTGAAGGGTGAAAGAAGCTCTTCCCTGTTTAATGTTGCTAGGTTGTTAAAAAAAAAGAACTACCCTCAGGAATTGTGTTTGCAATTATCTTTTCAGAGAGATTTGTGCAACGGGGGAAGAGTCTTATCAGATTTATCTGTGCTCAGGGGTTTGAATCTCGTGGATTAACATTGTGGTACTTGTTATCACAGAAGAAAAATCAATAAATGGTTATTCAAAAAATGGGGGGAGTACTTGGTAAACATTTTCATTTGCACGGTGTCAGCTGTGGCTCAGTGGGCAGCACCTGTGCCTTTGAGTCAGAAGGTTGTGGGTTTAAGTCTCACTCCAGAGACTTGAGCACAAAAATCTAGGCTGACACTCGCAGTGCTGAGGGAGTGCTGCCCTGTTGGAGGTGTCACCTCACGGATGAGACGGTAAACTGAGGCACCATCTGCTCTCTTGGGTGGGTATAAAAGATCCCACAGCACTATTGCAAAGAGGAGCAAGGGAGTTATCTCTGGGGTAACAACAGAAAATGCTGGAAAAACTCAGCAGGTCAGGGCAGCATCTGTGGAGAGAAAAACAGAGTTAATGTTGCAGGTCGATGACCCTTTGTCAGAACTAGAAAAAAAGCAGGAAAGGAAATAGATTTTAAAGCAAGTGGGGGCTGGGGAAAAGGGGGAGGGGATGAAAGAACAAAAGGAAAAGTCAGAGATAGGATAGAAAGCAGGAGAGATAAAGAGATATTGAAGGCAAGAGGAGGTGGTGATGGGACAGGTGAAGGAACAAATCTCTGGTGTCCTGGCCAATATTTATCCCTCAATCAACATCACTGAGAACAGATGATCTGGTCATTATCACATTGCTGTTTGTGGGGGCTTGCTGTGCGCACAATTGGCCTCCGCGTTTCCCACATTACAACAGTGACTGCACTTCATTGGTCGTGAACAGAAATGCAAGTTTTTTTTTCTTTACGAGAGAGAAGAGGTAATAGACCTGTCCCGTTTCAGGATTTTTTTGACCGTTTGAGAAAAGAGCGATGTTTACATGTTGGGGGTTTGAAGCAAAGTGTATTCACAAAGGTTATAAAATGCCGGTAAATAATAAGCAATTGGATCTCACAACTAATTATCTGACTTCAGGCAAGGCTTTACCCAGAACATTTGGGCGGAGTGGGACTTTAATCAGCAAGCCCAACTTAGTAAGCCTCATTAAAAGATCATTTTCTAAAAGTATTTCGGGAATTTTTTTTTTGCATTTCCTGATATTCTTTGCCTTCCATTGTTTGGTTTTACTGGAATTTCGTTTTTTTTTTTAATTTTTTTTTTTTTACCTTGCCAGTACTTTCATTCATTATTCTGCTGGATTTGATGTGGCACCTTGAAAAGGAGTTGAGGGTTGGGTGTTCCTTGGGTGTTTCTGAAAGCATTGTCTATAGAGATGAGGGAGAGGAATACAGGAGTAGCTGACAAAACACAGTGCAAGTGACCTTGGAGGCAATTTTGACCACACGTGTCAATATCCCAGGACTGACGCATGGGCACGTCAGAGGGGAAACTGTTTACAACAACTCAGCAAAAACGCAAGACAGGCTGCTGCCCAGCGATCGGCACACAGCATCTGGACCAGGTGTGGTTCTTTCCACAGCTTGAGGCCTTCATAATATTAGACCCTTCCAAGTCACCCAAGGAGACATCGCTGCAGTACCACCATGTAGCAAAGAAGCGATAATGACTATGTTGGCAAGGGGCAACACCTTCAACTCTTCCCTTGTGGAACGGAAGCGTCAACCGGACAGAACACATGGTTTTCATTCGGCAGCAGAGGTTCTTCTGGTGCACAAAGGCACACGTGGAGCATTTCACGAAGAGAATGGGTTTGCGTTCAGTTAACATCCACGGGGTCTCTGGCCACAGAACTCGCACCATGCCCGTTCATGGCCTTTATCCAGGCAGCCACCAGTGAGCAGTGGTCGCATTTCTGGAAGGAGAAGGAAACGGGCAGGGGATGGGGCGGGAGGATGAGTCTCCCGAGACCGTGGATAAGTTCTGCGTCCAAGGCTTCTGACCGCACTGAAGGATCCCCCCACCCTTTGAACAGCAGAGCAGAGCTTGAGCACCTGTTTGGTGTCCCACATCTACCATCTATGGGGAGAGAGCGGGAATATGGTATTGAGATAGAGGATCAGCCATGAGCGTGTTGAATGGCGGAGCACGCTCGAAGGGCCGAATGGCCGACTCCTGCTCCTATTTTTCTATGTTTCTATGTTTCTTCTACCACCTCCCACCTGTGAAGTGCGTTGTGTAGGTCTGTCGCAAAGAAAGGTTGTGTGAAACGGTGCAGCGATGCCATACAGCACTTCAAGTAGCACTTGCCAAAGGCTGCGGATGGACCCACTTTAGCTTTGTGTCATCCTTGACAGGCCCCATAAGAAATGTCTACAACTGAGGGATTCAAACCTACCATCACCTTTCTACTGATATCACCAGCCAGGTGCAAAGGTTTTGGGTGATTGCATGGACTCAGTTGGCAACCTCCCTCTGTGCAGCTGGCACCAGTTGGTGCTTTTACTAAAAGGGGCAATCTTCAACCCACATAGGGCCACCCTTCTTTGGTGCACCTGCTGCAGGAGGACCTCCAACTTTTCAGGAGGACCTCCAACTTTTCAGTAGGAAAGGGAGCAGGGCAGCCCACTTGAATCTACTGTGCCATTGCGATCCACTTTGTTAGCCCTCAGCATAACCTGCCCTTTAACGGCGGACTGCAGGTATTGCCTCGCTGATTTTTTTCCCAATCCATAGCCAAGTGTGCTCCAGGGCAACCTCTCTGGTCAAACCTTTCCTGTGCCTGTGGCCTCGTCAAGTCGGAAAGAGGCATGGCCGTAGGTTAAATCGAGCCGGGCACAGGCGGACCTGAGAATTGGGTCAGCACAACCCAATCTTTGCTAAACACAGAACATCCAGGTGCTCAGTGCATTCCTGTGCTATGTTAATCAGGCCTGGCAGGACAAGCAGGTGTCGAGGTAATCTTCCCAGCGAAGCGCACTTCCATTGCCCTCGGACTGCGCCTGGGCAGAAAAGTCCCCTGTTTTCGATTAATTTGGAGATGCCTAATTCAGAGGCATTTGGATGTATGCGTCAGAGTCAGGGCTCAACTTGGTAGAGAGATACGGGCGCCGATGTTAACAGGGAGGGAGCGGGGGTGCATGTTTGCGGGTAGTTAAACCCGGAAATGCCGGGAAGCGCTGCGGTCACGCCGAAATTAATGGCAGGACCTCATTAGCATTTCTTTTTTACTCTGTTTCCCACCCAGCAGCTGGCCAGGTTGACAGACTGGCCGACTGCGGGGGTGGGAAAGCCAGTGGGAGGAGGCCGCAGCCGGGGACCCTTGGGGACAGTCCCGAGAAACCGGCAAAGATCGGGGCACAGTGTGGGTGGGTGGGGTGTGGTGGGGGGGGGGGGGGGGGTGGTGGGGGAGGTGATCTTGGAGCGTGGCAGCGAAGAGGGAGAGAGGAAAAATCAGGGCATGTCGGGAAGGGGGTGGGGGGGTGGTGTTTTGACAGATCGCGGAGTGGGTTGACATTGGATCGCCGAGTGTGTGGGTCGGATGATCGCAGGGAGGGAGGCAGATCGCGGCAGCGGGTTAGCTTGAGGGGCTGGGGTAAGCACTCCTGCTCCTTCTAGCCCACAGGAAGAGCTCTAAAAAGCACTTAGCTGCTAACCAATTGACAATAGGTGGTGTTGAGGGTTTTTGAGCAGGGGGGAAATTGAATCCTGTGCCTGATGAAGACTGGCTGCGCTCCCAATTGGTCAAATGATTTGACGTAGACATTAGAGGCTTGAAATGGGAAAGGATTCATTTCCCTATCACTGATATTGATCATTTTGAGGCACTGAACTTCACCAAAAAGAAAATTTTGAATTAACGTAAGAAACTTTGGATGAATTCGGAAATGTACCAGCTTAGTATATCAATTAGGACAAATGCAAGATGTTACCACTCACTGGGAAGTCCACCAAGGGAATAGTGGAAATAACAACAGAAAATGCTGGAAAAACTCAGCAGGCCAGGCAACATCCGTGGAGAGAGAGACAGAGTTAACGTTTCAGGTCTGTGACCCTTCGTCAGAACTGAGATAAAAGCAGGAAATGAAACAGATTAAGAAGCAAGTTTGGGGGCTGGGAAATGGGGGAGGGGATGAAAGAACAAAACGGAAGGTCTGGGGGGGGTGAAGAGACATTAAGAGATATTCAAGGCGAGACGAGGTGGTAATAGGACAGGTAGAGAGACAAAGGATGGCTCTAGATGAGGTGTGAAATGCGCTGGCAGAGTGAGAGACAGCTGCCATGTGGGAGAGAGAAAAAGGGAAAGGCACAAACCAAAAGTGTGGATAGAAAATATATAAAAATATGATAGGGGCCGAGGTTATGATCTGAAATTGTTGAACTCGATATTGAGTCCGGAAGGCTGTAAAGTGCCTAATCGGAAGATGAGGTGCTGTTCCTCGAGCTTAGTGGAACTGCTCCCTTTTCAATGGACACAGCAAAGGAATAAGTATCTGGAGAAAACCTCTGCTCCAGAGATTTAGGAGGTAGTTAAAATAAGCAATGGAGACAATCTACTCAAAATCAAAGAATTAGGCCTTGAAATTGGGTTGGGGCGCCAAAGTGGCGCAAAAGTCGCCTGAGCGCAGGATTTAGCGCAGCGTTCGAGGCTTTAGCGATCGTCAGATATTCAGTTTCATTGCCCCTCGAGGGACACGGGGTGAGGCTCGAGGCGCTCCGCGTCCCTCTTAGGGCGCTGAAACTGAATATCGCAGTGCAACGTGCCGCAGCGCCACATGCTGCGGCACGGCACGCTGCGGTACTGCAGGCCTTCCTCCCACTGTTAAGGGGGAGGTGCCTGCAACAGCGCGATCCCCGCTCGCGAGTGCCGGCAAATGAGTCCGGCACCAAGGAGAAGTGCCGGGCTCTTGGGAAAGAGCCGGCAATGCCGCGGGGGGGTGGTTAGGAGGCCGGGGGCGGAGGTGCTGGCAGGCGGCCGTTGACAAAGGCGGCCGCCCCGCGCCTCCACCTTAACTTGCACCACTGCCGGCACAGTAAGGCCCCGTGAACCGGGCGCGGGTAGCAACTGCGCCGTTCGCGACCAAATATCGCGAACGGGGCACGAATGGGGCGCTGCACACACCGATGACATCATCGGTGGCGGCGCAGCGCAAATGGCTAACGCCACCATTAGCGCCCCTGCTGAATATCGCGGGAGGCGCAGCCAGTGGCGCTGCAGCCACTGACTGCCTCTTTAGGCGCTAACAGGTGGCGCTACTCACCCAATTTCTCCCCCTTAGAGTATGAGAATCATCTATCTCAGTGATGACGGGCACAGTTAAAATAATTTTTTAAGTAAAATTTAATTATGTGACTTGAGCTACACCAATAGTGTCCCTTCAATATGAATTTTTCAAAGGTTAGTCAGGTACCCGGGATGAGGGACTTCAATTATGTGGAGACTGGAGAAGCTGGGGTTGTTCTCCTCGGAGCAGAGAAGGGCTAAGAGGAGGTTTGATAGAGGTGTTCAAAATCGTGAACAGTTTCGATAGAGTAAATAAGGAGAAGTTGTTTCCAGTGGCAGAAGGGGCAGTGACCAGGGGGCACAGATTTAAAGTGACTGCCAAAAGAACCAGAGGCGACGCGAGGAAACATCGTTTGTGCGCCGCGAGTTGTTGTGATCAGGGAACGCGCTCCCTGAAAGGATGGTAGAAGCAGATTCAATAGTAATCTTCAAAAGGGAATTGGATAAATACTTGAAGGGGAAAAAAATGACAGGGCTATGGGGAAAGGGCGGGGGAGTAGGAGTACTGTAATTGGATAACTTTACCAAAGAGCGGCCACAGGCACAATGAGCCAAATGGCTTCTTTCCACGCTATATCATTCTATGATTCTATGATAAGAGTTTCGGGAGATACTGCAGAAAGTGAGGAAGCTTAAGGTAGGATTTTAACGGCCACTGGCAGTTAGACTCTGTTAGAAACATAGAAACATAGAAGATAGGAGCAGGAGTAGGCCATTCGGCCCCTCGAGCCCGCTCCGCCATTCAATGAGATCATGGCTGATCATCCAAATTCAGTACCCTGTCCCTGCCTTCTCCCCATATCCCTTGATCCCTTTAGCCTTAAGAAATATATCCAACTCCTTCTTGAATATATTTAATGAACTGGCCGCAACTGCCCTGTGTGGCAGAGAATTCCACAGGTTCACCACTCTCTGGGTGAAGAAATTCCTCCTCATCTCAGCCCTAAATGGCTTACCCCTTATCCTTAGACTGCGACCCCTGGTTCTGGACTCCCCCGACCATCGGGAACATCCTTCCTGCATCTAGTCTGTCTAGTCCTGTTAGACTCCCAGCCATACACGGCAGAACGAGGCCACAGTGATTTGAACCGCCTCACCTCATTAACATGCCGCCCGCCATTTGACTTCTCACCAGTTCCATGCGGGACCAGCCTGTGGAAATTCGGGCAGCATCTTGGCCATTTGCTGGCGCTCAGCTAAGTGTGGGATCCAGATGGGTCTTGTGGTACAGAAGGGGGGGGGGGGAGTACAGGGCAGGACGGGGTGGTGGGGTGGGGGTGGGGGGGCGGTGTGGGGGGTGGTGGTGTTCCTAAACGTTCCTTCTGGGTCCCATAGGAGCTCCTCCTGGCCCCACAAAGGAAAGTTAGAAAAAAAAAGCTACCTTGAACGGCTCCTTCTGCTTCCCATCCTCTTCTCACTTGACTTTCCGTGAAAACCACTGCAGCTTCCTCACTCCAATCGAAGTCCAAATCCAAACCCGATGATGTCACCAGGCCCCAATCTGCATACTTAAAGAAGGATCCCACCGACTTCAGGCGACCACCTTTTCGGCCTGCTCTGCGGAGCAGGTTAAAATTGAAGGCGGCGGGTTCCAGGCGGGACATCGGTGGGCCAGTCATCCATTCGATTTTTAACGCTTACCCCATTTCCACCCCAGGGAATTGACCCCTTAGAACTCATTTCGGTAAATTGACGGGTAGAGGCAAGGGATGGGTGACAGGTTGTTGCTACCGGGAGTACCACCAAGCTATTTAGATAAGGGCCGAAATAAAGGGACAAAATATAGGTACCAAAGCTGCAGATAGAGTTAAACATGGTCAGGTCTGACCTCAGGATCACTTGGTAGACATCAAGGTGACCAAACAAGCCAGAAAACGCCATTAAAAATATATGTAGGAGAAGGTGCAACAAATCGACTTGACTTAAATATCATCAAAACTTACTGGCCAATCCCTTATAAATACAGGCTAAAAGAATAGGAAGAGTGAAGGATCAGATTTGAAGTTGAGAACCTGGAAGTATTTTTTTTAAAAACTGGCCCTGAATTTGCATGAATGTGCATGAATTTGCATGAATTTGCATGAACTTTCTCCTAATCTCCGGTCCTAACTTTACGTTTACCAATACTTACACAATTACTCAATATTGGCATGTAAGACCAGAACAACAGCAACAACAACTTGTATTTATATAGCACCCTTAACATAATAAAACATCCCAAGGCGCTGCACAGGAGCGATTATCAAACAAAATTTGAAACCGAGCCACATAAGGAGAAACTAGGGCAGGTGACCAAAAGCTTGGTCAAAGAGGTAGGTTTTAAAGGGGAGTCTTAAAGGAGGAGAGAGAGGTGGAGAGGTTTAGGGAGGGAAGTTCAGGGCTTTGGCAGCTGAAGGCACGGCCGCCAATGGTGGAGTGATTAAAGTCGGGAATGCGCAAGGGGCCAGAATTGAAGGAGCGCAGAGATCTCGGGGGGTTGTAGGGCTGGAGGAGGTCACAGAGGTAGAGAGGGATGAGGCCATGGAGGGATTTGAAAACAAGGATGAGAATTTTAAAATGGAGGCGTTGCTTAACCGGGAGCCAATGTCGGTCAGCGCGCACAGGGGGAGATGGGTGAACGGGACTTGGTGTGAGTTAGGATACGGGCAGCAGAGCTAAGTTTATGTAGGGCGGAAGATGGGAGGTCGGCCAAGAGAGCATTGGAATAGTCAAGTCTAGACGTAAAATGGCAGTGTGCAGAAGAAAGGTCTTAGGAGGTAATGGATCACATGTTGTGATTTCCCAAACCCAGGAGCAATAATACATTGTCATTCAGGAGGGTGAACATGATTCATCAAGTGAGGAAAGCTTATGAAAAGGGGATTGGTGCATACACAGCAGAGGCTCAGTCAAATGAAAGTGATGCATCTGCCTAACTTAAATCCCTGTGTGAGAAATCACAAGGCGAGCACAATTTTGATAATGCAGATAGGTTAACAGAAGCAATGTGCATATGCAGTGGAAGCACTCAGTCATCCAGAAATTCAAAAAGAAAGACTTGCATTTCACGACCACCGGACGTCCCAAAGTGCTTTACGGCCAATGAAGTACTTTTTTGAAGTGTAGTCACTGTTGTAATATAGCAAACGCAGCAGCCAATTTGCACTCAGCAACCTCCCACAAACAGCAATGTGATAATGACCAGAAAATCTGATTTAGTGATGTTGATTGAGGGATAAATATTGACCAGGGCACCAGGGATAACTCCCCTGCTCTTCTTTGAAATAGTGGCCGTTGGACCTTTTACGTCCACCTGAGAGAGCAGACGGGGCCTCGGTTTAACGCCTCATCTGAAAGACGGCACATTCGACAGTACAGCACTCCCTCAGCACTACACTGGGAGCGTCAGCCTAGATTTTTGTGCTCAAGTCTCTGGAGTGGGACTTGAACCCACAACCTTCTGACTCAGAGGCAAGGGTGCTACACAGGAGAGGGTCAGTCAACTGAAAGTGTTACATCTGCCTACTTTTATCCCTGTGTCAGAAATCACAATGGAGGCACAATTTTGAGAATGCGGATAGGTTAACAGAAGCAATGTGCATATGCAGCGGAAGCACTCAATCATCCCGAATTTCAGGGAATGAGTAACAGGCAATATCATTTGAAACAGGGAAAATTAAATTCCCCCACATCTCCATCAGATAGCCTTAGGAATCTTTCAGTGGAGCTCCAACTCAATAAGGATAAAAATAAGCTAATTATCCACCTGCTGCACCTGGCAAACAGAATGCTTCTGCAATACTGGATGGACACAGGTGGACAGTGCTGAGCCGCTACCAGCCAAACTGTAAAAGTTAACAATGTAAAAATAGCAACAACTCGTATTTATAAAGCACCTTTAATGGATTCAAATATCCCAAGGCACTTCGGAGAGGAACAAAGAAAAACCGAGACACGGAAAGGAGATATTAGGATGGGTGACCAATAGTTTAGAACATAAGAATCAGGAGCAGGAGTCGGCCATTCGGCCCCTCGAGCCTGCTCCGCCATTCGGCCCCTCGAGCCTGCTCCGCCATTCAATAAGATCATGGCTGATCTTCGACCTCAACTCCACTTTCCCGCCCGATCCCCATATCCCTTGATTCCCCTAGAGTCCAAAAATCTATCGATCTCAGCCTTGAATTATACTCAATGATTCAGCATCCACAGCCCTCTTGGGTATAGAATTCAAAAGAGGTGGGTTCTAAGGAGCGTCTTAAAGTGGAAGAGGGAGGTGCAGAGCTGGGCGGGTTTATGAATAGAGTGGGAACTGAGGAAGCTTCTTCTCTTCTTCTTAGACAGTCCCTCGGAACCGAGGATGACTTGCTTCCACATTAAAAATGAGTTCTCGGGTGACTGATGAGTCCAATGCGGGACCTACAGTCTCTGTCACAGGTGGGGCAGACGGTGGTTGAAGGGGCGGGTGGGGGGGTGCTTGGGTTGACGTGCGCTCCTTGCACTGTTTGCGCTTGGCTTCCACTTGCTCCTGACGAAGAGACTCGAGGTGTTCGGCGCCTTCCCGGATGCTTCTCCTCCACTTTGTGCGGTCTTGGGCCAGGGATTCCCAGGTGTCAGTGGGGATGTTGCACTTTTTCAGGGAGGCTTTGAGGGTGTCCTTGAAGCATTTCCTCTGCCCACCTGGGGCTCTCTTGCCGTGCCGGAGCCCCAAGTAAAGCGCTTGTTTTGGAAGTCTCGTATCGGGCATGCGTACAATGTGACCCGTCCATCGGAGCTGATCGAGCGTGGTCAAAGCTTCGATGCTGGGGATGTTGACCGGAGTGAGAACACTGACGCTGGTGCTCCTCTCCTGCCAATGGATCAGCTAAAGGCATGGTGGATGCACAAAAGACCAGAAGTGGTGTAGGGGGTGGCGGGTGGCACGTGCGCCCAGTCAGTTATGCCCCTGACTGCCTGTGAGCGGTTCGAATCGCTCCCACGCCCCTGGGTTCTAGACACTGGACTTAGGTACAGGCGGCGACACAGAAAACTCGAGTAGACAGGTGGTTTGGTGTAAGAAAACCAAGATTTTATTAAAACAGAAACGAAAACACAGTCTTATGAGAAATTACTGGTAGAAAAAATTACAGGCATATAACAATAATTATACTTATACAGGGAATGGGGAACACACGACACATCGAGGGAAAAACAGCTACTTTAACAATCCCCTTATCCTTATCCCACCCCTATACCTAACTAGGTTAAGCTATGAGGGACCAGGAATTCATGCTCACCAATCCCAAGCAAAGCCTGTTGTTTTGGCAATTGCGTTTTGAGGTCTGGTCTCCTGTCCTTTGGGGTACCCCGTCGCCACGTGGTCTCAGGGCGCAGTGCTAGAGCTGTTGCTGCGACACACGTTTCTTCTCCTCAGCTACCATCATCGTCTCGTTGCGATGGGTTCTCTTCTTCTTCTCCCTCGGGCGGTCGTCAGCGGTAACGTTGTGTCAGCAAGACGGTTGGCAGTCTTCACTGCTTAGATTTTACTACCCAAGCATCAAACGCCAGTATATTCGTTATGGCATGGACACCTGCGTTTAACGCCAGCTCATTCGCAGTGTTCAACTGGCCAACTTTGTCTCACTGTCCATATATTTTCTTCCCCCAAGCGCCAGCTTATAACTAGGCGGTCAGTCTTAATTAATGCGTCTTCTGCTGCCCTTCTCTGCTCTTTGTTGGGTCTACCTTGTTCATTGTCTCGGTTCATTTCGCCTCGTTTCCTCTGCCTTCTCTCGTGGCCTGGGTGTCCTGGGTCACTTTGGACTCGGGTCTCGTTCCCCTCTCCTGCGATTGGTATGGATGTCCTTGACTGCTGAAAATCCAATGCGGGGAGCTAGAAGAGAACCCGCCATGAGGCCAGGGCACGAGTATGGGCGGCGGCAGCTCAAGACCCGACGAGAGGTCAGAGTCGAGAGAGCAGTGAGCAGAGAGCAAGAGAGAGAGAGTGATTGCTACTAAGGGCCTACAATTATACTCCTTTCGATGGCCCTTATCTGCGCGCCAAATCAGGCCAGTCCATTGTTTCACTTTTGGTGGGCTGTTTTATATGATTATACCAATCTAAACTAACTAGCTTTAGATGGCCGTTTATCGCACCTGATGGCCCGATGTCTGGGCTGTATTGTCATTAATGCATTTTAATCGGCCTGTGCAGCCTTAATGGCTTCCTTAAGCTGTTTCTGATTAGTTATGCGGACAAACTAATGGCCTCATGCTTAGGGCTAACTGGGTTGATCTGTTCCAATTTGACGAAATGCATATTCAATGTTTGCTTAGCTGTCTGGCCCTTCAAACACAAAAATCCTTTTCACAGAAATGCATCTTAAGTTTCGATTTTCCAAAGCAGCCTGTTCTGTGCTGCAGAGTCCAAGCTTTTAAAATCTTACAGACTTTTGGTCACGAGGTGCGGACGCCATCTTTTGGGTACCTGTTTTAAATTGGCCACAGGGTCCCTTTTATTAATAACCTTGGGGGAATGTGGAAATTTTGCGAATCTGACAGTGGAGATATGGAATATTCAGGAGATGATTTGTAGAGTTGGAGAAGCTTATAGAGATAGTAGAGATGGAGCTCTGAAATTTAGTGGGAATAGGTTCAAGTGAGCAGGACATGGGTGTCATGGATGAGGGGAGCTTAGAGTGGACTTTTGAGGAGAGAAACTAGAGGGAAACAGGACTTCAAGGTTAGCGGAAAGGGAGGCTTGGGGTGGTTTGGTTTGGTGAGCAAGCTAAAGAGGGGAAACAGCAAAGGTAGCTGAATAAATGGCCTTTATCTTGGTGGTATACATAAGACCCTTGCAATTGTTGTTGGAAGTGAGGGGGTAGAGGAGAGGGGTTTTAAGTAGGCAGTTGTTAAAAGAAGCCGAGGGTTTTCCTTGTGCTCCAGGATGATCCTGGAGTAGTGGGTTGTATTAGCAGGGGAGAGTGAGGCCCAATAATGCTTGGTGTGGTCCAGCCAGATCTGGTGATGGTTGGCTGTGTCAGGGTGGGGCTGGTTCTGGACCCAAGTGCAGACAGACGAGGCGAGAAGCAGGTATGCAGTCTTAAATAAAAGTACTTTACTAGATTCACACATTTAAACAGTTTACAAACATAGGAGCTCAAGACAAGCTACCACTAGGCAAATGGCTTGTCAAGACTGAGCCCAGAGGGAAAAAATCACAGAACTTAAATACAAGCAAAAACAGGTGAAACCAATAGACCTGATAAAAGGCAGTTAAGTAATAAACACAGGAGAAACTAGTAACAATTAGCAAAGGGACAAAAACAAGTGAAGGTGCCATCTAAGGGTTACTGAGGGAACTAACCGGCACCCTCACAGGCTGTATGAGTTGTGCACCAGATACACTCAAGTCAGAGCCCCTTGGACTTGAGGAAATGAAGGTGGGGGCTGTACCAGATGGAATGCATGGGATGGGAAACAGTGAAGGTTTCTCTGGAGACAAGGGCATCAAAGGTGAGCGACTCTGTTAGATCCGTGTGTTAATGGAGACACGGAATGCAGGAGTTGATTTAACAAGTGTTTACTGAACAAAGTCTGGAGGTGAACTAACTACACAAGACGCTATACAGGCTTATATACCCGAGTGGTCACTACTGGTACTACAGTATACAGGGGCTTCAAAAACATAGTGCCTCTTAAAGGTACATACACTACAATTCCTCCCCTTTTAGATAAATAGTACATAACATTTTAAGTAATCATTAAATAACATTTTTACAAGAACAATAATATACACATTTGCTGAAGTTAATCAATTACAAATTCAGTCTCTCTGGAGGCTTCCTGACTCGGTCCGGATAACGCCTCGGTGGTGTAGTAGGTTCTTTTGGCAAGGTCAATTCGGCTTCAATGCCAGTGTCGGGTTCATCTGGTTCCAGTATCACCGGATCGGAGGTAGATACTATGGGTATCTCTGCTTCATCACTAGGCGTATAGAGTTGTGGTGTAGGTTGTCCTTTTTCGGATGACTCTATGATCTGGTCAGCATGGCGCCTTATTATGCTTTCTCCAATGTCCACGGTATACATCAGCGGTCCTAGTCGTGTGCAAATAGTTCCAGGCTGCCATTTCTCAGTACAGTAGTCCCAGGCCAAAACTGGTTGACCTATCTGGAAGGTTCTAGTTGGCCTTTCATTCATGCTTTGAAATTGCCGGTTCTCTACGTCCCTTCTGACGTTTGGCTTGACAAAATCCAGCCGGCATCTTAGGCTTCTATTGAAAAACATCATGGCGGGGGTTTGGTTTGTAACCACATGTGTTGCATTCCTGTACGCAAACAAGAAGTTATCTACCTTATGTTGTAGATTTATGTCTTCATTACCCATGGCCTTTATGGCCTTCTTGAAGGTCTGGACAAACCTTTCAGCCAATCCATTGGTGGCGGGATGGTATGGGGCGGACGTGTAGTGCTTAACCCCATTGTTTTTTTAAGAACTTCCTGAATTCTTCGGATACAAATTGCGGTCCATTATCAGAACAGATCTGTTCAGGCAGCCCATTCCTGGCGAATATGGTCCTTAATACTGTGATGGTTTTTTCCGTGGTGGTGGAGGACATCTTTATTACCTCCGGCCACTTGGAGTGTGCATCCACCGCGATTAAGAACATTGAGTCCATAAATGGACCAGCAAAGTCGATATGTACCCTTTGCCATGGAGATGAGGGCCACTCCCATGGATGTAGAGGGGCTTGTGGTGGGGCGTTTTGGGCCTTCTGGCATCCTAGACAGCTCTTGGTCATTTCTTCGATGTCTCCATCGATACCTGGCCACCACACAAACGCTCTGGCTAAGTTCTTCATTTTCCCTCCACCCAGATGCCCCTCGTGAAGCTCCTTTAGCACTCTATCCTTGAGTTTGGGTGGAATCACCACTCTGGATCCACACATCAAGGTTCCTCGGCACACTGACAGCTGTTCTCTTCTTTGCGAGAATGCTGGCAACAGTGGTTCGCCATGTGCTGGCCATCCCTTCACCATTAAATCGTAGACTCGTGAGAGAGTCGGGTCATTTCGCGTTTCCTTTTCAATGGTAGAATTTGTCACCGGTAGACATTCCACTATGGTCGAGTGGAACATCTCCACTGGGTCCACTGTAGGCGCCTCTTCCACCGTTGGCAACGGTAGGCGCGATAACCCGTCAGCATTCCCATGCTGTTTTGTTCCTTTGTATTCTATGTCATATTGGTGTGCCCCTCGGAAAAGGGACCACCTCTGTAGCCTTTGCGCTGTCATAATGGGAACGCCCTTTTTAGGGTTGAATATGGAGACGAGGGGTTGATGGTCAGTCAACAAGGTAAATTTTTGTCCGTGTAGGTAATGGTTGAATTTCTTCACCCCCCACACCAGGCTGAGTGCCTCCCTGTCAATCTGGGCATAGTTACGCTCAGCTGAGTTCAATGAGCGTGACGCAAAAGCTATCGGCCGCTCCGAGCCATCAGGGAATCTATGCGATAATACCGCTCCCACGCCGTAAGGGGATGCATCGCATGCCAGTCTGATTGGCAGTGATGGGTTGTAATGAGCCAACACTTCCCTGGACGTGATCAAGCCTTTGCATTTATGGAAGGCACGTTTACAGTCTTCGCTTCATTTCCAAACTACTCCCATTTGTAGCAGTGCGTTAAGAGGGTGCAGAACCGTCGACAAGTTTGGTAAAAATTTATGATAGTAATTTACTAATCCCAGGAACGACCTTAATTGTGAGACATATTCAGGTGCTGGGGCCTTTACGACCGCTTCAATTTTTTCAGGTGACTTATGCAACCGTTCTTCGTTAATGATATGGCCACAATATGATATTTGTTTCTGGAAAAATTCGCACTTGGGGCGATTTGCTCGTAGGCCCCGTTCTCTCAGCCTTGTGAGCACCTGCTCCAAGTTGGCAAGTTGCTCGTTGTCATTTTCTCCTGTTACAAGGATGTCATCTAGGTAGCATTGAGTCCCCGGAATCCCTTGCAGGACTTGCTCCATAGCTCTTTGCCAGATAGCCGGAGCTGATGCCACTCCGAAAACCAGTCGATTGTACTGGTACAGGCCTTTGTGTGTGTTTATCGTGAGATACTTTTTAGAGGCCTCCTCAACCTCCATCTGTAGATATGCCTGTGCTAAGTCAATTATGGTGAAACGTTTCCCTCCGGATAGTGAGGCGAAAATATCTTCTATCCTCGGAAGAGGATACTGTACCGTGTGAAGAACCGGGTTTACAGTCACCTTGAAGTCCCCACAGATGCGAACTTTTCTCTGTTCTTCAGATTTATCATTATTCAACATTTTCTTCATGACCGGGACGATGGGTGTTGCCCACTCGCTCCAATGTACCTTGGATAACACGACTGCGTTTTCCAAATTCTCCAGCTCTGCTTCGACGGCTGGACGAATTGCGTATGGCACCAGCCTTGCCTTAAAAACTTGGGAATTGCCGCATCTTCCACTTTTATTGAGGCGGTGGCGCCTTTCAGGGTTCCTAGTTCCTGTTGAAACACTTCTTTGGCGTTAGCCAAGATTTCTTTTAATCGTCCAGGTATGACGTCATCATCGTTTTTTTTCTTACTGGTCACCGTCAGTGCCTGAATGGAGTGCCAGTCTAAACGTATCTTTCTGATCCATTCACGTCCCAACAACGGTGGACCACCATCTTGCAGAACATATAAATACAACTTCTGTATTTCCTTGCCATCGTATACAACAGGCACCCTTATTTCCCCTCTGGGGTATACTTTCTGCCCCGTATATGTCTTCAAGATAATGGATGTGTCTTTCAAAGGTATATGCGGAAATAGCCGCTCGTAATCCCGTCGACTCATGACGGTCAGAGCTGATCCTGTATCTAGCTCCATTTTGACTGGGGACCCCGCTATCGTGAGGGTAACCCAAATGGTCTGGTAATCTTCTTTGGCAATTACATTATGTAATTTGAGACAGCTTAGTCTCTTGTTTTCGGAGTCGCTATCGCTCTTCTGGTCTTCGGAGCTACTGTCCGTCATCATTTGTACCTTCCTGTACTTTTCCTTATTGACCTTTTTACTGTCAGCGGATTTCTTTCCAGATCTGCATGCACGTGCAATGTGTCCCATCTTTCCGCATTGCCTGCATGCTTTGTCCTTGAACCAGCAGTCCTTCTGGTCATGGGTGGATCTGCCGCAGCGATAACATCTCTCGAAACCTCGTGTCATTTCATGGGTGCCGAAGTCCTGTGGCTTTTGCTGTATCTCTGCAGCTCCTGTTGCTGCTGCTTCGTATGATACAGCCACACTGAAAGCCTTGTCCAGTGTCAAATCTTTCTCAGAAAGTAGTCTTTTCTGTGTTCCTTCGCTTAGGAGACCGCAGACGAATTTGTCTCGTAGAGAATCTGCCAGTCCTGCCCCGAATTGGCAGTGCTTTGACAGCTTTCGTAATTCGGTGAGGTAATCAGCGTTACTTTCATTCTTGTGCTGATTCCTCCTGAAGAATTTGAATCGTTCCGCTATCAGCAGCGGTGTTGGGTTTAAGTGCTCCTGTAAGGTATCAACAATCTCCTTAAAATTCTTGTCCATCGGTTTGGCTGGAGTGATCAAGTTTCGTAACAGCCCGTATGTCCTTGCGCCCATCAGATTTAGAAGTACCGATGCCTTTTTATCATCTGCTACTTCATTCGCCTTGCAATATACCTCCACTCTTTCCACATATGTGGTCCAATCTTCTATATCACTATCGAAAGCAGTAATATTGCCAGTCTTCGGCATCTTGAAAATCTAAAATGGCGCTTCCCGCGCTTTTCCTCCGTCCCTGATGGATCAAAATGGTGCCTCCCACGCTTTTCTTTCTTCCCCGCCGAGTTAAGATGGCGCCTCCTGTGATTTCCCACTGCTGCCGCTGCTGCTCTCCGTGGTTCCCGTTGCGACCTGCAGCTTTTCGCGGTTTTTCTATTTTTTTTTATATATCGCTTCAATAGTTTCTCCGTTACTTGGAGAACCGTTCCCGTCGTGGAGCGGACCCTCTGGGACTTTCCCCTCCCTCAGCTCGGTCTGAACGCCGACCTGCTTTGCAGCACCGGCCGCGCCCTGAGTGCTCCACCCTCTCTCTCTCTTTGCTTCTGCTTCCCGACTCGCTGCCCGGCCCCGTTGCAGAGCCACCCGATCGAGCTCTAGCCCGCCGCAGCCCAGGAAGGATCAGTGCACTACCTGCCACCAGCCCGTTTAGCTGGTGAAACCACAGTTTTTTGGGGTTTTTTTTCTTGCTTCTGGCTTCGACCTTCGTCTGAGGAATCAATCTCCTTGAGGTGCTGCCGAATTGCAGGTAAGTTCGTTTCTAACTCGTCGCCACTGTTAGATCCGTGTGTTAACGGAGACACGGAATGCAGGAGTTGATTTAACAAGTGTTTACTGAACAAAGTCTGGAGGTGAACTAACTACACAAGACACTATACAGGCTTATATACCCGAGTGGTTACTACTGGTACTACAGTATACAGGGGCTTCAAAAACATAGTTCCTCTTAAAGGTACATACACTACAGACTGGATGAGCAAATCAACAGCTTCAGGGCTGTCATGGTGATTAGGGGACCAAAGGCTAGCCAGCCGGGAGGTGTAAGTGCAGTTATAAGCAACTTGGGGGGGAAAATCTTTTTCCAGGGCCTGATGCAGAAAGAAGTGCGGTTGGGATGAGAAAGAGGATGTGGATGGTGAGGGATGCAAGAAAGGGGTTGGAGATGGCCATGTCAGTGATTGAGACCGCAAGACTAGGGAAGACATGGCAGATGTCAAAGTTGAGGGAGCGGCCATGAAAGTGGATAGGAAAGCTTATATGGAGCGAAAGGCTTAAGGAGGACAAGAGGCTGTGAATTTAGAAGAGAGAGGGCAAGGGGAGCTGAGATGGAGATTAAAATGAGGAGGGAGTCCACGCAGAGGTTGAAAGAGATAGCATACAATTCACTTTTTTTAAATTCTTTCACGGGATGTGGGCATCGCTGGCAAGGCCAGCATTTATTGCCCAGCCCTAATTGCTGTGGGTCTAGAGTCACATATCGGCCAGACCGGGTAAGGGCAGCAGATTTCCTTCCCTAAAGGATGTTGGTGAACCAGTGGGTTTTTACGACAATCCGGTAGTTTTATGGTCACCATTACCGACACTAGCTTTTTAATTCCAGATTTACTTAATGAACCTGAATTTAAATTCCCCGGCTGCCGTAGTGGGATTTGAACTCACGTCTAAACTGGAGTCATTAGCCTGCGCCTCTGGATTACTAGCCCAGTAACATAACCACGATGTCGCCGTGTCCACATAATAGCGAATATATTTAAACAACAGAGCGCAAAAGAGCATTCTGACATGGAAAACAACATTTGATACGGACGATTGCAAGGCAATGAGACTTGGGAAGGTAAATAAACGGCGGGAATATACGGGATCATGTTATGGAATCATGATCCTGGGAAGAAGCCTCAACCGCCAGCCTTGCATATTGAGCAATTGCAGGTGGACCCCCCACAATTTTCCAACATGAAACCAACCCTATCAACTATAGCATCAACAACTTGTATTTTTAGAGCACCTTTCACGTAGTAAAACATTCCGAGGCGCTTCACAGGAGCGATTACCAAACAAAATTTGACACCGAGCCACATAAGGAGAAATTAGGGAGGATGACCAAAAGCTTAATTTTAAGGAGCATCTTAAAGGAGTAGAGAGAGAGAGGCAGAGAGGTTTAGGGAGGGAATTCCAGAGCTTAGGGCCTTGGCAGCTGAAGGCACGGCCACCAATGGTGGAGAGATTAAAATCAGGGATGCTCAAGAGGGCAGAATTAGAGGAGCGCAGATATCTCGGGGGGTGGTGGGGCTGAAGGAGATTACAGAGATAGGGAGGGGCGAGGCCACGGAGGGATTTGAAAACAAGGATGAGAATTTTAAAATCGAGGCGTTGCTTAAGCGGGAACCAATGTAGGTCAGCGAGCACAGGGGTGATGGGTGAATGAAGCTTGTTACGAGTTAGGACACGGGCAGCAGAGTTTTGGATGAGTTCAAGTTTGCTAAATGGATCTAGGTCGCAGGACACAAGGGCGAGAGGGATTTGACGGCATTGGTGGTTAACTCACTGAAAGTTAACTTCACTGTGGCAGCAGTGAAGAAAGCTAATCGGACCTTGCCCAGTATAGCCAAAAGGATAGAGTCAAAATCCCAGGAGGTGATAATAGGGCTGAACTCCTTGATTGGGCGGTTCAGCAAGAACATAAGAAATAGGAGCAGGAGTCGGCCATTCGGCCCCTCGAGCCTGCTCCACCATTCAATAAGATCACGGCTGATCTTCGACCTCAACTCCACTTTCCCGCCCGATCCCCATATCCCTTGATTCCCCGAGAGTCCAAAAATCTATCGATCTCGGTCTTGAATATACTCAACAACTCAGCCTCCACAACCCTCTGGGGTAGAGAATTCCAAAGATTCACCACCCTCTAAGTGATGACATTTCTCCTCATCTCACTCCTAAATGACCGGCCCAATTTGATTAGAATTCGCTCTGACACAAAGCACATTTTACATGGGGAGAGGAAGTGAAATGAGGCCCATCCCCCAGTTTTGTCAATTAAAAATTTTTTTTTCATCATTTATGGAATGTGGGCATCGCTGGCAAGGCCATCCCTAATCGCCCTTGAGAAGGTGGTGGTGAGCCGCCTTCTTGAACCGCTGCAGTCCGTGTGGTGAAGGTGTTCCCACAGTGAGGGAGTTCCAGGATTTTGACCCAACGACGATGAAGGATCGGTGATATACTTCTAAGTCAGGATGGTGTGTGACTTGGAGGGGAACTTGGAGGTGGTGGTGTTCCCATGCGCCTGCTGCCCTTGTCCTTCTAGGTGGAAGAGGTCGCGGGTTTGGGAGGTGCTGCTGAAGAAGCCTTGGCGAGTTGCTGCAGTGCATCTTAGAGATGGTACACACTGCAGCCACGGTATGCCGGTGGTGGACAGAGTGAATGTTTAAGGCGGTGGATGGGGTGCCAATCAAGCGGGCTGCTTTGTCCTGGATGGTGTCTAGCTTCCTGAGTGTTGTTGGAGCTGCACTAATCCAGGCAAGTTGGGAGTATTCCATTACACTCCTTACTTGTGCTTTGTAGATAGTGGAAAGGATTTGGGGAGTCAGGAGGTGAGACACTCGCCGCAGAATACCCAGCCTCTGACCTGCCCTTGTTGCCACAGTATTTATGTGGCTGGTCCAGTTAAGTTTCTGGTCAATGGTGACCCCCAGGATGTTGATGGTGGGGGATTCGGCGATGATAATGCTGTTGAATGTCAAGGGGCGGTGGTTAGACTCTCGCTTGTTGGAGATAGTCATTGCCTGGCACTTCTGTGGCGCGAATGTTACCTGCGACTTATCAGCCCAAGCTTGCACGTCGTCCAGGTCTTGTTGCATGCAGGCATGGACTGGACTGTGGGCTGCAGGTACCTCCTCTCCTGAAGCAGAGTCGAGACAGTGGGAGTTGGCGAGCTATTCAACCACAAAAGGAATATTTCTTTCTGAAGTCCATCCTATCTATCACCAACCCATCCACATATTTTCCAGCAGGATTGTAGTCGAGAATAGGGGTCATAGATTTAACGTAATTGTTAGAAGGATTAGAGGGGAGAAGCAGGGCTTGCAAGAAAATTAAATGGCCAGGAAATGGTGTCCAGTTAGCCACTGATTTTTCATGCCATGGTAAATTTGGGATGCTGCCCAGCAGTTTCGAAACCATTGAATAAGCAACTCTCGTACGTTTGCAATAAAGTATTGGCGGGGCCACATTTGGAGATCTGAGTAGAATTATGGTGCTGCAGGCAGTGTAGAATATGACAATGGAACTTATAAGAAATAAAGAAAGATTTGCATTTCTATAGCGCCTTTCACAACCTCAGGGCATCCCAAAGAACTTCACAGCCCTCCGATTAGGCACTTTACAGCCTTCCAAACTCAATATCGAGTTCAACAATTTCAGATCATAACCTCGGCCCCCATTACATTTTTACATATATTTTTTATCCACACCTTTGTTTTGGCCCCCCCCTTTTTCTCTCTCCCACATGGCAGCTGTCTCTCATTCTGCCAGCGCATTTCACACCTAATCTAGAGCTGTCTTTTGTCTCCACTAGTCCTACCACCATCTCGTCTGGTTTTGAATACCTCTTAATGTCTCTTCACTTCTCTTTTGTTCTTTCATCCCCATTTCCCAGCCCCCAAACTGGCCTTTTAATCTGTTTCATTTCCTGTGTTTTTTCAGTCCTGACGAAGGGTTTCGACCCGAAACGTTGACTCTATTTCTCTCTCCACGATTTGGACAGATTGGGTGATTGGGCAGAAACATGGCAAATGCACTATAATGTGGATAAATGTGAGGTTATCCACTTTGGTGGCAAAAACAGGAAGGCAGATTATTATTTGAATGGCAATAGATTGGGAGAAGGGGAAGTGCAAAGAGACCTGGGTGTCCTTGTGCACCAGTCGCTGAAGGTAAGCATGCAGGTGCAGCAGGCGGTTAAGAAGGCAAATGGTATGTTGGCCTTCGTAGCAAGAGGGTTCGAGTACAGGAACAAGGATGTCTTGCTACAGTTGTACAGGGCCTTGGTGAGACCGCACCTTGAGTATTGTGTGCAGTTTTGGTCACCATACCTGAGGAAGGACGTTCTTGCCATGGAGGGAGTGCAGCGAAGATTCACCAGGCTGATACCTGGGATGGAAGGAATGACGTATGAGGAGAGATTGTGTCGATTGGGCTTATACTCACTGGAGTTTAGAAGATTGAGAGGGGATCTCATCGAAACCTATAAAATTCTGTCAGGTCTGGACAGACTAGATGCAGGAAGGATGTTTCTGATGGCCGGGGAGTCCAGAACCAGGGGTCATAGTCTAAGGATAAGGGGTAGGATGTTTAGGACTGAAATGAGGAGGAATTTCTTCACCCAGAGAGTGGTGAACCTGTGGAATTCTCTGCCACAGAGGGCGGTGGAGGCCAGTTCATTAAATATATTCAAGAAAGAGTTGGATATGTTTCTTGAGGCTGAAGGGATCAAGGGATATGGGGAAAAGGCAGGGACAGGGTACTGAGTTTGGATGATCAGCCATGATCACATTGAATGGCGGAGCAGGCTCGACGGGCCGAATGGCCTACTCCTGCTCCTATCTTCTATGTTTCTATGTTTCCACGGATGTTGCCTGGCCTGCTGAGTTTTTCCAGCATTTTCTGTTGTTATTTCGGATTTCCAGCATTCGCAGTATTTTGCTATCGTCAAGGTATCTTTTGAAGTGCAGTCACTATTGTAATGTGGGAAACGCGGCAGCCAATTTGCGCACAGCAAGCTCCCACAAACGGTAATGAAATTAATGGCCAGATAATCTGTTTTAGTGATGCTGATTGAGGGATAAATATTGGCCAGGGCACTGGGGAGAGCTCCCCTGCTCTTCTTTGAAATAGTGCCATGTTGTTGCGGCTGCCGCGGAACACGAATGGAGGCCGAACCGATCTGAGGAACACATGGCTTTTATTACATTCTCTTGAGAGATGGCTACCTCAGCTCCTCTCTCTGCTAAACCCGAAAACAGACTGAGGGCGACACCCGCGCTTTTGAGTACACACTGAGGGCGACGCCCGCTCCTTTGTCATGCCTTAAAGGCAGCATGCTTCTTAAAGGCAAGGTGCCCGATTTATTGTCCACGGACGGAAAAGTGGATTGCGCCCGTTAAGGTGGTGATCCGCCACACAGCTCCCCCCAGAATCCGCTTAGGAGGTGTGGACGAGACGGTGCGGCGGTCTGATGGGCCGGCCGGAGCGGCTCTTGTAGGACGCCGGTGGACGTGGAACGGCCGGGCGTGGAGCAGCCGGGTGTACTGGCTTGAGGGCAGGTCGGCCGCGTGGCGGTGGACGAGCTACTGGGACCTGCTCACCGGGCTCCGAGTGTGCTGGCTTGAGTCGGTCAACTGACACTTTTTCAGTCCTGTCGCCCACTTGTAGGTTGAAATTTTTTTTAAGGAGCGCGGCCTTAAGATGTGCATACTTGCCCTCCTCTGGTGAGTTCTGCAGCGCTATCCAGACCTTCGTGACTGTGGAGCTACCGAGTGATGCGACGAGGTAGTCATACTTCGTCCCATCTGTGGTGATGTGTCGCAGCCGGAATCGGGACTCAGCTTGGAGGAACCAGGCTTCGGGCTGGTTTTCCCAAAACTCCGGCAGTTTCACGGAAACTGCGTTCGTGTCCGCCATTGCAGTGCTCGGAATACGTTCTGAGCGTCGGGGTCACCAATGTTGCGGCTGCCGCGGAACACGAATGGAGGCCGAACCGATCTGAGGAACACATGGCTTTTATTACATTCTCTTGAGAGATGGCTGCCTCAGCTCCTCTCTCTGCTAAACCCGAAAACAGACTGAGGGCGAAACCCGCGCTTTTGAGTACATACTGAGGGCGACGCCCGCTCCTTTGTCATGCCTTAAAGGCAGCATGCTTCTTAAAGGCAAGGTGCCCGATTTATTGTCCACGGACGGAAAAGTGGATTGCGCCCGTTTAGGTGGCGATCCGCCACAATGTGATCTTTGACCTCCTGAGAGAGCAGTTTAACATCTCATCCGAAAGGCGGCACCTCCCTCAGTCATTGTGTCGTGTCGTGTCGCTACACCTTCCCTCACCACTGTTCCATGCAGGCTTTGGCTCGAGAGTTGAAGTCCCTCAGATCTTTAGGTCTGCATGTTCTCTGGTAGTAGAGGCCATTCCAGGAGATGCTCTGTTGTTTGAGATGCCTCCCCACAGTCACAGTCGGTAGAATCAGTTTGGCTGCGTCCCCACTTCTGCACGAGGGCTCTGCAGCAGCCGACCGCAGTCCTGAGGCGATTTGAGACACAGCCAAGTAGGCCGAGTCTCACTGGCTCCTGTTGGAAGAGATGCCTCTGGATCAAAAGAATAGCTTGTGTGGCTTTTGTCTGCAGATCCTTTGACCAAGCATCCAGTCTACAGCTGTGGGGATTACATTCCAAGCGCATGTAAGAAACTGCTCCCGGACCTGAGCCTCTTAGTTGCTGGCACATGCTGAAAAAGTGGATGACGAGGTTTGACCTGTCCGCTCTTGATGAAACTCGCCTTCTTGTGAAAATGACCTCCCTCAGCACTGCACTGGGAGCAACAGCCTAGATTTTTGTGCTCAGGTCTCTGGAGTGGGAATATAAACTACACAACCTTCCGACTCAAGGGCGAGGAGTGCTACCAACTGAGCCACGGCAGACACAGCTGCTACCTAGCTTAAGGCATCCAAGCTATGACGAGATGTTGAAGAGCCTGGGATTGTTTACACTGCGGAAGAGAAAACTCAGCGGAGGCGTTACTCAAGACCTTCTGAGGAAGAAGTAAAACGATCTCTGATTATATTATCAAGATTGCAACAAACTCCAGAACCAAGGGACACAGATCAAGCTCAGGTGAGGAAAGGTGCAAAGACATGTTTAGATTTAATTACTTTACACAGTGGGTGGTGAATATGTGAAACAGATTGCCCAAGAGAAGCCAACCAGTGCAGAAAACATTGTCTACCTTCCTATGTTCCTATGTATAAAATGTAAATGGATAGTGAGGGGAGAAAGAGAGAAAATTGGATCACAAAGAAGTCTGTCAGCAGTGAGCAAGTTTTTATTTATAGAATAAGCATTGGTTTTAAATAGAAATAACAGCAGAAAATGCTGGAAATACTCAGCAGGCCAGGCAGCATCCGTGGAGAGAGAAACAGAGTTAACGTTTCAGGTCTGGGACCCTTCATCAGAACTGGAAAAAGCTGGAGATGTAACAGATATTAAGCAGGTGCAGAGACCGGGGGGGGGGTGGTGGGGGGGTTGGTTAGGAGGGGAGGAAGAAATAGAAAGAATATCCTGTACTTTTGTAAGAGGCAGGAAAGATAAAATGTTGCAAATGGGAATGGCAGAAATCATACTGCATGAAAAATAGGGGCAGGGATAATTATCTGAAATTGTTGAACTCGATGTTGAGTCCAGAGGGCTGTAAAGTGCCTAATCGAAAGATGAGGTGCTGTTCCTCGAGCTTACGTTGAGCTTCATTGGAACAATGCAATAGGCCGAGGACAGAGAGATCAGAGTGGGAGTGAAGCGGTGAATTAAAGTGACAGGCAACCGGAAGCTCAGGGTCACCCTTACGGACTGAACGGAGGTGTTCCGCAAAGCGGTCGCCCAATCTGCGTTTGGTCTCCCCAATGTAGAGGAGACCACATCGTGAGCAGCGAATACAGTATACTAGATTGCAAGAAGTACAAGTAAATCGCTGTTTCACCTGGAAGGGGTGTTTGGGGCCCTGGACAGTGGGAATGGAGGAGGTAAAAGGGCATGTGTTGCATCTCCTGTGCTTGCATGGGAAGTTTTTCATGCAGTATGATTTCTGCCATTCCCATTTGCAACATTTTATCTTTCCTGCCTCTTACAAAAGTACAGGATGTTCTTTCTATTCCTTCCTCCCCTCCTAACCCCCCCCGCCCCCGTCTCTGCACCTGCTTAATATCTGTTACATCTCCAGCTTTTTCCAGTTCTGATGAAGGGTCCCAGACCTGAAACGTTAACTCTGTTTCTCTCTCCACGGATGCTGCCTGGCCTGCTGAGTATTTCCAGCATTTTCTGTTGTTGTTTCAGATTTCCAGCATCCGCAGTATTTTGCTATTATATGGTTTTAAATAGAAGTTAGATATGATAGGGACCTGCAAATATTACATAGAATTTACAGCACAGAAACAGACCATTCGGCCCAAAAGGTCTATGCCGGTGTTTCTGCTCCACATGTGTTAAGTCCGTGAATGATTAAGACACAGACTAGCAGGAGAGAAAACAAAACGATCTTTACTGGTGGAAGGCATAAACGAATCTAACAAAACAGAGGCTCTCTAGCGCCTTTTATGCAGGGGTGGTCACTGCCGGTATTGCAGTCTGAGACCAGTTATTCTCTTAAAGGTACATATACAACAATTCCTCCCCTTTTAGATAAAGAGTACATAACATTCATTTAACAACTAATGATAACGAATTACAATCACAATTACTGCTGCTAGATACATTGGTTAAGTTTAAGCAATTATAAGTTCAGTCCTTGAGGAGGCTTCCTGATTCTGTCTGGATAACGCCTCTTTGGAGTATCAGGTTCTTCTGGCAATGTTGAGTCGAAATCAATGTCGTTGTTTGGTTCATCTGCTTCCAATATCACCGGTTCTGCGGTAGCTGCAATTGGAACATCGATTTCATTACCAGGTGTATCAGATCGTGGTGTGGAGTTGACGTTTTCCAGTGACTCTAGAATCTGGTCAGCATGGCGTCTTACAATGCTCTCCCCAACGTCCACGGTATACATGAGAGGTCCTAGTCGTGTACAAATCGTTCCTGGCTGCCATTTCTCAGTGCAGTAGTCCCGGGCCAAAACTGGTTGACCTATCTTAAAACTCCTGGTCGGCCTTTCATTCATATTCTGAAACTGCCTGTTCTCCACATCTCTTCGGACGTTTGGCTTAACCAAATCCAAGCGGCATCGTAGTCTTCGATTGAAGAACATCATGGCTGGAGTTTGGTTGGTAATCGCATGTGTCGCATTCCGGTAGGCAAACAAGAAGTTGTCCACCTTGTGTTGTAGGGGTATATCTTCATTACACATTGCCTTGATAGCCTTCTTGAATGTTTGGACAAACCTCTCGGCCAATCCATTAGTGGCTGGATGATATGGGGCAGATGTGTAATGCTTAACACCATTGTTCTTTAAGAACCTCCAGAACTCTTCAGACACAAACTGTGGTCCATTGTCAGAGCAAATCTGTTCAGGCAGCCCATTCCTGGCGAATATGGTTCGTAAAACTGCGATAGTTTTTTCCGTGGTGGTTGACGACATTTTTATTACCTCTGGCCACTTTGAATGTGCATCCACCGCAATTAAAAACATCGAGTCCATGAAGGGACCAGCAAAATCAATGTGCACCCTTTGCCATGGGGATGAGGGCCACTCCCATGGATGCAGAGGAGCTTGTGATGGGGCGTTTTGGACCTTCTGGCATCCTGCACAGCTCTTGGTCATCTCTTCGATTTCTCTATCGATTCCCGGCCACCACACAAACGCTCTGGCTAAGCTCTTCATTTTTACCCCACCCAGATGACCCTCATGAAGCTCATTGAGCACTCTATCCGTCAACTTAGGTGGAATTACTACTCTGGATCCACACATCAAGGTTCCTCTGCACACTGACAGCTGTTCTCTTCTTGACGAAAATGCTGGCAGCAGTGGTTCGCCATGTGCTGGCCATCTCTTCACCGTTAAATCATAGACCCGTGATAGTGTCAGGTCATTCCGTGTTTCCTTTTCTATGTTTGCATTCGTCACAGGGAGACATTCGACTATGGTCGAGTGGAATAACTCCATTGGATCCACTGCAAGGTCTTCTTCTTCCACCGTCGGCAACGGTAGACGTGACAATCCATCAGCATTTCCATGCTGTTTAGTTCCCCTGTACTCGATGTCATATTGGTGTGCCCCTAGGAAAAGGGACCATCTCTGCAGCCGTTGTGCTGTCATTATCGGTACGCCCTTCTGAGGGTTGAAAATGGAGACAAGAGGTTGATAATCGGTTAGTAGAGTAAATTTTTGACCGTGCAGATAGTGATTGAACTTCTTCACCCCCCACACTAGGCTGAGGGCCTCTCTGTCAATCTGGGCGTAGTTACGCTCGGCAGAAGTTAACGAGCGTGACGCAAAAGCTATCGGCCTCTCCAAACCATTAAGGAATTTATGTGACAGTACCGCCCCAATGCCGTAGGGAGACGCATCACACGCCAGCCTGATTGGCAGTGCTGGGTTGTAGTGAGCCAATACTTCCTTCGAAGTGATTAAGTCCTTACTCTTCTGAAAAGCACGTTTACAATCATCGCTCCATTTCCATGCTACCCCCGTTCGTAGCAGGGCGTTCAGTGGATGCAGAATTGTCGACAAATTCGGCAAAAACTTATGATAGTAATTCACCAACCCGAGGAATGACCTCAGTTGCAACACATTTTCAGGCGCTGGGGCCTTAACAACCGCTTCAATTTTGTCAGGGGACTTATGTAACCCCTCTTCATCAATCACGTGGCCACAATACGATATCTGTTTCTTAAAAAATTCGCACTTGGGGCGGTTGGCTCGCAGCCCATGTTCCCGTAGTCTAGTGAGCACCTGTTCTAGGTTGTTAAGGTGTTCGCTGTCATCTTCACCTGTTACAAGGATGTCGTCCAAGTAACACTGAGTCCCTGGAATCCCTTGCAGGACTTGTTCCATCGCTCTTTGCCATATCGCCGGAGCCGATGCTACTCCGAATACCAATCGATGATATTGGTAAAGACCTTTGTGAGTGTTTATCGTGAGATACTTCCTAGAGGACTTTTCAACCTCCATCTGCAAATATGCTTGTGCTAGGTCAATTTTTGTAAAACGCTTCCCTCCAGACAGTGAGGCGAAGATGTCTTCTATCCTTGGAAGAGGATATTGTACTGTGTGAAGGACAGGGTTCACCGTCACCTTGAAATCCCCACAGATGCGAATCTTCCTTGGCTCTCCGGACTTATTGCTGAACGTTTTTTTCATGACAGGAACGATGGGTGCCACCCACTCGCTCCAGTCGACCTTAGACAACACGCCCGCCTTCTCCAGATTCTCCAGCTCTGCCTCGACGGCTGGACGAATTGCATATGGTACCGGTCTCGTTTTGAAAAACTTGGGAACTGCATTCTCTTCTATTTTTAACGAGGCGGTTACGCCTTTAAGCGTGCCCAGTTCTTGTTGAAATACCTCTTTGGCGTTAGCTAAGATTGTTGACAATCGTCCAGGAGTGACGTCTTCATCTTTTTTACCGTCCACCATCATTGCATGAATGGAATGCCAATCTAAGTTTATCTTCCTGATCCATTCCCGTCCCAATAACGGTGGTCCACCATTTGGCAGTATGTAGAGATACAATTTCCGTATTTTCTTGCCATTGTATTCGACAGGCACCCTTATTTTTCCTCTGGGGTATACTTTTTGCCCCATATACGTCGTCAAGACGATGGATGCCTCTCTCAAGGGTATGTGTGAAAATAGCCGCTCATACTCTCGTCGATTCATGACAGTTAGCGCTGATCCTGTATCCAATTCCATTTTAACTTGGGACCCTGCTATCATGAGGGTGACCCAAATGGTTCGGTGATCCTCTTTTGCGATTACATTGTGAAGTTTGAGACAGCTTAATCTTCTGTTCTCGGATTCACTATCGCTCATCTGGTCTTCGGAACTACTGTCCGTCATCTTTTGTACTTTCTTGTACGGTTCCTTAGTAGCCTTTTTGTTGTCGCTGGTCCTCTTCCCAGACCTACAAACTCGTGCAATGTGTCCAATCTTCCCGCATTGTCTGCATATTTTGTCTTTGGACCAGCAGTCCTTCTGGTCATGGTTAGTCCTGCCGCAGCGATAACATTTTGCAAATCCCCGTGTCATTTCGTGGGTGCTGTATTCCTGTGGTTTTTGTTGAATTTCTGCAGCTACCCTGGCTGCTGCTTCATACGATACTGCCACGCTGAAAGCCTTATCTAGCGTCAGCTCTTTTTCTGCGAGTAACTTCTTCTGTGTTCCTTCACTCAGGAGTCCACAGACAAATTTGTCCCGAGGGTATCTGCCAGTCCTGCTCCGAACTGGCAGTGCTTTGATAGCTTGCGTATTTCCGTAAGATACTCAGCATTGCTCTCATCTTTATGCTGAGTTCTCCTGTGGAATTTAAATCTTTCTGCTATCAACAGCGGTGCAAGGTTTAAGTGCTCCTGTAGAACAGCAACAATTTCGTTAAAACTCTTCGCCTTCGGTTTGGCTGGAGTAATCAGATCCCGCAATAGGCCGTACGTTCTAGCGCCCATTACGTTTCGCAATATTGATGCCTTTTTCCCCTCCGCTATTTCATTTGCCTCGAAATATACCTCGACTCTTTCCACATACGTGGTCCAGTCCTCTAATGTATTATCAAAAGCAGTGATACAGCCAGTCTTCGGCATCTTGCAAATCTAAAATGGTGCCTCCCGCGCTTTGCCTTCTTCTCCGATTTAACAAAATGGCGCCTCCCGCGCTTTTCCTTCTTCCCCGCTGTTGTTAGCGCTGCTTTCCACGGTTTCCTGCGCGTTAAATATTAATTTGTTTTCTTTTATTATCTTCCCGTCGTGGAGCGAACCCTCTGGAACACTTCCCTCCCTCTTCTGAGGTCCGAACGCTGCCCAGCTTCGAAACACCGGCTGCGCCCTGTATGCTCCACCCTCTCTCTCTCTCCTTGCTTCCCGACTCGCTGCCCGGCCCCGTTGCAGCCCAGGAAGGATCAGAGCACTACCTGCCACCAGCCCGATTAGCTGGGAAACCACGGACCGAGGAACCCAGCCTGGCTCTGGAAAGTCATTCCTGCAAAGCCTTGAACCCGATGATTGACGGTCGACGCCCGTTCCTCGAGTTTCAATGGACTCTATTTTTTTTTCTTCCGACCTTCAACGTTGTCGGAGCTGCTGCTGAGTTGCAGGTAAGTTCTTTCTAACTCGTCACCAGTGTTAAGTCCGTGAATGATTGAGACACGGACTAGCAGGAAAGAAAACAAAACGATCTTTACTGGTGGAAGGCATAAACGAGTCTCACAAAACAGAGGCTCTCTAGCGCCTTTTATACAGGGGTGGTCACTGCCGGTATTGCAGTCTGAGACCAGTTATTCTCTTAAAGGTACATACACAACAACATGAGCCTCCTTCCACCCTACTTCATCTCACCCCATCAACATATCCTTCTATTCCTTTCTCCCTCATGTGTTTACCCAGCCTCCCCTTAAATGCATCTATGCTAGTCACCTCAACCACTCCCTGTGGTAGCGAGTTCCACATTCTCTCCGCATATTGATGGCCGAGTTAACGTTTCAGGTCAAGGACCTTTCGTCAGAACTGGAATTCTTTGTTCAAAATGGTTCAAAATAAATGATTTAATACAAAAGATGAATTGAACATAAATTTTACAATAACATTTAAGAAAACACCCAAGTGACTATCCTTGTGACTCTACTTGTGTGGCATCTTTCTTTTCTATGTGCTTCTACGTGGTGGTACCCCTGTGGCTTCAGCAGAGGTAGTGGCAGCCTCCTCACTTCCCTGCTGCACCTGTTTAGACACCTTTGGCGGTCGTCCTCAGGGTTTTGGCGCCTGTGAGGGCCCCGCCAAAGTCTGCTCCTCCTGCGACTGTGCAGGTGGCAGACTCGGCCATCGCTGTCCGGGAGGCATCTGAGGGTCTGACCGAAGGTTTGGCAAGGGGGGATGGAGAAGTGTGAGTGCTTGGAGAGGAGCCCCCGCATACCTGTGCCCTCCACCATCATCGCTTTCATGTGCCAACCGCACTTCTCTGCTAGTAAATAGCTGGAGAGCACCTTGCTGCATAGCATTGAAGACCCACGTCTACACTGACATCCCCCTAGAAAGGACATCTATGAGCCTCTGGTTCCTATCCTCCATAGATGCCCATCTAACCTTCATAGATGCCCATCTAACCTTCATAGATGCCCACCTATTTTGCATAGACACCATGTGCTCGTGCGACTGGCGCATTAGGTCTCCGTAGGTGGCCATCCTGTTCATGGAAGAATCTAAAGCCGCGATTGCCTATGCCACGGTGGCGCTCATGTTGGAGAAGGATTCCTCGATTCTCTGAACACTCATAGTCACCACGCTGACAAAACCTGTCAGAGCCTCTTGCACTTGTTCCTGCAGCTCCAGGATCAGCCTCTTCCTGGATAGCCCCCCCACCGAGGCTCAGCGTCTGCATGCAGCTGAGCAGAGCTGGGAACGTCCTGTGCCCTCTGACGAGGAGTCTTCACTGCTGACCCTGTCTCCACCATCTGCTCTTGCTCCTGTGTGCTGTGTGAGACACCAGGTGACAACACTATCTCGTGACAGCCCCACCGAGGTGATTGCATCTGCGCTGGTGCTGGTTTGCTTTGTCTGAGTTGACGTTGCGCCCTCAGAGGCTGGAGGCTCCTCTGAGGAGCCCTCTCGCTCTTCCTCCTGGACAGGGGGCGGGGGGCTCTTGATGGACCTGTGGTAAAGAGATCAGTTGGATATATCATATGTAGCTTGCATACAGATACCATTATGCACATGATGAGCATTCAATGGCTGTTGCCATCAGCCCCCACATGAGTGTCTGATGAATGCCATGTAGGTGTATGGAAACTGATTCTGTCACCAGGTTGTTCTGATGAGCCCCTCTCTCCGTCCCCCACTTCCAGCTGGTCGACCGCTCCAGTAATCTCTAGGGCAGCCCCCTCTGCACTGGCCAGGATTGCTAACAATCGAGGGCCTCCTCCCATTCTCTCACTCTCCCTCTTATTGTGGGCTCTCTTTTCCTGCAAGGAGGGAAAGAACAGAAGGTTGAGTGAGAGAGATGGAATGAGTGTAAGGAATGGATGGGTTAGATCTTTAGAGGGAGACTATGATGGAGTGGGGTGGCACTACCAAGTGGCCTCTTTATGCGTTGTTAGTTGGTATGATTACATTAGGATGAGGGTGAGTGTGAGGGGTGCTTAGTGAGATGGAGATGTGATAGTGTAGATAGAGAGAGAGGGATGGGTGAAGGTGCAAGGGATGTTGGGGTGAGTAAGGATGTGTGCAGGAGCAGGGTTGGGAAGGCTGAGTGATGGGGATGTGATGAGAGGCACAGCAGCATGAAGGTAAGTGTGGGGTAATACTCACTTTTCCTGATCTTAGAAGATCATTGAAGCACTTGCGGCATTGCACCCAGGTCCTCATCACCACAGACCTGCTCGTCACCTCCTCCGCTATCTGCAGCCAGGCTGCCTTGGTTTCCTGGGGTGGTCTCTTGCGGCCACTGGCAGGGAAGAGAACCTCCTTGCGTGCGCTGACTCCCTCCACAAGCACGTGGAGGGAGTCATCGCAGAATCGAGGCGCAGCCCCCTGCCCCTGTGAACTCATCTTGCAGCCAAAGAAGCACTATCAGTCGGCTCAACTGTCCTAAATGAGAAGTGAAATCAAATGGGGCCATGGCCCCTTTAAATATACCGGCACCAAACGCGTCAGAGCTGACGTCACCGGACCCGCACCTTTTAATTGGGCCAGGTAACGCGCAGGGTGGGCTTAACAAGCCCCATTATGGAAAAATCTTTCCTTGCAGCGGGATGAAGGCAGCAATGGGCTGACGGCCGCCACCGTCCTCACCCGCCCAGGTAGGGGAAATCGCGGCCTTATTTTCCAAGGGGTACGCGGCCTTCTAATTCTTCCTACCAAAATGTACCACCTCACAAATATTGACTGTATTGCTTTTTTGTAATATAGACATAAAAGTAACGAAATGTGAAATTCAAAGGTGCCATTAAATAACTGGCCTTGAAATTCCACGGGGATTCTCCGGATCTCCAGAGAGATACCAGCAGAACATCCGGAGGAATGGCGTAATCGGCCGTTTGAAGCAAGTTATGCCATTTCTCTTGGGGTTCTGCCAGTCTCTCCCCAGAGGTAACTGTGGAAGATCAGGAGGAGCCCTGCGGAATTTCCGAGCCTGTTTTTTTTTGAGTGTCAGCCGTGGCTCAGTTGAGCAGCACCCTCTCCTCTGAGTCAGAAGGTTTGTGGGTTCACAGACCCACTCCAGAGACTTGTTAGTACAGAAAGCTAGGCTGACACTCCAGTGCAGCGCTGAGGGAGCGCTACACTGTCGGAGGTGCCTTCTTTCAAATGAAACGTTAAACCGAGGCCCAGACTGCCCTCTCGGTTGGACGTAAAAGATCCCAGGGCACTATTCCGAAGAACAGCAGGGGAGTTCTCCCCGGTGTCCTGGCCAATATTTATCCCTCAATCAGCATCACTAAAACAGATCATCTGGTCATTATCACATTGCTGTTTGTGGGAGCTTGCTGTGCGCAAATTGGCTGCCGCGAGTCCTACATTACAACAGTGACTACACTTCAAGAAGTACTTCATTGGCTGTAAAACGCTTTGGGATGTCCTGAGGTCATGAAAGGCGCTGTAGAAATGCAAGTCTTTTTTTATTTTTTCTCAAGACGTGAGTGACACTGGCAAGGTGTATTTATTGCTAGTTACCCTGAGAAGGGTCGTAGAGGGTCTTCTCCTTCAGCCGCTACAATCGTTGCGGTGGTCTTGCTCCCACAATGGCGAGATCCAGCGAAATCCAGGATTCTGATCCAACGACGATGAAGGAGCAGCAATGGATATCTCCAAGTCAGGATGCTGTGCGACTTGGCGGGGACAATCCCATGCCGTTGTTGCTCGTACCGTTCTCGGTGGTGGCAGTGACAAGGATGGGAGGCGCTGCTGAAGTAAGCTGCTAAAGGGTTAAAGGCTTCAAGTCACCCTGAAGAACTATCACTCACCCAGGTGACGGGTTATTTAAATCCAATCGCTCTCCTCTATTCACAACAATACACAGGAGCATAGATCAAGGAACAAAGGTGTTAGTTTCATGGCTGATCCACAGAGGAATACAATGCCAACAATAATTTAAGACTTTCAAATGCTACCAGCACCGCACATGGCTCAAGACCATTGGACAGAGTCTTTGCATATCATCGTGAGCATTTATAAGGCCGGCTAAATCCATCATACTTGGTTGAAAGAGCAAGAATGGACTGAGTGGAGAACGACTGAAGAGATTTAAAGGAGATATTGCCATCGCGCCTTCAGCTTCATATTGATTTTTACATAGCGTCCAAAGCAGCTCAGAAATGGGAGTGAAATCTGAAAGCATTTCTGAATATGTCAGCCACGGTTCAGTGGGCAGCACCCTCGCCTCTGAGTCAGAAGGTTGTGGGCTCAAGTCCCCACTCCAGAGACTGGAGCACAACAATCTAGGCAGATGCTTCAGTGCAGTGCTGAGGGAGCGCTGCACTGTCGGAGGTGCTGTCTTTCAGATGAGCCGTTAAACCGAGGCCCCATCTAGCTCTCTCAGGTGAATGTAAAAGATCCCACGACACTATTTTGAAGAAGGGCAGCAGTGTGATCCCCGGTGTCCTGGCCAATATTTATCTCTTAAGTAACATCACGAAAGAAAAACAGATTACCTGGTCATTATCACATAGTTATTTGTGGGAGCTTGCTGTAACTTGAGTTTCCGACATTACAACAGTGACTACACTTCAAAAAGTACTTCACTGGCTGTAAAGTGCTTTGGGATGCCCAGTGGTCATGAAAGGCGCTTTAGAAATGCAAGTCTCTCTTTTTTTGGCTTGGCGTCCATTTTTACCTGAGCACGCTTCTGTGAAGCACGTTAGAAGATTTTTCTACATTAACAGTGCTCTATAAATGCAAGTTGGTATTGCTATCAGTACCCTGTATGTAAGGTTCGAAAAATTTCTGCACAACCCCAGAACAGAAGGAAAGTCATGTTTTTAAAATGATTTTTAAACATTACAGAAGAAATCTGCAAAAGGGATAAAAGTGTGGTTGGGCCTAACAGAAGAATTTCAAAGAGTTAAATTAAGGAAGATTTTGGACTGTTTTAAGGAGTTATTGGGCCAAAGGCATTTAAAATAAAAATCCCAGGAAGATTTGGCTGGTTTAAAAGACATGTTCAGGCTTGCAAAAGGCTGGGACAAAGGGGAGGAGAGTGGGCCCCCCCGAGTTTGGATATTGGGCTTTCTAAGGAATGTCCAGGGCCGCCCCAGTTTTACATAAGGACAATGAAGCCTGTTTTCCCGCCGAAAATTTGCAGAGCCAGGTATCGAATAAACAGGACATGTGCCCAGCCATACAAAGGAAGGAACATTAGCCCTACAGGTTACAGCAAACAAACCACAGTCCAAAACCAATTAAAGAGATTGACAAATGTTTTGCATTTTAAACTGGTTTCAAGGCAATCCCGAAACCAGTTAAAGGCCGATTAAGTTTAGATGAGCCATCCCCTAAACTCGTTAAGTTTGGATGGGCCATCCCCAAAGCTCGTTAAAGTTTTAAAAGACATTAAAAATAACGAGCCCGCCAAATTTAACAAGAAACCTGAGATTTGGCGGTCAGATAAGCCAGGCCCCAAATTCGTATAATTGAGGCCTGCCTTTTCAGTTCAGCAGCGAGACAGTGAGACAGTTCAAACGGACAGCCAGTCCAAGTTCAAGTTCAGCCAACCAGCTCAAGAGAGAGATCATCATCGGTGACTCGAAGGAAGAAAGAAGAAACAGAAATCGTGGCAACCAAAGGCCTACAGAAACCAACAACAGCCAATATTACCACCAACCAGATAACATTGGGCCACCGCGACCAACAAGAAACCAACTGCTGAAAACTCACGAACCAAAGACTTGTTTCCACTCTACAGGCTAGTCTGACTTACACCTGGGTAAGATTTGGACATAGAAGACGCTAAAACTAGCACTAACCAAAGAAAATTGGGTACTTACCCGATAGATCCAACAGCGCGACTAACCGCATCTGCAGACAAACCCAAACTGAAGACCTAACACAGGTGCAGTCTTCTACCACGTCCGAGGTACAGCAGGCCCCAACCGCCACAACTAAAGAGAACCCTGAAATTGCGAACCTCTATATCTGTCAAGAGAGTCGTTTTGGTGAGCATTTCCTGGTCCTCTGGATTACAGCCTAGCTAGTGTAGTGGGGTTGGGAGGGTAAGGGTTTTTGTGTATTGTAATTCTCCCTCGCTTATTTCCGAGTGTTCCCCACCCTTTTAAAGTATAAGTTTTATTGTATTGTATATTTTCCTGTCTCAAAATAAAGGTCTGAATTCTTTTGACTAACCCAGGTGTCTGTTGCAAGTTTATTACGACCCCCAAATAAGTCCAAGGTCTAGAACAAAAGGGAGTGCGAGCGATTCGAACCGCTCAAAGGAGTCAGAGGTGAAGCTGACAAACAACCCACACCCACCACCCCTTACAGTAGAAACAGTGTAAACAAAATTTGGGCCAGAACTTCTGGGTACTCATGCGTAGGCCAATGAAAGTGCCGGTTTCGTGCATGCACTGCGCATGCGTGGGAAACCGGAACTTCCGTTACCTTAAAGGAAGGGGTTCACAGGTCGAACGCTGTTGTGTCCGTGTATAATAAGACACAGACTGCAGGAGAACGGTACAACAGGCGTTTACTCAACGTGGCTCACACTGAACTGATCTGTACAGATTACTACTCAGTGCTATATACAGGTGTGGTCACTGCCGGTACTGCAGTATACATGAGCTGTAAAAGGTAGTTCCCCCCTTAAAGGTATATACATTACAATTCCTCCCCTTTTAGATTAACAGTACCATAACACTCATTTAACAATTAAATATCAAACTAATTACAATTAACACTTTTAACATGCAACATTAGCTGAAAATAGTCTATTTATATATTCAGTCTTTGGGGAGGTTTCCTGATCCTTTCTGGATAGCGCCTTTCCCGAGTGTCTTGCTCTTGGTGCGGAGGCGATTCTGGCCCCCTGTCGTCGGTTGGTTCATCAGCTTCCGATGCTACTGTTTCTGGGGTAGATGCGACCTGTACGTCGGGTTCATCACCAGGTACGTATGGGCGAGGCATGGGGTTGACTTGTTCCTGTGACTCTAGGACCTGGTCAGCATAGCGTCTCACGATGCTCTCCCCAATGTCCACTGTGTACATTAGTGGGCCCTGCCATGTGCATATCGTTCCTGGCTGCCATTTTTCTGATCGGTAGTCGCGGGCCAAGACTGGTTGCCCTCCAATGAAGCTCCTTGTTGGCTTCTCATGGATGTGCTGGAATTGCTTACTCTCATAGAAACATAGAAGATAGGAGCAGGAGTAGGCCATTCGGCCCTTCGAGCCTGCTCCGCCATTCAATGAGATCATGGCTGATCATCCAAATTCAGTACCCTGTCGCTGCCTTCTCCCCATATCCCTTGATCCCTTTAGCCTTAAGAAATATATCCAACTCTTTCTTGAATATACTTAATGAACTGGCCTCCACCGCCCTCTGTGGCAGAGAATTCCACAGGTTCACCACTCTCTGGGTGAAGAAATTCCTCCTCATTTCAGTCCTAAATGGCTTACCCCTTATCCTTAGACTATGACCCCTGGTTCTGGACTCCCCAGCCATCATAAACATCCTTCCTGCATCTAGTCTGTCCAGGCCTGACAGAATTTTATAGGTTTCGATGAGATCCCCTCTCAATCTTCTGAACTCCAGTGAGTATAAGCCCAATCGACACAATCTCTCCTCATACGTCATTCCTGCCATCCCAGGTATCAGCCTGGTGAATCTTCGCTGCACTCCTTCCATGGCAAGAACGTCCTTCCTCAGGTAAGGCGACCAAAACTGCACACAATACTCAAGGTGTGGTCTCACCAAGGCCCTGTACAACTGCAGCAAGACATCCTTATTCTTGTACTCGAACCCTCTTGCTACGAAGGCCAACATACCATTTGCCTTCTTAACCGCCTGCTGCACCTGCGTGCTTACCTTCAGCGACTGGTGCACAAGCACACCCAGGTCTCTTTGCACTTCCCCTTCTCCCAATCTATTGCCATTCAAATAATAATCTGCCTTCCTGTTTTTGCCACCAAAGTGGATAACCTCACATCTATCCACATTATAGTGCATTTGCCATGTTTCTGCCCAATCACCCAACCTGTCCAAATCGTACTGGAGTTTCTCGACATACTCCTCACAGCATACCCTCCCACCCAGCTTTGTGTCGTCTGCAAATTTGGAGATATTACATCCAATTCCCTCGTCCAGATCATTAATATATATTGTGAACAGCTGGGGTCCTAGGACCAATCCTTGCGGTACCCCACTAGTCACTGCCTGCCACTCGGAAAACGACCCGTTTATTCCAACTCTTTGCTTTCTGTCCGCCAACCAGTTCTCTATCCAAGTCAATACCTTGCCCCCAATTCCATGTGCCTTAATTTTGCACGCTAATCTCTTATGCGGGACCTTATCGAAAGCCTTCTGAAAGTCCAAATACACCACATCCACTGGTTCTCCCTTATCTATTTTACCAGTTACATCCTCAAAAAATTCCAGTAGTTTAGTCAAGCATGATTTACCTTTTGTAAATCCATGTTGACTTTGTCCGATCCAGTCACTGCTTTCCAAGTGCTCTGCTATTACATCTTTTATAATGGACTCTAGCATTTTCCCCACTACCGATGTCAAGCTTACCGGTCTATAATTCCCTGCCTTTTCTCTACCACCTTTTTTGAATAGTGGGGTAACATTAGCTACCCGCCAATCCATGGGTACCGTTCCTGAGTCTATCGAGTTCTGGAAGATGACCAGCAATGCATCTACTATCTCTAGGGCCACTTCCTTAAGTACCCTGGGATGTAGATTATCAGGCCCTGGGGATTTATCGGCCTTCAGGCCCATCAATTTTCCTAACACCATTTCCCTACAAATACTGATTTCTTTCAGTTCCACCCTTTCATCAGACCTTATGTTCCCCGGCATCTCTGGGAGGTTATTTGTGTCCTCCTTTGTGAAGACAGAACCAAAATATGTATTTAGTTGGTCTGCCATTTCTTTGTTCCCCATTATAAATTCCCCCGATTCTGACTGCAAGGGACCTATGCTTGACTTCACCAATCTTTTTCTCTTCACATATCTATAAAAGCTTTTACAGTCAGTTTTTATGTTCCCTGCAAGCTTACTCTCATATTCTATTTTCCCTTTCTTAATTAACCCCTTTGTCCTACTTTGTTGAATCCTAAACTGCTCCCAATCCTCAGGATTATTGCTTTTTCTGGCCAATTTATATGCCCTCTCCTTGGACCTTATGCTAGCCCTAATTTCCCTTGTTAGCCACGGTTGGGTCACCTTTTTTGTTTTATTGTTATGCCAAACTGGGATGAACAAATTCTGTAGTTCATCCATTCGGTCTTTGAATGTTTGCCATTGCCTATCCACCGTCAACCCTTTGAGTGCCATTCCCCAATCAATCCTACCCAACTCGCTCCTCAGACCATCATAGTTTCCTTTATTTAAATTGAGGACCCTAGTCTCCGAGTCAACTACTTCATTCTCCATCTTAATGAAGAATTCGATCATATTATGATCGCTCTGACCCAAGGGGCCTCGTACAAGAAGGTTGCTAATTAATCCTTTCTCGTTACACAATACCCAGTCTAAGATGGCCTGATCTCTGGTTGGTTCCTCGACATATTTGCCCAGGAAACCATCCCGTAAACACTCCAGGAATTCCTCCTCCACAGTATTGTTACTCATTTGGTTGGCCCAATCCATATGTAGATTAAAGTCACCCATGATGACTGCTGTGCCCTTATTGCACGCTTCTTTAATTTCTCTTTTAATGCCATCCCCAACCTCCGCCTTACTGTTTGGAGGTCTATAAACCACTCCCACTAACGTTTTTTTCCCCTTAGTATTTCTCAATTCTACACATACAGATTCCACCTCATCAGAGCTAATATCTTTCATTACAATTGTATTAATCCCTTCTTTAACCAGTAATGCTACCCCACCTCCCTTTCCTTTTTGCCTATCTTTCCTGAATATCGAATACCCCTGGATGTTGAGTTCCCAGTCCTGGCCTTCCTTGAGCCATGTTTCCGTAATCCCAACCAAATCGTATTTGTTTACTTCTATTTGCGCAGCCAATTCATCCACCTTATTACAAATGCTCCTCGCATTAAGACACAAAGCCTTCAGGCTTGTTTTTTAACGCTCTTAGATCTATTAGAATTATTATTTACTGTGGCCATGTTTGATTTAAACCGTTGATTTCTCTGACTGCCACTTTTGTTTTTCTCCTTCCTATCTTTTGCTTTTATCCTTGTTTCCCTTTCCTCTCTCTCCCTGCTCAGGTTCCCAACCCCCTGCCATTTTAGTTTAAACCCTCCCCCACAGCACTAGCAAACACTCCCCCTAGGACATCGGTTCCAGCCCTGCCCAGGTGCAAACCATCTGGTTTGAACTGGTCCCACCTCCCCCAGAACCGGTTCCAATGCCCCAGGAACTTGAATCCCTCCCCCTGGCACCATTCCTCTAGCCATGTATTCATCTGAAGTATCCTTCTATTTCTACTCTGACTAGCACATGGCACTGGTAGCAATCCTGAGATTACTACCTTTGAGGTCCTGTTTTTTAATTTATCTCCTAACTCCCTATATTCCGCTTTTAGGACCTCATCCCGCATCTCAACATCTCTTCGTACGTTTGGTCTGAGCAAATCCAGGTGAGATCATAACCTTCGGTTAAACAACATCATGGCTGGGGCCTGGTTGGTGACTGCATGTGTCGCATTCCGGTAGGCGAACAGGAAATTGTCCACCTTGTGCTGCAGTGGAATGTTGTCATTGTACATTGCCTTTATTGCCTTCTTAAAGGTTTGTACGAACCTCTCAGCCAATCCATTTGTGGCTGGATGATACGGGGCGGATGTGTAATGCCTTACCCCATTCTTTTTCAAGAACCTCCGGAACTCTTCGGACACAAACTGTGGTCCGTTGTCGGAGCAAATCTGTTCTGGCAAGCCATTCCTGGCAAAAATGGTCCGTAGGACTGCAATAGTTTTCTCCGTGGTGGTGGAGGACATTTTGATGACCTCAGGCCATTTCGAGTGCGCATCCACAGCTATTAAAAACATTGAGTCCATGAATGGACCAGCAAAATCAATATGCACCCATTGCCATGGAGATGAGGGCCGCTCCCATGTGTGTAGAGGGGCCTGTGGTGGTGCATTTTGGACTTTCTGGCATCCTGAGAAGCTCTTGGTCAGGTCCTCGATTTGTTTATCGATTCCCAGCCACCACACATAAGCCCTGGCTAGGCTTTTCATTTTTACCCCCCCCAGATGACCCTCATGAAGCTCATTGAGCACTCTATCCCTTAACTTGGGTGGAACTACCACTCAGGATCCACACATCAAGGTCCCCCGGCACATTGACAGCTGTTCTCTCCTTGTCGAGAATGCTGGCAACAGTGAGTTGCCATGTGCTGGCCATCCCTTCACCGTCAAATCACATACCCGAGACAGTGTCGGATCATTTCGGGTCTCCTTCTCTATACCAGCGTTAGTTACCGGTAGGTATTCAACTACAGTCGAATGGAATATTTCGACAGGATCCACTGCTGGTGCTTCCTCCGCAGTAGGCAGTGGCAGGCATGATAGCCCATCAGCATTTCCATGCTGTTTCGTGCCCTTATATTCAATCTAAATAGTGGTGCGCCCGTAGAAAAAGTGACCATCTTTGTAGTCGTTGCGCAGTCATCACCGGAATGCCCTTCTTCGGATTAAAAATAGAGACAAGAGGGTGTTGATCAGTCAGCAAGGTGAATTTCTCCCCACGCTAGGCTGAGGGCCTCCCTGTCAATCTGGGCATAGTTATGCTCGGCTGAGGTTAGTGATCGTGATGCAAAGGCTATTGGTCTCTGTGCCGTCCGAGAATTTGTGCGACAGCACCGCTCCAATGCCATAGGTGACGCATCACATGCCAACTGAATTGGTAATGCTGGGTTGTAATGGGCCAATACCGCTTTCGATGTGATTAGCGTTTTGTTCTTCTGGAAAGCTCGTCTACATTCGTCACTCCACTTCCATGGCACCCCAGTTTTCAGTAGGGTGTTCAGTGGGTGTAGTATTGTAGACAAATTTGGCAAGAACTTATGGTAGTAGTTTACCAGCCCGAGGAACGACCTCAGTTGTGGCACATTTTCCGGTGCTGGAGCCTTGACTACTGCCTCAATCTTCTCTGGGGACTTATGTAACCCCTCTTTATCGATAACGTGGCCACAATACGAGATCTGTTTTCTAAAAAACTCGCATTTGGGGCGGTTAGCTCGGAGCCCATATTCCTGCAATCTAGTGAGCACCTGCTCCAGGTTGACAAGGTGATCACTGTCATTTTCGCCCGTGACCAGGATGTCGTCCAAATAACACTGGGTCCCTGGGATCCCTTGCAGGACTTGTTCCATTGCCCTCTGCCAAATAGCCGGAGCTGATGCTACCCCGAATACCAGTCGATTGTATTGGTAGAGACCTTTATGGGTGTTGATGGTGAGGATTTTTTTTTATGCTTCTTCTACCTCCCTTTGCAGATACACCTGGGCCAGATCAATCTTAGTGAAGCGTTTCCCTCCAGATAGCGAGGCAAAAATACCTTCAATCCGCGGAAGTGGATATTGTACGGTGTGAAGGACCGGGTTCACTGTTACCTTAAAGTCCCCACAGATGCGAACCTTCCTTGGTTCCCCAGGCGTGCTGCTCAACGACTTTTTCATCACAGGGACGATGGGTGTAGCCCACTCGTGCCAGTCTACCTTGGACAGTACACCTGAACGTTCCAGACTCTCCAGCTCTGCTTCGACGACTGGGCAGATCGCATAAGGTACCGGTCTGTCCCTAAAAAATTTTGGGCTTGCGTTTTCTTCAATTTTAATCGTCGCTGTCATGCCTTTTAGTGTTCCGAGTCCTTGCTGGAACACTTCTTTCACGTCAGTTAGGATCTTTGACAGTCGCCCAGGTGTGACGTCGTCATCCTTTTTGTCAGCCACAGTCAGTGCCTGTATGGAATGCCAATCCAGTTGTATTTTCCGGATCCATTCACGTCCCAGTAATGGTGGTCCTCCATCTTGCAATACATACAGGTCTAGTTTTGGTGTTTCCTTACCGTTATATATAACGGTCACACTTATTTTTCCTTTGGGGTAAACTTTTTGCCCCGTGTACGTCTTCAAAATAACTTTTGTGTTTCTCAAGGGTATGTGTGAGAATAGCCGCTCGTAGTCCCGTTGGTTCATGACTGTTAGGGCTGATCCTGTGTCCAATTACATCTTTACCTGGACTCCTGCTATCTTGAGAGTGACCCAAATGGTTCGGTGATCCTCCGTTGTGATCACATTATGTAGTTTCAGACAACTCAGTTCCCTGCTTTCGGAGTCGTTATCACTCTTTTGTTCATCTGAACTATTCTCCGTCATCTTATGTACCTTCTTATACTTTTCTTTGGTAGGTTTCTTATTGCTGGTTTTCTTTCCGACCTGCAGACTCGTGCTATGTGTCCTACTTTTCCACACTGTCTGCACACTTTGTCTTTGAACCAGCAATCATTCTGGTCGTGTGTTGTTCTGCCGCAGCGATAGCACTTCTCTGTTCTATATGACATTTCGTTTGTGCCATATTCTTGCGGTCTCTGTTGTACCTCTGCAGCACCCCGTGCTGCTGCTTCATATGATACCGCAATGCTGAAAGCCTTTTCCAGCGTAAGGTCCTTTTCAGGTAAAAGCCGTTTCTGGGTTCCTTCACTTTGAAGCCCACACACAAACGTGTCCCTTAAGGTATCTGCCAGTCCCGCTCCAAACTGGCAGTGTTTCGATAGTTTGCGCAGTTCTGTTAAATAATCAGCATTGCTTTCATCCTTATGCTGGTTCCGTTTGTGAAACTTGAATCTTTCTGCTATCAGCAGCGGTGTGGGGTTTAAATGTTCCTGTAGTAGCGTTACTATGTCTTCAAAACTCTTTTCCATTGGCTTCGTTGGGGTTACTAGATTTCATAATAAACCATACGTCTTTGCACCCATTAAATTTAACAATACCGACGCTTTCTTGTCATCTGACACCTCATTTGCCTTGCAGTATACCTCTATTCGTTCGACATATGTAGTCCAATCTTCGACTTCATTGTCAAATGCGGTGATACTGCCACTCTTCGGCATTTTGGGTGTGGTTTAAAATGGCGTCTCCCAATGGCTTAAAATGGCGTCTCCCGCGCTTTCCTTCCTCCCCCGCTGCTGCCAACGCTGCTCCCGGCGGTTCTCGTGGCAATGGCGGCGCCCTGTAGGTTTGACGCGCTTCTCCTGTGCTGCTGCCAACGCCGCTCTCGGCGGTCCTCGTGGCAATGGCGGCGCCTCGCGGGTTTCTGTGCATCTCTCTCTCCCTCTCTTCGACACTGCTCGGCCCCTGAACACCGGCTGTGCCCTGTGCGCTCTGCCCTCTCTCTCTCTCCCCCGTCGACGCTGCTCGGCCCTTTGCTGTGCCGCTCGGTCGGCTCTAGCCCGTTGCTGTCCGGGAAGGGTCTGCACACTACCTGTTGCCAGCCCATTTCGCTGGACCACCTCGACTGGAAAGCCAAGCCTGGCTCTCGACAGCCTCCCCCGCCAGTCTCGAGTCTCTGCTGGATGACTGGGCGGTTGCCCGTGGTCGACGCCCGAGTCTCTGGCCTTGACCTCCAATCCACTGATCTCCAGGAACGAATCCCCGGGAGGTGATGCAGAGTTGCAGGTAGGTTGGAACGTGCCTTGTCGCCAATGTTGTGTCCATGTATAATAAGACACAGACTGCAGGAGAACGGTACAACAGGTGTTTACTCAACGTGGCTCACACTGAACTGATCTGTACAGATTACTACTCAGTGCTATATACAGGCGTGGTCACTGCCAGTACTGCAGTATACATGAGCTGTAAAAGATAGTTCCCTCCTTAAAGGTATATACATTACAAACGCGTGCGCCGGGGAGGCAGCACGGATGCCTGGAACTTCTGTTTTTTTTTGCAGGTTTCTCCGGGAGGGTAAGTCTCCAGCAGCTATGCTTCTAAAAAGCAGTCGCAAGGTCTGCTTTTAACAAGGTAAGTGGTGAATTAAGTAAAATTAAAGCATTTTTTCCACAGGTTTATTATTTTTAAATACTTTAAAGAAAGGTAAGTTTATTTTTTCAAAAATTTAAATTATTGTTCAAAATAGTTTATGTAATTTATAATTATTTTAAAAATGTGTTTTTTAAAAACTTATTTGAAGTTTTAGTTATGTTTTGGGGCTGAACTCTATTCATGGATTTGACAGGTCTTCCTGTCAAATCTATGAATACAGATTCCCTGCGACCATTGGCGCTCCATGGCCCACGTGATCCCAGGGGACACTTTGAACTAACTGCGCCCCTGGGATACACAAGCACTGCGCGCCGACAGTTGGAGGAGGCCCAGGATCGGAATCCCACGCGGGCCCACAGCTCAACGGCCGGCGCGCTAGGTAAGTGCAGGTCGGGGGTTGCACCCGCGGGAAGACCCCGACCTGAATTTCTGGGCCATTGTGTCTGCACCATTTCTTCTGGCTTCCATCAGTCTCCCACCAATGCAATGGCAATAGACCGGGAGAAACCCTCAGAGAAATTAAGAGCCACACAGTCTTTTTAAAAATAGGAGGACCAAAATTACTCGGTAACTAATATTAGTTGTTAAAATAGTAGATGTGAGTAAAAAGTTGTGGATAAATGATTTGGATGAGAATGTAAAAGGTATGATCAGTAAGTTCGCAGATGACACGAAAATTGGTGGGGTGGTAAATTGCGAGGAGGAAAGCCTCAGGCTACAGGACGATATAAACGGGTTGGTCAGATGGGCGGAAAAGTGGCAAATGGAATTTAACCCTGAAAAGTGCGAGGTGATGCATTTTGGACGGACAAATAAGGCAAGGGAATACACAATGAGTGGTAGGACCCTAGGAAGTACAGAGGGTCAGAGGGACCTTGGTGTACATGTACATAGATCCCTGAAGGCAGCGGAACAGGTAGATAAGGTGGTTAAAAAGGCATATGGGATACTTGCCTTCATTAGCCGAGGCATAGAATATAAGAGCAGGGAGGTTATGATGGAGCTGTACAAAACGCTGGTGAGGCCACAGCTGGAGTACTGTGTGCAGTTCTGGTCGCCTCACTATAGGAAGGATGTGATTGCTTTGGAGAGGGTGCAGAGAAGATTCACCAGGATGTTACCTGGGATGGAGCGCCTCAGCTATGAAGAGAGGCTGGACAGGCTGGGGTTGTTTTCCTTGGAGCAAAGAAGGCTGAGGGGGGACCTGATTGAGGTGTACAAAATGATGAGGGGCATAGATAGGGTAGATAAAGAGAAACTTTTCCCCTTAGTAGGGGGGTCAATAATAAGGGGGCATAGATTCAGGGTAAGGGGCAGGAGATTTAGAGGGGATTTGAGGAGGAACTTCTTCACCCAGAGGGTGGTTGGAATGTGGAACTCAATGCCTGAAAGGGTGGTAGAGGCAGGAACCCTCACAACATTCAAGAAGCATTTGGATGAGCACTTGAAATGCCATTGCATACAAGGCTACGGACCAAATGCTGGAAAATGGGATTAGACTGGACAGGGATGGATGGGCGGCGCAGACACGATGGGCCGAAGGGCCTCTTTCTGTGCTGTAAAACTCTATGACTCTATGACTCTATGAATGCAGATACAAAGCATTACCGACTATAGAGGTAACGTTGCGAGATTCCACTTTCAATCCAGAGATTTGCTCAACATGAATGCAGTTTGCAAAATCAGCCCTATAGAATTATAGGGCCATTCTTCAAGGTGTGCTTGCATCTCGCAAGATCCCACAGCGAGAGCAATGCCTCACAAAAGGACCCTTGTGCGAGTATGCTGAGTGCTAGTTTGATCCTTCTCACCCTTCCAAAAGTGGAATGCAGGAACATGAAATGGATTAAAAATGATGAAACAAAGTGAACCTTTTTCTTATTCAGGCCTTGTGAAAGTCATTAAGAATGAATTTGTGCAGCACACCCCCACTCCATGGCGCTGGTTGTGCATATGCTCTATGACTAAATACTCATCTAGGTGTTGGCTGGTGGCTACAGAGCCAATTGTCAAGCTTTAGGCAATACAGAAAGCCCCCTGCCTTTATATCTAATGAACCCTGATGGACTTGCTTTACTGCCAAGAATATCCTTTAGGGATTCATCATAGGCGTGTTAATTTCTGAAGTGGCACCTCTGGTTGTAAGAATATAGGCATGTGCTGTAATCTTTTGCTGTAAAAGTTTGCTGTAACTTGACCAAAATTAAAAGTTTACCAAATTTAATGTACCAGCATGCCTTGAGAGGCCAAGAGGCTTTCTGCTGAACAAATGTAAAATAAACTGCTGCAACTGTGAGCTGTGCAAGCTGCAAGCTGTTATTCAGATAAGGAAGCGGCAGACCCTGAGCAGGAACAAACTCTTGGGCGTTACAAAGACAGGAACATCTTCAGGCAAAGGGTGTGAACAGCCTTGGGGGCCCCCGTGGTCATGGAATGAGACATCTGTAGCTGAAGGAAGGAGACAGACCTTGGGAGTTCTGCAAAACAGGACACGAGTTAACGAGTTTTGCACGATGTGTATGTTGACCAAACGGCGACATCTGCAAATAACAACAGTCAGCAGACACAGGATGTGTATGTTTGAGAGATTGACAGCTCAGACAACTTAAACCGAACATCGGAGGAACGCCCCTCACAGCCCCTGCATGATGGAATTTTATGGAGAAGAACAAGAACTGTATAAAAGACAGTGGCCTAGAAATTCGGTTGTTTGCACCAGCGATTAATGCCTAAAGAGCCCGAGAATTGGGGCGTTACCCAATGTTCGGGCGGGCGCAATGAAGATAGCGCCACCTCCCATATTGAGTGTCCTTTTAGCACCTGCACTAACTCTTAGCGCGCACCCGCGTACGCAGGCAGATCATGAGGTCATTTCAGTGTGCAACGCCTTTTTGGCGCCCCGACCGGATATTCGTTGGTGCCCGGAACCTTTCCGCCTGACGCTATTAGTGACAGTTGGATGGAACGTTCCCAGGCCCTTCTCGGAGTCGGGGGCGCTATTTAAAGGGGACATCTCTAGTTTAAAAGCTGCAGCCACTTGGCCTGTTCATTCTGATCGTTGCTGGAGAGAGTTGGTGAACTACTGTTGCACAGTAAATTTCTGATTTAGCCTTCGGAGACTTGGGACCTGCAGCCCTGTCCGGAGCAGTTAGAGCGCTAGACATTACTGCGTGTTGCCCGTCTGGCATAGCAATGGGAGCTGCTTTGGAGGGGAACGTCCTCATGGTCGGACATTCGGAAGGGGCACAGAGACGGTGGGAGAAAGGGCCGGGATTGGCCAGAAGGAGGAGGGGCAATGGAGGTCGGCCAATCCGCCGATACGCTGCGAGGGTTTTCAGGCAGCAGGTGTCATACCTTACGATGTCGGAGGAGCAGTGTCTGCGAAGGCTCAGATTCGGTAAGGAGGTTGTGACTGAGCTGTGCCACCTGCTTGCTGAAGATCTGCAGCCGCGTCTACGGTGCAGGACCTCTCTGTCGGTGGCCATCAAAGTGACTGTTGCCCTGAACTTTTACGCCAGCGGATCCTTTCAGTCAGCCACTGGGGACATCGCGAATATATCACAATTTGCAGTGCATTGTTGCATCTGGCAAGTGACAGCTGCCCTCTATAGAAGGAGGCGTCAATTAATCACCTTCCCTGTGACCCTGGAGAAGCAGGTGGAGCGCGCGCAGGGTTTCGCTGCTATTGCGGACTTCCCCATGGTGCAGGGGGCCATTGATTGCACACACGTGGCTTTGCGGGCGCCATTACAGAATCCTAAGGAGTTCCACAACCGCAAGGGGTTCCACTCCCTCAATTTCCAGCTGGTCTGTGACCACCGGCAGATGATCATGGCAGTCAACGCACAATTCCCTGGGAGCAGCCACGATGCGTTCATCCTGCAGCAGACCTCAGTTTCAGACCTTTTTGAGGGCCCGGCTCACCCACGAGGCTGGCTTCTTGGCAACAAGGGCTATCCTCTCTGCCCATGGCTCATGACCCCACCCCGTTTGCCCGCCACCCTGGCAGAAGAGCTTTACAACAGCAGCCATCAGGCGACCAGGAACATTGTAGAGCACACTATTGGTGTGCTCAAACAGCGTTTCCGCTGTCTAGACCATTCGGGGGGGAGCCCTGCAGTACTCGCCGGAGCAAGTGGGTCGCATCGTCGTCGTCTGCTGCATGCTCCACAACTTGGCCATTCGACGAACCCAGCCAATGCCAGCCGACCCTCAAGGTCCAGCAGAGCAGGCGGATGAGGAGGAGGAGGAGGAGGAGGAAGAGCAGGCGGACGAGGAGGAGGAGGAGCATGCGGACGAGGAGGAGGAGGAGGAGGAAGAGCAGGCAGACGAGGAGAAGGAGGAGGAGCATGCGGACGAGGAGGAGGAGGAGGAGGAGGAGGAGGAAGATGGGAGGGCTCCTGAAACTGGAAGGGCCGTCCATCAGAGGCTCATCAGGACTCGGTTCTAGGCCCCTCTGATGGAATGATGGCTGTCATTCGTACTGCGCACTTCGGCTCGTACAAAGCCTATGAAGGCCACCATGATTGTAAATAGTTACGAGTACCATTGTAAATAAAACATTTTCTTTATTGTCAAAAAAGTGCTTCCTTCCAGCATAACAACGTCATGTCAACAGAAACCATAACTAACAAAATAACAGATAACTCTCTGGCAAAGCTGCAAAACTAAACAAACCATCACAACAGGTGAGGGTGTCCTTGAATTTGGAGAAAGAAACGTCTCAGCACCTCCCTCTACTGCTGGCCCCTTGAGGGAGAACGACTTCTCTTTCGCGGTCGGCCCCTTCCCTCCCTGCAGCTCCTACGTGATTGAACCCCAGTGGCGGCGTCAAGGCTGGGGGACGCCTGCTGAGTGTCTGGAAGCACAGAAGCCCCTGAGGGACGTCCTGGACGACCTCTGGGCTTGGAGGGCGCAGAAGCTGGCTGCTTGAACTGGGCATGGCTGGAAGCAGTGTGCACTGCAGGTGGTGGCAGCTGCACTGCAGACGTTCCAGCGGTGGCATGAGCAGTGCACCATGGTCGGACGACACACTGGCTCTCTGAGGGGACCGGTTCGGATCATCCGCCACAATCAACTGCTCCACTGATTCCTGGCCTCATGTGGTACTGGAAGGGCCTGGGGTGATCCTAGCTGATGCAGATAGGGTGGCAGCAGTGAGAGTTCGCGTTGCCTCAATCTGGGTGTGGACGAGGCCAGCAAGTGACTGCGTGGCAGCAGTGAGGACCTGTGTGGCAGGTGCCAGTGCTTCGGAGAAGCCCTGGACAGTTCTTTCCATTGCTTCGGACAAGGCCGGAGCAGTCCGTTCCACTGCCTCGGACAAGCCCTGGACAGACCTTTCCAGGGATTGTCCGAAGCTCTGAACAGTCCTTTCCATAGCGGCCTCGAAGCCCTGGACAGTCCTCTCCATTGCTGCCCCGAAGCCCTGGACAGTCCTCTCCATTGCTGCCCCAAAGTCCAGCATGCTCTTTGCCAGTGTGTCGATCGACTGAGGCATCCTCCCCACTGCAGCCATAAGCTCAGTGTGCCTGAGCCGGGCCTGGGTGCTCATTTCAGCCAGGCTACGCACCTCCTCTGCACTTTGTGCAGCAGTTATCGTTCCCTGCCTTGCCCTCCGGGGAGCCGGTGCCCGAACTTGCTTACCCCCCTCGCGTTGCTGCAGGCCGCTTGTTCCGGCAACTGGCTCCTCATCAGAGCCCCCCCCCTCCCCTCCAGGGAACTACTATCCCCAGTCTGCAGATGTGTAGGCTCCCCTGAGGCTGGAACGGATGGTCCGGCTTCCTCCTGATCCTCGCCTCCGGAGGCACTGGCACTGGCAGCTTCAGGGCCCGGATCCCGAGCTGGTGATGCAGCATCTGAAAGCACGGAGGTGGAAGAGTGGCTTTAGCAAAAGGACAGGTTGGCGGCAAGGGATGCCAGATTGCGGCAAGGCTCTGACATGGCTCCACAGTAAGAAAGCATGCTGGCGGGGGGACCAAGTGGAAGGAGACAGTTGTAAAAGGTGAGAACCTTACCATCGCTGTCGACAATGGGGTCGGCAGCTGCAGTGGTAACAGGACCACTCAGACGTCCTCCAAGAATCTGGTGCACTCTCTCCTCGAGATCCGTGAGAGTGACCACTTGTGGAGGTCCTCCACCGGTTCGAAGCTGGTCTTTGCTAATCTTTGCCAGCTTGGACTGCAGGGGAAAGGAGGGGAAGTTATGTTACATGATGCCCTGAGTGCTCATCTCATGCCCCCCATGTTGCAAGAGCCCTTACATGATGCCCTGAGTGAGCATCTCATGCCCCCCATGTTGCAAGAGCCCTTACATGATGCCCTGAGTGAGCATCTCATGCCCCCCATGGTGCAGGAGCCCTTACATGATGCCCTGAGTCAAATGTGGATGTGTGTGCCCAGAAAGGGCCATCAGTGCTTGCTGGCAGATGGCCAATGGGGCACAGGCCACCCTGTAGCCATAAAGACAGGTGCAAATGAAGGGATGCAGAAGTATGCAGAAACAACACTCACCCTGACGACCCGAGTGAGGTTGTTGAATTTCTTTCTGCATTGGACAGGGCTCCTGGTCATCATGTTGCTGGAGTTGACCCTCTGGCATACATCCCTCCAAGCTCGTCGGTAGTCCTTATGACTCGGCCTCCTGCCATTGTCTGGGTACAGAACATCTCGACGGCGCTCCACTGCGGCCACCAATTGCTCCAGAGCCTCATTGCTGAAGCGCTCTGCTCTCTGCCTCACCTTCTCCATCTGGTCCAAGTTTTTTGTGCCAGAGAAGGGCCTGCGCCGATTTTGAGGCCTACAAGGTGCTGAGTGTGGAAGCTGAGGCTGACTGACCCACCCCTTTAAGAGCCGGCCGGTGCCTGGAAGTCTCGTGGTTATCGGTAATTGAGAGCACCTGCGCTGCGCCCGTCCATGCCGATATTGGGTTGCGCCGGAAGTTTAGCGCCTTAGGAGTCCCGTGCAACATCTGAATTCGCGCCTCAATCACCTTTGGGTGCAATGCAACCCAATATCGCGCCAGGCGGCGATAAGTTGCGTCTGGCTATAAACTTTGCGCAGCGCCAGTTCTAATGCCTCAAGCAGGGCTATACCCAATTTCTAGGCCAGTGACTGAAAGAGATCAGCACTGCAGCCAGAAGGAGGTGGCCTGGCCAGTCATCTCGCCTATGAGAACCTACAATCAACGCTGGACTGATCATCTGCGTGTGGTTGTATATATGATCCTTTGTAGCATCATTGGTGTACTGCTCAAACTCATAGCAATAGTGATAGGGGTTTTTGAACCTGTCGTAAGGACAATAAAATGTTAAAGACGGAACTCATGAGTCTCGTGTAATTTCTCGTAATTCTCAAGTACGAACCATTACCCTGTAGATCTCAGGAGCGAGGTCTTACCTTGTGCAGGGCTATATAAAGGTGCAAAGTTGTTCTTAAAATGAGTGTCAACCAACTGCTCTTCTGCCTCTCCATGCATGCCATCGGGTACAGGGAATGTCCTTATTATATACATGGACCTGAGGGCATCTAGGAAGTCTCAGAATTCTTTCCTCATGGTTGCCTATAATTGTTCACCAAATGAGCTGCAGGCGGCTATGACTATGATAGATGTTTTGCTTGACAAAGGGTATAAAAGGATATGGAGCCAAGGCAGGTGGATGCAGCCATGATCTCATTGAATAGTGGAACAAGTTCGAGGTGCTGAATGGTCTTCTCCTATTCCTATGTTCCTATGACTACACCTTGGAGTTTGGACCACAAAGTCTCTAAAAGGAGCACTGCACTGTCGGAGGTGCCGTCTTTCAGATGAGACGTTAAACCGAGGCCCCGTCTGCTCTCTCAGGTGGACGTAAAAGATCCCACGGCACTATTTCGAAGAAGAGCAGGGGAGTTATCCCCGGTGTCCTGGGGCCAATATTTATCCCTCAATCAACATCACTAAAACAGATTATCTAGTCATTATCACATTGCTGTTTGTGGGAGCTTGCTGTGCACAAATTGGCTGCCGCGTTTCCTACATGACAACAGTGACTACACTTCAAAAAGTACTTCATTGGCTGTAAAACGCTTTGGGACGTCCGGTGGTCATGAAAGGTGCTATAGAAATGCAAGTCTTTCTTATTTCTTTCTTTCTGAAGAAGAAGCAGTCATGTCATCTTTCCCTCAGTTCTCTCCTGGTCCTTCGAGTTGGCGCAGTATCGCCATCTTGGTGAAGTAACCCATGCTTGGCTTCTTGAATGACATGTAGCGCTCTCTTATAAAGTTTCTTATGTGCCCCCTCCAAAAAGAAGGAACGAGTCGCGACTGCTCAAATTTCAGCGTCAAATAATTTTTTTTTTACTGGCGATAATAATTTAAGTGTGAACGGCAAATACTTACCAGTTATAGTTCGTTAGCCATGGTCACTACAGCAGAAAATCATGTTGTTAGCGCATCTCGCTCATTATTATCCATGCAGTTTGCACGTATGTTTTTGAAACCAATTAAAAAGGCAGCGCAATAGTACAGACAAGTAATGTACGTGCAGCCCTTTAATGGGACCTACAATGAAATGTTAAAACGACAAAAGAAATAAATTAAGAAGCACTTTCTAATGGCTATAGCTGGAAAGATAATAGTGCAGAGAAATATCGTGTAGATCTCCACTTTTTATTAAAGTATAATTTAAATTAAATAATCTGATAAGACCCACTCGTGGTGATAATTACATCAGCAACATAGAAAAGACAGCACTGGGCAGCTTCGGTACCTTACAAGCTGTGCCAATTATTTCATTTAGAGATTTTTTTAAAAACGAAAAATGTAATAATTTGCAGAGCTTTACTGGAGAAAACTGAAGATAATCTGTTGTAAAATAAATCCCCCCAGGACAAAATGAAACGTTTTACAAAGGTCATAGAAACATAGACATAGAAGATAGGAGCAGGAGTAGGCCATTCGGCCCCTCGAGCTCACTCCGTCATTTAATGAGATCATGGCTGATCATCCAAATTCAGTACCCTGTCCCTGCCTTCTCCCCATATCACTTGATCCCTTTAGCCTTAAGGGGGGGCCATCAGGGGGGAGAAAAAAAAACAAGTGCAGTATCTTCAGTATGTTGGTAGGACTTTAAAAAAGAAAAATAACACTGTAACTGTTGCTTAAAAACTAGTTCCAGTTGTTGAGTACTTTGACCCCCAATGCAAAGGCCATGGGGGAATTTGAACGGCCCTGCGCCCAATGGAAAGTGGGTGAGGGGGGCAGTTAACATAAAGGCAGCAACCTAACCCCTTCCACAGGATTGTATAATAACATGTGGTTTTCAACCGACACCTGCCGGATTGCAGTGGGGTCATATCATAGAATCATAGAAATTTACAGCGCAGAAGGAGGCCATTCGGCCCATCGTGTCTGTGCCGGCCGACAAAGAGCTCTCCAGCCCAATCCCACTTTCCAGCTCTTGGTCCGTAGCCCTGTAGGTTACGGCACTTCAAGTGCATATCCAAGTACTTTTTAAATGTGATGAGGGTTTCTGCCTCTATCACCCTTTCAGGCAGTGAGTTCCAGACCCCCACCGCCCTCTGGGTGAAAAAAGTTCTCCTCAACTCCCCTCTAATCCTTCCACCAATTACTTTAAATCTATGCCCCCTGGTTATTGACCTCTCTGCTAAGGTAAGCAGTGGGCACAAATTTAAGATAATTGCCAGAAGAACCAGAGGGAAGATGAGGAGAATGTTTTTTTTTACGCAGCGAGTTGTTATGCTCTGGAACGCGCTGCCTGAAAGGGCGGTGGAACTGGATTCAATAGAAACTTTCCAAAGGGAATTGGATATATATGACTGGAAAGGAACATTTTGCAGGGATATGGGGAAAAAGCAGGGGACTGGAACTATTTGGTTAACTCTTTCAAAGAGCCGGCACAGGCACGATGGGCTGAATGGCCTCCTCCTGTACTATATGACTCTATGACACAGTGAGGCTAAACATCCTTTATCAATAACTTTAGTGAAGATGTTAAAGTAGGATTCCCTGTTTTGAGCTTGTGTCAACTTTTTAACCTAATTTGTAAGAGAAGAACTTTCTGTCAAACTTCCTAACTACAAATTAAACAGCCGGACACACTCTGCCTAACTACTCACTGTCCAAACTAATCCAACTGAACATACTGTACCTGTTTAGGCTTTACCTACCTTTGTCGACCCTAATTAACCTGCGCGCTAAGTAATAAATGAAACCAATTAGAAATTGCATATTTAAATGTAGCTAATTTCATTTGTTTTCAAATATTGGAAAACAAGGGGACATTATACAGTTAAAGAAGCCACTTTTTTTCATCAGTTCACGGGATGTGGGCGTCGCTGGCAAAGCCAGCATTTATTGCCCATCCCTAGTTGCCCTTGAGAAGGTGGTGGTGAGCCGCCTCCTTCTTGAACCGCTGCAGTCCGTGTGGTGAAGGTACTCCCACAGTGCTGTTAGGGAGGGAGTTCCAGGATTTTGACACAGCGACGATGAAGGAACGGCCCGATATCTTTCCAAGTCGGGATGGTGTGTGACTTTTACTTTGCACTGCCCAAAGCATAGATTAGAGTCCTGAAGCAGGGCTTTACTGTGGCCGCAACTGACTTGTACCTGGTATTCCCTTAGAAGTACATAGTTGTCCATCTCTGCGGGGTTACCCGAGGACGGAAAAGGGGAGGTGCAGTAAAAAGCACTTGGTCCACAGCACACGATTCAGGGTCTAGGTTGCAGGTTGCTTTTAAAGCATTTGCTTCTCACCACTTTGAGCATTGGATCCACATTCTATAGATATTTAAAAAATGACCCCATTAAAGCATTCAAGTCACCTTAAATCCTTGATTGGAATGAACTTGTCTTCTTTAGTGAATTATTTGCTAATTCGTTCTCATTTACCAATCTGTGAACCACCCATTTTATCGATGGTTTTTGTAATTATTTGTTCATAGCTCCCAAGACGTCACTGAAGCGTGGAGATCTTGCTGCCTAATTTTACTATAAACCAAATGGCATAAATCTATCAATACCCAAGGCCACAAATGATACTGCTAGACTAATCCATATAGACTCATCCATTGGTAATCAATATATCTCATCTATCTCTTCTTATTGTTTGTGGGATCTAGAAGTAAGATTGAAATATACAAAATTCTTACAGGACTTGACAGGGTAGATGCAGGGAGGATGTTTCCCCTGGCTGGGGAGTCGAGAACCAGGGGTCACAGTCTCAGAATAAGTGGTCGGCCATTTAGGACTGAGATGAGGAGAAATTTCTTCACTCAGAGGGTGGTGAATCTTTGGAATTCTCTACCCGAGGGCTGTGGAGGCTCAGTCGTTGAGTATATTCAAGACAAAGATCGATAGATTTTTGAACATTAAGGGAATTGAGGGGATATGGGGATAGTGCAGGAAAGTGGAGATGAGGTAGAAGATCAGCCATGAGCTCATTGAATGGCGGAGCAGGCTCGAAGGGCCGAATGGCCGACTCCCGCTCCTAATTCTTATTTTTTTTTTCTTTTTTAAGGGAACATTTCACGAATTTGCATGTCGTCCTTGTGCAGGTGCCATGCTAATCTACACTGTATCGTTCCTAACTTCAGTTCATGTGCTGCGGAAGCGAGCACGATTCTTATGTTCTTATGTTAAGACCAAACCAGACCAGGCTTTCTCTTTGGCTGTTTTGTCATCGGATTTACGAAGAATGCAGCAATTATTTTTGGTCATCTGAGTGGCGAACGAGTGCGGAAACCAATCGATGTCCTGGAATTTCCTGTGGGGGGCATTAGTACCATCTCCCCTCTGGTTCTTTTGCCAATTATCTTAAATTTGTGTCCTCTGCGATGTCCCCCATAATTTGTTTTTGGACCGCGCAGCCCCTTTAACGGGCTGCCCGGCCCACTCAAAAGTCTGCGCATGGGTGGGTTTTTTCAGTTTAAAAGTCAGGTCACTGGCTGTGCGGGGCCTGCGGAGCGCAGCTTGAAGGGAACGTTGGTCCTCTTGTTACCCCAGTGGAAAGTTTCTGCTAATTTACTGTATCCAAACCCCCTCATAATTTTGAACACCTCTCTTAATCTGCTCTGCTCAACGGAGAGCTAATGGCCCTGGAATGGCGGTCGGCGGTGTAGCTGAGGAGTACGCCGCTGACCGCCGAACGAAATCCGCATTTACCTGGTGCGAGGCCGCAAACGAAAACTCGCTCTGAAATGCCGCGGAGTTGTGCGCCGCGCAGTGGCCCACGGACCCCGGGGGGCGCGCCGCTGTGCGTGAGCCTACCTGGGGTCACATGGGGGCGGCGCTCCTATCACTAGCCAATCAGGAAACGGAAATCTCCGATGCCCGGCATCGATCAGCTTGTAAATTAAACGGTGTGAATATTTATTTGACAAGTGCAGTACTGGGCTTTAAAAAGCGCAGGGAATACTTTGGAGTGAGTACAGTTATTTACTGGAAGACTCTGCAAGATTGAAAAAAAAGATTAAAACGTTCTCATCCCTCAAGCCGAGACTTTACAGCTGCCTGGTAGATTGATACTCGCCGCTTTTACGTGTTTGTTGTTAATTATTTGTACAGCTTTCTCAACCCCGCCCCCGCCCCCCCCCCCACTTACGCTGTGCAAACAGGGCTCCTACGTGGAAATCACCCTAAACAGTTGCTGCACACGGAGAGTGCAGAACTCACGCCATAGATTTCTTCTTTAAGTATGAAAATTATGGTTTGAAGCCATTTAACCATCATTCATACATATTAGGCACAGCATGTTTAAAAACCTGCAATCGTGGAATTACAAAGAGATATCGATAGATTAAGTGAATGGGCAAAACTGTGGCAAATGGATTTCAATGTAGGCAAATGTGAGGTTATCCTCTTTGGACCTAAAAAGGATAGAACAGGGTACTTTCTAAATGGTGAAAAGCTAAAACCAGTGGAGGTCCAAAGAGACTTGGGTGGTCCAGGTACATCGATCATTAAAATGTCATGAACAGGCACAGAAAATAATCAATAAGGTTAATGGAATGGTGGCCTTTATATCTAGAGGACTAGAATACAAGGGGGCAGAAGTTATGTTGCAGCTGTACGAAGCCCTGGTTAGACCACACCTGGAGCACTGGGAGCAGTTCTGGGCACCACACCTTAGGAAGGATATATTGGCCTTGGAGGGAGTGCAGCGTAGGTTTACCAGAATGATACCAGGACTCCAAGGGTTAAATTATGAGGAGAGATTACACAAACTAGGGTTGTATTCCCTGGAATTTACAAGCTTAAGGGGTTATTTGATCGAAGTTTTCAAGAGAGGAAACAGATAGGGGTTGATAGAGAAAAACTATTTCCGCTGGTTGGGGCGTCTAGGACTAGGGGGCAGAGTCTAAAAATTAGAGCCAGACCTTTCAGGAGTGAAGCTAGGAAACACTTCTACACACAAAGGGTGGTAGAAGTTTGGAACTCTCTTCCTCAAATGGCAATTGATGCTGGGTCAGTTGGTAATTTGATAACTAGTCCAGTCACCTCATTTATTGCTGTTAAATTGACCGATATCCCTTTTTTTTCCATATCATTGCCTGGTTAATGAAATCATCTACCATTCCCCTGATTGTGAGTGTGGGTAGCTAACCTGCTTCTGACAAAGTTGTCCTTACACTGACCTGGTGGACGTGTACATGAAAGGTCTAGACTCTAGGGTAACTTGCCCTCAGATCTTACTCTCTCCTTTTGCAAGGAAACATCTTATCTTCACTTGGTGCCTCCCCAGTCAAAAAAAAAGACTTGCATTTAATGAGCGCCTTTCACGACCAGTGGACGTCCCAAAGCGCTTTACAGCCAATGAAGTACTTTTGAAGTGTAGTCACTGTCGTAATGTAGTCAAAAGGGATGTTTGATTCCTATCAGAAGACTATCGCCAATCCAGCATATCTCCCCCACTGATTATCAGGGGCACCATCTCCCCAGTCATGCATAGTGGTTATGTTATTAGATGAGTAATCCAGTGGCATGGACGTAATGATCCAGAGACATGAGTTCAAATCCCACCACGGCAGCTGGGGACTTTAAATTCAGTTAATTAAATAAATCAGAATTTTTTTTAAAAGGTAGTACAGGAAACTTTGTGCTATCCGGAGGTGAGCTATCCGGCAATCTGGAGCCACCGGCAAAAATCAGCAGCCGTTTTTTATTCTTTTTGTTTGTTTTTTTTGCTTTGTTTGAACAGTCAAGCTGTGCAAGGTCTGTAGCTATAGCAACAGCTTCAGCTACAGAGCTTTAGGGCCACACCCGAGTGTTTAGAAGCTGTTGCTAAGCAACAGTGTTTGTTGTCAAATACAGAGATAAGAATCTCCGTATCTCTCAACATTAACTCTGGAGAGTATGGCAGTTTTGAGGCAATGGCAGCAGCTCGGTCCCGTGGGTGCTGGATAGCACAAAGTTTCCTGTAATGGTGACCATGAAACTACCAGATTGTTGTAAAAACCCATCTGGTTCACTAATGTCCTTTAGGGAAGGAAATCTGCCATCCTTACCCGATCTGGCCTTTATGTGACTCCAGACCCACAGCAATGTGGTTGCCTCTTAACTGCCCTCTGAAATAGTGGCCTTTCTCAGGGGCAATTAGGGATGGGTAATAAATGATGGCCTTGCCAGCGATGCCCACATCCTGTGAATTAATGAAAAACAACATAGGAATGGAGTGACTTAGAAATTTGTAGGGTTTTGTTAACTCATAGTTTAGGGATGCGGGACTGATGATTAAATTGTTGAAGCCTGTGTATGTCTTTGCTTCTACATAATTGTTTCTGTATTTATCCATAACCATATGTTTCAGCATATAAGCATACGTGCCTGAGAGCCTCACAAAGAAAGAAAAACTAAAGAATTGCATTTCTATAGCGCCTTTCACGACCACCGGACGTCTCAAAGTGCTTTACAGCCAATGAAGTCCTTTTGGAGTGTAGTCACTGTTGTAATGTAGGATTGTAGCAGATAAGAACTGTGGGGGGGGCGGCGGTGGCAATGTTCACTTACATTTTTTTTTGGTGGGGAGGGGGCGTGAGCGGCCCACTCAAAATACCGGGCGTGCGCGTTTTTTCCCATTGAAAAG